>NW_026652294.1:68836222-68841686 GCF_009828535.3 Hylobates moloch
CACGCATACCTTAATCTAGGAATAAGCCAAAATATTTAAAAAATCATATGTACAAAAGCCTTGCCTGGTATTCACTACTCAAATTCTTATGTAAGAAATCAGATTTTATTGTTTTCCTAGTCTTTGATTGTTACTGTTCATTCCACATTTCAATGCACTAAAATGATTCAGTGCTGTAATTTTTATTACTAATGTGATTAATTCACCTTCCAACACGCATAGAAATGAACTGAATGACAAACAAATGAAATATGGGTAAGAATTCATGTGACCTCAGGGTCTATCTCTTTAATAATTTTATCAGGGAGAGTTTAAACACATGACATCATAAATCCAGAATACTAAAGTCAGATTGGCCAAGACATTAGTAAAGTTGTTCATTTAACTCCCGTAGCAGCATGACTGTATCTTAGCAAAATGTGGGCTTTTCCTATCAACTTGTCATGTCTAAGGAATTAAGGTAAAAAATCCTGTTCTCATAGTGGAAAATAGGTCGAATGTCTTGTTTTGAACCTGTGACCCCTGTAGAATAGAGGCACATACTTCAGGCTTTATTGTGGCATGTTCTTATAAATTATTTCTACAAAGGAGCAAGACTGTTTTCTCTCTCTCATTAAAAATAGTATAGTCCTTATACTCTTTTGTCCCCTTGTCAAATTTAGAAGAAAAAATTTTAGGGAATCTAGTTTAGGGGATCTATTTTATTATTTTGCAGTATATTTAGTGGGAATGAACATACATTTTACAATTTTTAAATTTAATAATAAACTCTTAGATGTCCTGAAGATATTCCATGATCCTCTATTGCAACTTTCTATACTCTTTTTAAGATGTTTATCCATACTTTTATTATTTTATTTAATTTTTACTTTAGTTTCAGGGGTACATATGCGGGTTTGTTACATAGATAAACTCATGTCACAGAGGTTTGTTGTACAGATTATTTTATCACCTAGGTACTAAGCCTAGTACCCAACAGTTATTTTTTTCTACCCTTCTTGCTCCTCCCACCCTACAACCCTCAAATAGTCTCCAGTGTGTTGTTCCCCTCTCTGCTTCCATGAGTTCTTAACATTTAGCTCCCACTTTGAAGTGAGAACATGGGGGTATATGTCCCTGCATTAGTTTGCTAAGGATAATATCCTCCACTCCATCCATGTTCCAACAAAAGACATGATATCATTCTTCTTTATGGCTGCATAGTATTCCATGGTGTATATATATCACATTGTATTTATCCAACCTGTCATTGATGGGCATTTAGGTTGATTCCATATCTTTGCTATTGTTAATAGTACTGCAATTAACACTCCTGTGTATGTATGTTTATGAACACCGTTATTTTTTGCACCATCTCAGTGCAGCAGATGAAGCCAGATTTTCTCAGTAGTAGTTACCTGCATGGGACTTAGATTCACGTATGGAGGCAGCAGGTTATTCCCAACACTTTTAACTCAAAACAACACAGTCATTCTATATATGTTTACTACCCTGCCAGTGTTTTCTAAGTCTGTCCTAACTTCTGACTTTTGACTTCATGTCCTTAAGTAAATAAGAATGTAAAACGCCAAGTGACATATGCTTGGTTGGAACATACATAGTTATGGAAATGGTATTTTTCTCCAGTAACCTCTTTATGTTCCTTGAGATTCAGTTGTAGCGCTGTTTTAATACTGACTTCTTCTCTGACTGTTGACAATTTGCAATCTCTGGATCTGAGATTTCTCATCTATAAAGTGAGAGTATAAGTGTAAATTATTTCCAATTATGAACATCTACTTTGGACGAAAATGCTCACTGCTACCCCTTTTTTATACCTAGTAAACAGTTATAAGATGTTCATGCAGGATGTCACTTTGCCAGCTGGAAACATCTGGGGTCAACAGCACCTTTGCTTGAGTTTTGCTCATGCCTGCTGGGCTAGTTTCACCCACTTGGCCTTGCAGGCTCTGATGAGCTCGTGCTACCAACCCAGATCCCATGCCTGCCAAGGGTGAGCCGGGTGTGGAGTGGCAAGGGTCTGTGAACAACCAAGCGTGGGGTCTTGCTAGTGCACACAGTCATGTTGGGCACTTGAGCAGGGCAGGGAGCTCCAGGCACTAGCACAGGTGGCAGCTCCATGAGAGACTGAGACTGGACCAGATGTACTGCAAGAGACTTCCATTGTAGGACCAATGTCTGGACGAGGGGAATGCAGTGTGCCTGAAAGTGTAGAGATGCCAGAAACCACAGAACCCCAAAGAGGGTGTTACAAAATGACACAGCCCTGACATGGGGACCCCTGAGGTCGGGGATCCCAGAAGGTTTACAGTCCTTCTCCCCTCACCACCGCAGCATAGCGAGCTGTGAGGGGGATGTTGCAGAGCAGGTGTGTTTCAGACCGTTTGTGTTACAACTCTTTCAGTCCTGCCACCTTGTTCTGGCCTGCAAATCCTGGGCTGGCCTAGCCCCGCTGCTGCTTCCTGTTTGGGGAAGCTGCCTGGTACCAGCAGAGGGCAGGAGGGCTATGATGTTAAAGCAGCTCTGGCTTGGGGAATCCAAAGGTCTGAGCCCCCAGAAAGGTCACCGCTCTTCAATCCTGTGGTCCAGGAGCATGTCACTGCCCATGACTTAGTGAGCCGGCCAGAAATGTTATGGCTCTTTTCACTCCCACTGTTGGGTGGGTCTTGAGTTCTTGTCCCATGTCCAGGAAGAATGAGGTTATGTGGACAACTGGAGGTTGAACATGGTGGAGAGGAGCTTTATTAAGTGACAGAACAGCTCTCAGCACAGAGGTTGCCTGAAGTGGGTAGCTCCTATCTGCAGGCAGTTCATCCTCACAAGTCTCTGGGTCTGGCTGAGTCTGGAGATTTTATGGGCTCAGAATGGAAGAAGTGCATGCTGGTTTGTCAGTGAGTGGCCATGGACAGGCCTGGAAAAAGCACCATTCAATGGGCCAAAAGGCATCAAGGAAGTTCTGACTCCAGGTCACTGACTCCACCCAAAACTGGCATCCTGGCCCCCAGGCTTCAGGTCATCCCTGGCTTGAAGGTGGGTTTCACCAGGGACCCACAGCTTCCCACTTAGGAACCTGTCTGCCTCCGGCTGCCATTAACATGCCCTCCATGGTGTCCAGGCTGTCTGTGCCGAGGGTCAACACCAGGCACGTGCCAAGCCAATCTCAGCCACCCAGCCTCCCTCCTGTGCTTGTTGGTGCCCAAAGTTTTAGCCTCAGAAACAGTTTCCAGAGGGGGCCAAGAGAGCAGGGGGCCAGCATGTCAGCGCTGACCCCAAGTACAGGCACACCTGACCAGGTCACAGCAGCACCTGGGCTTAGCTATTGGGACATGTCCACAACTTTGCTCTGCCACAGAGCAGGTGCTTGGAGCAGTGAGAGGAGTGCGTGCAGGCACTTCTGAGCTGCAGGGGAAGGGGGCTTCCTGGGTCTCTGAGAGCACAGGGATGCCTGGGTCTGGAGCTGTGGCTGGGCAGCTGCAGCTGTGCCTGGAAGCAGGGGCTCCCACCTCACTATTTAGTAGGGTACAGGGCTCCCACTGGGATCACCTGTTCCCCTCCCCCATCAGTTCCATGGAGCACACAGCCCCAGCTGCACCTCCGCTGCTGCAACTGGCATCCTCACAGTGGCCACTCTAGATGGGCCTCTGCAGCCCTCAGTGTTTATTTTTTACTTCAGTGCATACAATTTCACATAGAGATGAACATGAAACTGCTGGCATGATAGAATTTTTCTTTAATGTTGCTATTGTTTCATACTCATGTTTTCAATGCCATCTCCTCTTATAAAAGAAAACATTTTGATGTACTTTCTTTAAAGAATGCCAATGTATAACTTGAGTATTTGTTGTATTTGTGTCTATTTCTTGACAAACTAAAGAAGCATGTTTGTAAAATATATACTATTTTCAGAAAAGAGCAGAATTCCTGTAGCTAGCATGGTTTAACAGCAATGCCTATTTCACACCAGTAGGTAAGGAAATTTTGCGAGGGTATTTTTTGGAAAGTTGAGGATGATTTGAATTGATACTTAGATTTACTAAGACAAATGGATTTTTTTATTTCAAGTCTTTCCAATGCTAATTTTATTTTTAATGTTTTGATTCCTACAATAATATATATTTTTTGCCCTAAGTGTTTTACAGATAGAAGTATCAAGTGGTTTGTATGTTCCCATATTATTTTTATAAATGGAGGGTCTGAGAAATCAAAAACAAGGGTTTACCTTGCTAAGATTAATTGCTTCCATCCACTGCACAGAAATCTGGCTTGGTATTCCCAATATTCCCTAAATTGTCAAAGACTTGTGGAGCTAAGTTTATGGGTTAAGTGTTCCATATTCATAATAGAATGTTCCCCTGAAATCATAAGACATCTTTGTTTTGAATCATTCCTTGCATGTCTGCTGTTTTCAAAACTAACTTGTTAGACACTGGTTGAAATGACCACAAAAGTAATGTAAACAAAATGAGTGAGTTTTATATATGCTTGCGTTGAAAGATGACTTCATTAAGAAGCTTCTTAGCACCAATTTGATTATTATAAGGGGTCCGTCTTAGATAGAATTATAAATTCTGTGAAAATCGCAATACACAACAGTCTTCAGCTATGATTAACCTCTGTTTGAAATAGGATTTTAATATTGAAGTGAAAGAGCTCATTGTTAGGAACAAATACATTCTCTTAATACTGCGATGTATTATTTTCTCCATCCAGATGAAGTATCTCTATCTAGATTCTATTTGAAGTTGCGGGTTTCCACAGATTTATTTAATGTATATTTTGTCTTTTTAGTTTTACTGGAACAGGTGTTTGTTCTCTGATTTTAGAAATCAATTAAAACTGTCCATCTTAATTTTTTTTTTCCTGTGAGAAATATATTTTTTATTTTTTATTTCTTTGCTCCCACCAAGGCACTAATATGGCTTTCTATCATTGATGTTATGAAATGATAGAGAGGCTATTTATAACATGTCATTGCTGCAAGGACTTGGAATTAAGATAATCAACATAAGTCAATTCAACAAACATTTACAGAGCATTAACTATATGCCAACCAGTGTCAAGCCTTGAGAATTTAGAGTTGAAAAATATACTGTCTTCCTTCAAATTGCCCACAATATAGTAGGAACAGAAAGTCATAAATTGCAGTACCATAATTGTATGCATACCAGTGGAGGAATGTAATCAAAACATCTTGCTTTACATACAGAAAATGTGAAGTCCAGTGACATAAAGTAATTTGCCCAAAGTCACAAAGATATTTGGATGAGGATCCAGCGTAAACCCAGGCCTTGTAATTTCTTCTCTACAAAACCACAGCTAAATTCTGTAAGAAATGAATTATTGCTGGTACTTTCTTCTTCCCCTAAAAGCTGAAAGAAGAAACACAATAGTCATGAACATAAGCCAACAATAAAAAACATAATACACTAAATATTTTAATTCTTCCTCCATGCCCAATTTACCC
>NW_026652294.1:68841786-68850575 GCF_009828535.3 Hylobates moloch
GATTCTTTAACTGAAGATTATTATTTTATATAAGTAACTACGGCATTAGAAAACATAATCGGGAAGCTGTAAATAAGTAAATTACCAGCTGTCAAAAAATTATCACTATCAAATTAAATGAGCTTCCCCTAGGCAAGCTAACATTGCTTTTGCCTGAAGCTGGCTCAAAAATGAATCATGAGGGAGACAAGTCATATAAATAAAACAAATTTTAAATTAATTATGTCTGTATAGACGAACTTGAAAAATAAATCTTAAAACTCATTGCTAAATCTTTTAACAACTACAATGATAAGAGACTACTGTAAACCAGACTAAATATGCCTCAATGAACTCTGATTTGTTTTTAGATTAACATAATTATATAATATTAACTTAGATAGTGTACATGTCATTCCTGTAGGTCAGAGTAAGGCATGACTTTCAACATGAAAAGTGGAAGTAAGTTGGTTATTTATAGATATTTAATAAACTACAAGTTAACTATTTATTTCCACTTTGGCTAACTACTCAAAAATTGCTTCAAGTATGTCTTTAGAGGCCAAATCTACAAGAAATACATTTCTTCTCATCCTGCCAAGTTTATTTTTGTCCTGTATTTACACAGATGGGTCCATAAAAAACAATGTAAAATATTGATGACAGTTGATTTTGTTTCTTTCATCTTATTTACATTATTTTTGTCCACCCATTGTCCACAGGGAATAAAACAAATGGGCTAAGGGGTTAGGGGTCTTCTGTGATGATTACAGACAGAAAAACAAAGAGGATAACTGTCCTGATGCAAGGGTGCCTTGGAAGCACATCGGATGCTTTATCAGTGTCAAAAAGTCACAGGTTTTTAAAAGTGTTAAAGAAATTTAAAATTAGCCCCTTGTGTCTCATGGAAACCAGAAGACCTGTGCCTGCCATTGTAGAGCTAGTTAACAAGATCAATGTACAGGATACTCCACCATTTTAAGGACTCCTATGAGGCATTTTAGGTATAGAGTTAAAATGTTGATCTCCTGAGGGACTTTCTTCAATCCAATTCCAAGCGCTGATCTTGGGGAAAGAAGTTAATATGTTGTATGTAACTTTGGTTCTCTCACAGTGGCTTATGTTTGGATATGATACTTATTTAGTTGATAATCCATCTAACTGCCCTCTGAGTATCACTGTGATGGAGAATAACAAAGATTTCGAAATAATATGTATTTTTAATGGGACCCACACCAACAAGAAGTGTCAGACCTAAAGAAATGGGTCTTTAAATGGTGGGATCTCCATAACTGCAGTAATGTATGCTGTTCTATATCCCCTAGACAATATTACGTAGCTGCCAATGTGTAAAATCAACCCTTTTTAAAGCCTAGTGAAGGAGGTAAGCCTTTTTATCAGCTGAGCATTTAAGCCTTAGTGTTTCTTCTGCTCATTAACAAAGCTGGTGTGACAGGTAAGGGAATACAACTCCTAGATGCTATCTTTGCTCTTAATTACAGAGGTTCCAGAAACATTATTTAGTTTATGAGTAATGCTGATGTTACTAGGAGAAATAATATATAAGTAGAAATGTAGGTAGGGAAGGACAGAGAGAGATAGAAAGAGGCAGACGATTTAGGAAAACTACATTGTAATTGTGATTGCCATTAGACCAATACTAACAAACATTATTATTCCAGTAAAGAAAATGGGCTGGGCGTGGTGGCTCATGCCTGTAATCCCAGCACTTCGGGAGGCCAAGATGAGTGGATCACGAGGTCAGGAGTTCAAAGTCACCCTGGCTAACATGGTGAAACCCAGTCTCTACTAAAAATACAAAAATTAGCTAGGTGTAGTGGTGTGCGCCTGTAATCCCAGCTACTCGGGAGGCTGAGGCTGGAAAATTGCTCGAAACCGGGAGGTAGAGGTTTCAGTGAGCCGAGATTGTGGCACTGCACTCCAGCCTGGGCAACACAGCAAGACACCGTCTCAAAAAAAAAAAAAAAGTTGGTAGGTATGTCTTTCAGTTATTTTATTGTAATAGCTGACAAAGATTTATCATTTTCTCATTTAAACGTATAGCACTTCACCAACACGGTTTACTTGATCCTGAGATACTGTCAAAATGTGCCCTGATGGGTAGCATACATTCGAATAATGCAGTCCCACATCATGATCTACTGAGTTTGCTGGGGCTTTGGAAGGCTGGAGGCAGAGATTAGTAAGGAACACTGACTTCATCCTCTCCCTGCCCCTCATAACTTCTCTCCAATGTGAGGTAGTGTCTTCGTTGATGTTGAGTTTGGCTGGAGTATCGGCAGAAATTACAGGTCTCTATAACTATTTATTTTTAAAGGCTTTTACAGTATAAATTCCTCCAGAAGGAGATGAAGCCCCAAATAAACTTTGGTGGAGGTTTATTAAGAATTGCACTTTGCAGATTTGATATGATTCACCTTTGGTTTAAGGACATAAGCCTAATGATAATTAATTTCTACTGCATATATTGCTATAACATATAACTTACTTCTGTTAAGTTTTTATTGAAATAATTTTTTCAACTTTTATTTTAGCTTCATAAGGTACATGTGCAGGTTTGTTACCTGTGTACATTGTGTGATGCTGAGGACTGGGGTATGAATGATCCTATCACCCAGGTACTGAGCACAGTCCCCAATAGTTAGTTTTTCATCCCTTGTCCCCCCCGGCCCTTTCCCTCTTCTGATAGTCCCCAGTTTCTATTGTTGCCATTTTCACGTCCATGAGTATCCAACATTTAGCTCCCACTTACGAACATGTTCCTGCATTAATTTGCTTAGGATAATGGCCTCCAGCACAGCCATGTTGCTGCAATGGACACAATTTTTTTTTTCTTTTATGGCTGTGCAGTATTCATGGTATATATGTACCACATTTTCTTTGTTCAGTCCATTGTTGATCGACACATAGGTTGATTCCATATCTTTGCTATTGTGAGTAGCACTGCGGTGGAAATGCGAGCACGTGTCTTCTTGGTAGAACAGTTTGTTTTGGATATATACCAAGTAACAGGATTGCTGGGTTGTATGACAGTTCTGTTCTGTATTCTTTGAGAAGTCTCCAAATTGCTTTCCACAGTGGCTGAAGTAATTTATATTCTTACCAACAGTGTATAAGCATTCCCTTGAAACCACACCTTGCTACCATTTGTTGTTTTTTGACTTCTTAGTAATAACTATTCCCATTGGTGCACTACAGTATCTCATTATGGTTTTCATTTGCAGTTCCCTGATGATCAGTAACGTTGAGCATTTTAATATATATACATAATATATAATATACATTATATATTATATACATAATATATTATATTATATAATATATGCATAATATATATAGTTAAAACAACCAACTACAAGCAGTATCGTATCATCCACTTATTTTTTCCTTTCTTTCTTCTTGTTAAATTATTTGTAATGTTATTTTTAAAAGATATTCTGGATCATTAAATATTTTTAAACTTACGGTCAAAATATATCTTCATAACAGAACATATTCGCAACCTACACATACTACAGGTTGAGCATCACTAATCCAAAATTCCAAAAGCTAAAATGCTCCAAAACATGCAACTTTTTGAGTGCTGACATGGCCTCATGTGACGATTCTCAGCGAAATAATAATAGACACTGGTGAGGATGTGGAGAAAAGGGAATGCTCATACACTGTTAGTGGGAATGTAAATTAACACAGCCACTGTGAAAAACAGAATGGTGGGTCCACAGAAAAGTTAAAAATAGTACTACCATTTATTCCAGCAATCCCACTATTGCATTCTTATCCAAAAGAAAGAAAATCAGTATACTGAAGAGGTTTCTACACTCTCCAGTTTATTGCAGCACTATTCACAATAGCCAATATATGGAATCAAAATATATGTCCATCAATGGATGAACAGATAAAGAAAATGTGGTACATATACATACATTCAGCCATTCTTGCACTGCTATAAAGAAATACCTGAGACTGGGTAATTTATAAGGAAAAGAGATAATCAGTTCATAGTTCTGCAGGCTTCATAGGAAGCACAGTGCCTATATCCACTTGGCTTCTGGGAAGGCCTCAGGAAGCTTACAATCATGATGGAAGGCAAAGGGGGAGCAGGCACATGACATGGTGAAAACGGGAGCAAGAGAGAAAGAGTGAGGGCAGAGGTGCCACATACTTTTAAATGACCAGATCTCGTGAGAACTTATTATTGCAAAGACAGCACAAGCCTTGAGGAATCTGCCCCCAAGACCCAAATACCTCCCACTAGGCCCCACCTCCAGCACTGGGGATTACAACTGAACATGAGATTTGGTTAGGGACAAATATCCAAACGATACCAATATACTATGTGATATTATTCAGCCATAAAAAAGAATAAGATCCTATCATTTGAAACAACATGGATGGAACTAGAGGAAATTATATTAAATGAAATAATCCAGTTACAGAAAGACAAATATCACGTTCTCACTCATATGTGTGAGTTAAAAAAATTGATGTCATGGAGGTAGACAGTAGAATAATGACTACCAGAGGCTAGGAATTATAGTGGGTGATAAAGAGAGATGGGTCCAAAAATACCGTCAGATAGAAGGAATAAAATCTAGTGTTCAGTAGCACAATAGGAAAGCTAGAATTACTGTAATGTATTGTATATTTCAAAATAATTAGAGGAGTGAATCTGAAATGTTCCCAACACAAAGAAACAGTAAATGTTTGAGATAATGGATATCTCAATTATGTTGATTTGATCATTACACATTTTATGTTTGTATCAAAATATCACATGTACCCCATAAATATGTACAACTATTACGCATTCATAAAAATGTAAAAATGAAAAGAAATGCAATCAACTCTTAGTTTCATGCACAAAATTATTAAAAATATTATATAAAATTATCTTCAGTCTATAAGGTATATAAAAATCATAAATGAATTTTTTGTTTAGACCCGGACCCTTAGCAAAGATATCTCATTATGTATTTGCAAGACATCCAAAAAAAAATTTGGAAATCCAAAACATTTCTGAAGCCAGCAATTTTGTATAAGAAATACTCAACCTGCACCTTTGTTTACCCTTAGTCTTTTCCCAAATGTACTATTTCTACTTTCTTACTTATGTAGTTTAATATAAAATAAATTTCAGCCATAATTTCTGAATAGAATTTGACATAGCACAGTATTTTTCACATGCTGTTTACTTGAGAACTATATAATTTTTGTCATACCTACCATTCATACTACAATTTGCTTAATGCTTTGTGTGCTTTATTACATGAATAAAGCTTTATATTATGTCTGTAATAAAAAATATAAATTTTTATTGTTATAAATTAACTGTAAAAATTAATACAGTAAAAACCCAAGGATATTAATAATAAATTATGGTTAGATCACTTTGTGAGCATGAGATCTATTCTTTCTTACAAACAAAACAATTGAAAAATATTTGAGTTGTAAAAGATATACTAGTATGAAAACATGTTTTTATTGTTAGGAATCAGAAAAACTGAAAAATTAAACAGGTAATAACTTTCTCAGTAAGTGATTTAAATTTACTGAGATGATTTTGTGAGTCTTGAATACAAGTTGTATTAATGATCATTTAAAATCTTGCCTGGTAGGACAAAGCTCATCACAAAATACAAACTGCTCTATACCAGTATTCGTGTCCAGTCACAAAAATGAAAGGTCCAGATAAAACCGTGAATTAAGACAAAGCATATAAAGTGGGCTCTGGTACCAGATGATCTGGTTTTGAATCCTCAGTGGTACTTACTAGATGTGAAATCTTGCAAAATTGAACTAATTCATCGGAGTCTCAGTTTCTTATGTGTTAGTAGCCATTTATGCTCAGTTCCTAAACCCATTAATTAATGTCTAGTTTCAAATGTGATCATCTGATGCTGTGGTTTTTATGTTATTTATTTGATGAAATACTTTTATATAATGAGACAATTCCCCTATCTGCCATTTTGATTCTTCTCCGTGGTAGAGTTCATATAGGAAAGACAGAATAAATGCTTGATTTTAATTATATTTACTAGTTTTCAAAATAAAGATTTAAGAGCTTCTCAACCTCTGAAATATATTTAAATATACATTGGCAGGTAGGAAGAAAGAGAGAAAGAGACAGAGAAAGAGATAAAGAGACACAGAGAGAGACAGAGAGACAGAGAGAGAAAGAGAAAGGAGCAAGAAAGAGAGAGACAGAGAGAGAGAAAGAGAAACACAGACAGGTAGGCAGTCAGTGCATATAGCCACTGCATATTGTAGTCTCTGACTTTTAACCATTACTTAGCTTTATTTCTGTGAGTAATCACATTTCAAATGCTCGCCATTAACTAGTTGTCTGAAGCTTATTCTATAGGGTATTCTCAGGGAAAACTTAAGAAAACAAAAGAGTTCAATGATAACAGGTTTTCTAACCTTTTTGGTTCACATAACTCTCATTTTCCTTCCTCGTGTATCTCAATTATGTTACATTTTCTTCAAAAATTTGGGTTATATTTTTAAAATTACAATTTTTGTTGCTTTTATTAGTCAATTTATTCTTTTCCATAGGTGTGCAAAAGACACATTTATTCTTTTTTCTTTGAGATCTATTATTTTATTATAATATTTCTTGGTATTAATAATTCCTGGTTGATATCCTTAAGTACATGAGATTAGATTATCTTTCAATACACAGCTTCCAATATCAGCAGGAAAGTATTCATGATCATAATTTTGAGTTATCTGTTCTGCTCTCTTTTATTTGTTTTTCTTCTTCAGGGACTCCTGCTTGTTGGTGTTCCTTGTGTATCTTTAATATTTATTAATTTGTCTTTAATAGTTTTTACCTCTTTCTACTCTTTTTACTTTCTAAAATATGACTTTCTTTAACTTTTTCTTAGTGCTTTATCCATCAGGTATATTTGTTAGCTCTTATCTTCTTTCTAGTTCAGTCTTCATTTCTGAAATGATTTTCTTTTATCTCTATTTCTTTTTTTGTTTTGTTTTGTTTTTTGTTTTTTTTTGTTTTTTTGAGACGGAGTCTCGCTCTGTCACCCAGGCTGGAGTGCAGTGGCACAGTCTCGGCTCACTGCAAGCTCCGCCTCCCAGGTTCACGCCATTCTCCTGCCTCAGCCTCTCCGAGTAGCTGGGACTACAGGCACCCGCCACCACGCCCGGCTAATTTTTTCTATTTTTTTAGTAGAGACAGGGTTTCACTGTGGTCTCGATCTCCTGACCTCATGATCCGCCCGCCTCGGCCTCCCAAAGTGCTGGGATTACAAGCGTGAGCCACCGCGCCCGGCCATCTCTATTTCTTTCCTGAGCTCCATCAGCTCCTTCCTGAGATTTTCTAATACTGTTTAATGTTGCTCATTACTGTTTAATTTTACTGGTTGCCTTTCAATTATTTTGAAAAAATATTACAATTTTGAACTATTTTGAAGGCAAACTTTTCTGGCTAGATTTTATTTTCAGTCATATGGTTATTTTGAGTACAAAATTAGCTAATCCAGGGACAGTACCATTATAAAGTAATTTATCAAAAAACAGAGACTTTCAGTTCCTCAAATAGCCATTATTGATTATAAAATGATGGAAAAGTAGATGTATACATATTCTACTATTTGGTACTCATAGTATACTTAGTGTCCTTAGTAGTGATATTCTCTCATAAAATTTTAGACCAGACATGTAATTTTCAAACACTTTTTAAAAAAGATCTTTTGTAAACAGGGACAATTTGACTTCCTCATGATTGTGTATCTAGAAAACCCCATCATCTCAGCCCCAAATCTCCTTAAGCTGATAAGCAACTTCAGCAAAGTCTCAGGATACAAAATCAATGTGCGAAAATCACAAGCATTCTTATACACCAATAACAGACAAACAGAGAGCCAAATCATGAGTGAACTCCCATTCACAATTGCTTCAAAGAAAATAAAATACCTAGGAATCCAACTTACAAGGAAGTGAAGGACCTCTTCAAGGAGAACTACAAACCACTGCTCAATGAAATAAAAGAGGATACAAACAAATGGAAGAATATTCCATGCTTATGGGTAGGAAGAATCAATATCATGAAAATGGCCATACTGCCCAAGGTCATTTATAGATTTAATGCCATCCCCATCAAACTACCAATGACTTTCTTCACAGAATTGGAAAAAACTACTTTAAAGTTCATATGGAACCAAAAAAGAGCCCACACTGCCAAGTCAATCGTAAGCCAAAAGAACAAAGCTGGAGGCATCACACCACCTGACTTCAAACTATACTACAAGGCTACAGTAACCAAAACAGCATGCTACTGGTACCAAAACAGAGATACAGACCAATGGAACAGAACAGAGCCCTCATAAATAATACCATACATCTACAACTATCTGATCTTTAACAAACCTGACAAAAACAAGAAATGGGAAAAGGATTCCCTATTTAATAAATGGTGCTGGCAAAACTGGCTAGCCATATGTAGAAAGCCGAAACTGGATCCCTTCCGTACACTTTATACAAAAATTAATTTCAAGATGGATTAAAGACTTAAATGTTAGACCTAAAACCATAAAAAACCTAGAAGACAACCTAGGCAATACCATTCAGGACATAGGCATGGGCAAGGACTTCATGTCTAAAACACCAAAAGCAATGGCAACAAAAGCCAGAATTGACAAATGAGATCTAATTAAACTAAAGAGCTTCTGCACAGAACAAGAAACTACCATCAGAGTGAACAGGCAACCTACAGAATGGGAGAAAATTTTCACAATCTACTCATCTGACAAAGGGCTAATATCCAGAAT
>NW_026652294.1:68850675-68856102 GCF_009828535.3 Hylobates moloch
CCACCTTGCCCGGCTAATTTTTTGTATTTTTAGTAGAGACAGGGTTTCACCGTGTTAGCCAGGATGGTCTTGATCTCCTGACCTCGTGATCCACCCGCCTCGGCCTCCCAAAGTGCTGGGATTACAGACGTGAGCCACCACGCCCAGCTTAAGATTTTTGTTATATTGGAAATAGCAAGAGATTCACTAGGGATCTTCTTAAACTCTCACTTGCGTTTTTGGAATGATTACATGAGATTATAAAAATAATTTCTAACAGTTTCTTGGCTCATTGTACACACACACATGCACACTAATGTTCTATCCACCTCCATTATTTTACTGCCTTTCAGAAAGAAAAGAGATTTAGGATTGTTCAAGTATGTGTTTTCTAAACTCATGTGTGGATCCAAGCAATCAAGACTAATCAAGCTGAAGGTAAAGTGCAACCCCCCTAGCCCATAGACACATTGCTCATCTTTGATAGGAAGCATCACATTTGCTCTATTACTAGAGACTCTAGGGAGAGAGAATAAAGGTTAAACATGTCTGCCTGCAGACGTGTCAAGTGGCTTCTGGCACAAAGAAAGACGGAAAAAAACAACCAAACCAGGGCTCTGTTTTTTTTTTTTTTTTTTTTTTTTCCAGGTAAACTATTCCACATTACACTCTGCAATACTTTACTTTAGGGTCCATACGGAAAAATTAGGAAACAACTTATTACTTCCTCATCTACATAAGAGGCATTGAGTGTACAGCCCATATAGGTAAAAATTAGATTTAAAAATCACTGAAGTTTTGAACATTTTTTTTAAAATGATGAAACTATACCTTTAATATAAGAAATTATGGGACATTTGAAGATTTAAATACAGTTTGAATAATCTTGTTATTGTGAATCAGTAGTATCTTTTTGAATTTGACTGGTGATAAAATTATTATGTTTTTAGTAGGTATGGCATCCCAGAAGATCTTGGTGAGCAGTAACATTCTCTTTGGTTTCAATTATATTTGTTTATGTCTATCTATAGCCTTACTATTTTCATGATGAACTCTCATTTTGCTTTCATACGTAGCACAACTGTAATGAAAATGACCAAATGGCAGAAAAATGCCATACTCTGTATTCTATCATCCAAGTGGCCATTATGTTTAATATTATATACAAAGGTGAATAAAAGTCAAAGATAGTTAAGTCTTAGCACAAGTCAATCTTAATTGCTAAATTATTATTGTCTCTTAATATTTTGGCAATGTTTTCTCCCTTACCTTGAATACCTCCTCCCAATTTTCATAGCTACCAAAAAGTAAATGCTACATCAGAATAAATTATGAGAATGGACACTTGTGTTATATTCTTCCTTCTGTTGCTACTTCTGTCTTGCCTTTTAAGAAACTTTGGTCCTTTTAGTTCCTTGCATGGAGTAATAATGGAATTCAGAGGAAATACAGGTAGCATTTACTAGCTTTTGTAATTTAGGATCAAAATCAAAAATTTCCAAGTACCTAGAAAACAATCTCTACCCAACAGGCTGTTGGAAAACTGCCAAGGAAATAGGGCCACATTGAGTGGATTGAGATTCCTGAAATCTAAGATGTTTGGTAATTTGTTGGGTTTATACATATTGCTGGAATTATGGAACATTCTCAGAAGCAGCCCCTCAAAATTAGGTGACTTTATGTTCCCTAGAGCAGACTTCCGTAAGGCGCCTGTTCCAGAGTTCCTGAAAGATGTCAATACATGTATTTATAAATGTGTGTGTATACACACATAGATACCAGTGTGTGTATTGTAATGTATCATATATGTACATATATATGCTCATATATATACATAACTATGTGTATACATATGCATGTATGTGTGTGTGCACACACAACATCCTTGTAGGTGCTCAATAAATAGATATTGTCTTATTGATCACTTTCTACCTTTTCTTATTTTCTTTTCAGTGCACAGCCAATCCCCTTACACTGTGTTTGCTAATTTTTATTTCTTATTTTTTGGCTGTTGTTATCGTTTTGTTTTGTTCTAGTGTTATTTAATCTTATCAAGTTATGTTTATATGCCTCACAAGTATAAGGTTTTAACAAATTGTTGTGACATATTTACTCGAACTAGTTTGAGAATGTTTGGGTTTTTTTTTTTCCCTTAGAAAAAATGGTGAAGCTACATTTAAGTTACAATGAAATTCTTTTATTTACTAGCTGTAGTTATTATCGTAAATATCACTCACTCCTCTGAGTGTCAGTTTCTTCATATGTGATATGGGAGTAATCATACCTATCTTGTAGAATTATTGACTTTAAACGAATTACTGTCTACTACATAGTAAAACCAAGTAAATACAATTTGAGGCTTCAATTAATGAATAATAAAGAATAAAATATGGCATTCCTAAAAGTCTCAGAATGTAAAAACATAGAGAAATAAATTTTGCAAAATATAATTAGGTAAAGATTTTAAATAGCTTAATCTTAGGTGACAGAGCTGTTGCTGTTAAAGATTTAATTCTCTTCTTATGAAATTTTTCTTCCATTATTTTTGCCTTTACATAAAAGGATGCTCTATTCTAATACTCCTGCTCTATTCTAATATGGGATTGATCTAGTTTTTCTCTGCCCATTTCTTTGTTACTTCTTAACTCAAGAAATGGGAAAATGTGGGACACATTTAACACAAATCAGGGTCAATGGAGTCAAAAAAGAATTATTCTTCTGAGCTGTTGGTGGCCAAACTTACCGAATTTTGCATTGTGTCTTCAGATAGGTAGCCCAGGAAGCTTATAACAAATTCAAATGCTCGAGTCTTATTTCTTACCACTTAAATAAAAATATTTGGAGATGCAGTCTAAACACCACTGTCTGTCAAACTCTCTCCAGTGAATTCTTCTGTGTAGGCAGCCCTGAGGAGCACTAGTATATATGATAGGGAGAAATTACAGATCTTTATCTTACTAGCAAGAAACGCAAGAGAGAAGTGGAGCTGGAATGCTGTCATAGGAAGGGACCCAGAGATGATACTTTGTGGACTGGCCTTTGGAATATTTGCCTCTTCCATTCTTCCACCACTTGAAGACATCTAGATGGCATCATCTACAAGGAACAGGCCCTCACCAGGCACTGAACTGCCTGCATCTTGATCTTGGACCTCCCAGATTCCAGAAGTGTACACAATTTCTGTTCTTTATAATTACCCAGTCTGTGGTATTTTATTATAGCAGCACAAAAGAAGTAAGACAGAGTACATAGAAAAAAAAGTGTTGCTCTTATTTTGACAGATGCCATTTTGATACCAGTCTTATAAAAAGTTAAAGGCAGTTTAATCTATCAACTCATTTTAGTCCTGTAATATTTGAAGGGAAGAGAGGATATCCAGTGGGATTGCCTGGGAGATAATTAAGGATTTGAGCCTGGAAAACAACAAAGACCAGGAAGGGAAAGAAGCTTTGGGAGTCTTCAGCACATGGGCAATATTGGAAAACTTAAGTTGATTCAGTAATGCAAGGGACAAAAAATGTATAGTGATAAAGTGATGTTTAGAGTTAAGGTGCAAAAGATGGTAAAGAGATAATAAGAAAGCGAAAAATACCAGTCAGATAAATATATTGATAAGAGAGTGGCAATAATCAGCTGTAAATTTCTATGAGGGATTTATTCATCTTCTATTCTTTCATGCATGATGTGTTTAATTAATGAATCATATTCAACTGGATTTGATGTTCATTCTGAACATTTTGATATTTAAATTAATATATCTATTCATGAAGTATTAATTAAACCAGTGGTCAGTTGAATAAAAGTCACAACATTAAATTTAGATCTAAAGTGAGACAAGCCAGTGACTTTTGCCGGAAAGACGTCCTGGATAATTTATTAGGGTAGTTTTCAGCTGAGTGTTGAAAAAGGAGCTGGAGTACACAGGGATAAATGTTGAGAGACTGTATAAAAAAATTAAGGCAGTGGGTGTAGTTATGAGTTCAGAGAGTTAGCAAAACTGAGAGAAAATAATGGAGAGTGGCAAAATAAAATCATTGAATAAAATGATTGTGAATTCATGAGACTTTATTCTTAAAACACACTGAAAAATGAGACATATTTAAAAGTTGAGAAAAAGGTGGGGGAACTTCAGAAGAGCAAGGTTAAAACAACAGGAAGAAAAAAGTAGTCTACAACAAGCCGTGAGATGGTACCTTATTTATACCTTTCATCATAAAATTTCTATTCTCTTCTGGCCTTTTGGAAGGTCTAAGCCGTCAATCTCAAGCTTCCAGTTTCCCACCACCAAATCCTATACAATGTTTATTCTACATAGTAGAAACATTTGTCTTTCAGAAAAATGAGCATGACTCGCATCCTCTGTCTCCCTAAATGCTTTTGTTCATTATCCCCATGAACAGCCTCTATTCCAGCAATGTACACATCACCAGCACTTCTCAAACACCACAGAACAAATTGATTACCACAGAACTAATTGAAACGTGATGGTATGTCTGTGGCTACAATCTTTCCTTTTCCAGGTGAGATTCTTAGTAATCTCAGAGTTGCTTTGAGGATAAAATCTGTTCAAATAAAATTTGATATTCAATGTCTTTTGTCAACAAAAATAAGTTTATATCTTTATTAACGCAAATAAATATTAAAGCTGCCTGATAAAATAGGTATCTTTATTCTCATTTTGAAGATAGAAAAGTGTTCGAGAGGTTGCAATTAACTTAAGGTCACACAAAAAATATAATAGGATAAGCTTCCTACCTAAGTGCCTTGTGTAATAAAGCCTGTATTCTAAACAGCAGTGCAGATTTTAAAACGAAAGCAAAGTGAGCTATTATCGTTCTAACTTTATCATTATGATCAACTTTTTTACTCCTAAATATAGAAGATCATAAATATAGTTATTGTATAATTGATATTTTAAATGCACCTTTTTAAAAAAATCTATGAGGAGAAAATACATTTTGTATCAATTCTAAGAATATCCACCAAAATTATAATATGTATTATAATGTAATGTATATAAATACAAAGTACTTTGTTTTATAATATTTTTTCCAAAGAATACCTGCATTTTATATAATGAAGCTACCTGCATTAAGAAGCCACTTCCTATTTATAAAATGTGACATATAGAAGAACACAGTATATTAATTTGACACATTGATCCTACAAATGTAGCATCTGTACAACATCAATTTAAAATGTACATATTTCCAGAGATCAAGGTTAATTAAACCATTAGAACATGGCATCCTACATAGCACAGGGCATTTTCAATTGCCTAGTTACTCTTTAGTTCTTTAGCTTCTGCACAGCACAAGAAACTACCATCAGAGTGAACAGGCAACCTACAGAATGGGAGAAAATTTTTGCAACCTACTCATCTGACAAAGGGCTAATATCCAGAATCTACAATGAACTCAAACAAATTTACAAGAAAAAAACAAACAA
>NW_026652294.1:68856202-68864030 GCF_009828535.3 Hylobates moloch
TGATGGTTCTTATTTTAGCCATTCTGATAGGTATATACTGATATCTCATTGTATTAATATTTTTAATTTGCATTTCTCTAATGGCTATTGATGTTGAATGTCTTTTCGTGTGGTTACTCGCCATCTGTCTATCTTCTTCAGTGAAATCTTCATGTAGTTTGCCTATTTCCTAATCAGATTATTTGTAAACTGCTGAGTTTTGAGTACTCGTGTGAACAGTGCTTGAATATTTATGTGTGTGTGTGTGTGTGTGTGTATGATGGCTGAGTAGAAATGATGAGGAAGAAGAGACCTCTCAAAGTCCAGACAGACAATCAGGAGGCTGTACATATAAATCCAAAGTCCTCAGAAGCAATAAAGGATAGAAATAAAGGTTATGAACATGTGACAGTTAAGAAGGCATTGGAGCAGGTCTTGGAGGGCAAAAATATCAAGCCCTTTTGTGTCCTTGAAATTCAGAATAAATTTATAAATTGTTTTACCCTCAAAAATGAATTGTTTTACCCTCAAAAATTTTACTGTATATAAATAAATACTCTTCTATTTCCTGGACTTTGTCTTATATCAAACACTAAGATTTTCTCACTTATCATACACCTTAAACACTGCTAGCATTTGAGTGATTTCAGTAAGATGTATGAATGTTTTCATAACAAAAAAAAAGTAGATGTAGTTTGGTATGTGGCATAGACCCAGGGAGATAGGAAAAGTTTACTGAGGCTACAATCTAGAACTCAGATTACACACAGAAAAAGGGTAGCGATATCCACTTTGTAACGAGATCCTTCTCAAGACACTATGAGAAACTTCAGAGGGAAAATCCATTATCTCGAATGTCTAGTGGTAGACAATCTTGGCAATCTAGTTGAGCAGGCAGTACTGGAAGTTTAACATGAGCAAAATGTGCAACACCAGGTTAGAGGAGAAGGAAAGAAAGATATATTTGAAATTATAGAAAGAATAGAGCATATTTGTTTATAGAGGAGATCCAGTGGCAAAGGAAACAATTTATCATTTCAGACAGCCCTTGGCCAGGCACAGTGACCCATGCCTGTAATCTCAGCACTTTGGGAGCCCGAGGCAGGGGAATCACAAGGTCAGGAGTTTGAGACCAGCCTGGCCAACATGGCGAAACCCGTCTCTACTAAAAATAAAAAAAATTAGTTGGGTGTACTGGTGGGCACCTGTAATCTCAGCTACTTGGGAGGCTGAGGCAAGAGAATTGCTTGAACCTGGGAGATGGAGGTTGCAGTGAGCCGAGATCGCGTCACTACACTTCAGACTCAGTGACAGTGAGACTCCATCTCAAAAAAAAAAAAAAAAAAAAGACCTTGACTATTTGAAAATGTTTGCGTCATTTTCTGAATTTTATATTACAGACTGTGTTTATACTCAAAATTTAAAACTAATAAGGTACTGGTGCTAACCAAACAGTGGAGCAGGGACTGGGAGGCTCGTAAGCTGTACTAGCATTAACACTTTAATTGCTGGGTTGTGGGGACTTCTGGAGGAGCGAACAAGACTACCAGAGCACTGGGGGATGGGGTTTGTGGCAGTCAGTGCCAGTTTACCAATGGTACATAAGTAGTTTAATATTTTAATAACCAATGGAACGATTACCAGTACAGACTGACTGAACACAGGCTAGACCATATGTGTATTACTATAGGATCTCAGGGGCATCAGGCTAGGAATAGATTGACTGTGAAAAAGGAGCTAGGGACCTGCTTGCTCAAAGATAGAAATTAAGGAATAAGTTATTTTTGAAAATTATTTTAGTATGGGGATCATCCAAATTGGTTTGATAAAAAGTCTGAAATCCTGAGGGTATAAAATGATATGCGTTTTTTTCTTTAAACACCACCTTCCATTCTCTGACAACATTCCTTTCTTACCGGGTGACACACTTGCTACCTTAATCACATTTGACAATTCTATAGTTTTTCAGTCACTTTTTGTTATTAAAGTGACTTATTTTTTATTGCTAAGAATTAGTTTTGATTATTTTAAAACTTCAACCTCATATTTGATTCAGAGATCTTCCCCTTGTCTGTACGCAAGAGAGACTTGATGTTCCAGTTGCTCTGAATATATGGGGGTGGGAGTAGTGGGGTGGGGCTTGGGGGTGGGTGGCGATGAGGGAATGGTAAGAGGTTCTGGAGCGTCCTTGCTTTCTCACATCTTTTTCTACTTCCATGTTATCTGTCTTGGTTGGGGCAAGGGAGGAAGGAGGGACACAGTCCTTCCATATGTAAGTCTCCTTGGCAAGTGCTGTCTCTCCTTTGTTGATTGTAGCCACTGTTTTATATTTGGCCTTATGTACTTTCTGAGAACCTGGAGCTCACACGCTGCCTCTCTCACAATCATTTGGTGATTCTTCGGGTTACTTCTTGAGGGCACTTCTGTAGTGTTGCCTAATGTGGCAGAGCTGGCTGAGGTTTGACCTTCTGCTACCCGTCCCTACCCCCATCAGCCACCATCACAGGTGGCCATATAGCAGTCTTCACATATGAGAAGGTACATGGGTTTGTGTTGCTTTCATAAAATAAGAATTGCCTTAAAAGTAAACATTAATAAAAATATACAAAAGACAAGTGAATGGAAGTAAGAGAGCTACACTGAATAATGTCTGTTTTCTTATAAGGAAATAAGTGATGTTTTTAATTCAGGAATAAAAAAAAGAGTCTTTTACGGGAGAATACAATTTTTTTTTTTTTTTTTTTTTTTTTTTTTTTTTGCTACTTTTAATCTTGAGATGAGAACTGACCAGTTCAAATACAGCCCGCGGCTGTTAGGATGTGTTTGCAGTACACCCAATCAGTATTATTTGGGGACTTTTCCCCAGCAGCGTGAGAGGCTTACCAGCAGATATGGCAGTGGAACTATCCAAATGTAAGCACTGCTAAGTTGGTAATAATTATGACTTAGATCAGAGATTGGGGGATTCTAGGAACCCCCCAGGAAATGGCTTCACTTGGGATCCACAATGTGCAAAGAAGAAGGTGGTCAATAATGACAGGCTGGTAAAAATTAGGAGAGTCAAAATTCTTAGTTATGATGAGCAAGATGGTTAAAAGTATATACATATTTTTGGAAGGATGGCTTAACATGTATATCTTATTAATTCATGATGAATATTTTATAAGATAGGCATATCTTGTCTTATATTTAGACGAGAAACTGAGTAATAGAATGCATAATATGTGACAGGCAAGCTCAGTTTTAGCTAATTCCAAACCCCACATCCTTTCTATGAAATTCTAGTGGCTAATATATAAAAAAGAGAATAGGAAGATTGGGTTATAAGTTGATTTTGATCAAATAAGAGATAATTATGTTATAATAAATTATTGCTCTGAATTTCCAAGTGTTTTAACTTTTTCTGAAATCTTTGTCTTCCCTACTAAGAAAATAACTGAACAAAAATGATACTGAAAATTTACATTAAACATCCATTTGTTTTTTCAAGTTCATAAAGTTAGTGTTTTCAGTTGCTTATGAAAGACTTATTTAAGCCCAGAAGCTGCTGTGTTAAAAATTGCAGATGCCAATGTATACTTCCTTACGTCTTTTGTGCTTTATCATGAAATTTAAGTAGCTTTATGTGCACGTAGCAGAGCTACTATTTGCATGAAACTTAACCGAAGAGTAAATATTAAATGTTTTCAAGCAGAGAATAAAAGATAAAATTGATTAGCATCCTTTGCACTTTTACTCTTTCTATTATGAACAACTCTTAAGGAATGGTCATAAAGGGAATCTCGGTAAACTGCCCAATCTTTGTCATAGGGCCTGAATTCCTGTGAACTTTTGCTGTCATACTAAGTAGACCATCTAAGATAAAATAATTCTGTAATAAACATTCTTTTCATTGGTTTCAAGAAAACAGTGATTCTATAAAAGTGTTTTATGAAACACATTCTTGTGGAAACTTTCCAGGTAAAATGAGCTCCACGGAAAAGGTAATTTGAAAACGACTAGCATGTTTTTCAGCACAACAAAGGCGTTGAAAACTTCTGCAGTAGAAAGTTATTAATGTACAGTCTAGAAAAATATGGAGCTAGCTCAACCACATGGGAGGCAGTATTTTATAATCTTTAAGACTGTGGTCTCTGGAATCTGACAGGGTTTAATTGCTTGCTCTACTAATTTTATTATTGAGGTAAAATTCATATACCATAAAAATAACCATGTTAAAGTGAACAATGCAGTGGCATTTAGTACATTCACAATGTTATTCACAAACTCTATCCAGTTCCAAAACATTTGCATTACCCCAAAGGAAAACTCTATATCCACTAAACAGTTGTTCCCCATTCCTCCAACCCCCACCGCCAATCTGCTCCACTTGAGTAAGTTGAGTGGACGTTCTGCCTACCCTCTTTGAGGCTGTTTCCCACTTATTGCTAGATAGATAGAAATGGCTTTGACCTTATATGGTGCTTGTAAGAATTCAATAAAGTAACCAATACAATGAATGTAAACCATTGTAAAAATTAAATAAATATTAAAATGTTAAACTTGTGTAGCTCTCTTTTGAATCCAAAGGAACTAGTGTTCTAGAAAGCATTCTCCAGGAAGTGTGGATCAAAGTCATCACAAGAGGCAAATACTGAGAGAGAAACCATAGACTTTGTCTTATTTAGAAGCTAATGAATCTCACATAATCCTCTGGTGCTCCAGAAGACTCAGAGTTAGAATTTGTGTTCATCTCTGTCATTCCTCAGAGTATTTTTTTCTAAAGTGGCTTGAGGTTGATATTAGAACAGAGAGGTGTTGAAAGAAGGAGGGAGTTTTCCAGATATCTTCAATCTAAAAATAAGAGGAATATAAAGGTTTATGAAAGGGAATGCATTTCTTCAATATAAGAATTGAAGGAGATAAAACATGACAGCAGCTCTAACCTAGGTCTAATTATTTTCTATTTGATAAGGTAGGTATTCATGATTATATAATTTTTAAAAGCATCATTGACATGGAAAAGCAAACTATAAAATGTTTCAAAATATAAAATTATATGTTTTATGTTTATATATGTAAAATATGTAAATGTAATTACAGGTATAATTTTATATAAGTTGAATAATATTTGACAGTGAGTAGGTAGGTCTAAATGAATTTTTACCGAAATGAGAGCAGTAATTCCTATGCTGTATCAGAACCTCAGGTGTTTTTCGTTTGCCTTTGTATTCTTTTATACAATTGCTTAAATTTCCATATGTGTATATGCTACCTTACTAACAGAAACTAAGCAACCAAGCTGTATCAAGTAACAGTAGCGATGGATTACAACTGTACTATATTTGTTATTTTACCCGATTTTTCTTCATAGTTGCTGGAAGCAAAAACCTTTAGAAAAATATAAAGCTGATTATGAAACTTAAGCAGATCAGCTTGCCTCCAAAGGCCTGAGGAAGAAAGAATGAGGAAGAGTTTGAGGAGCCCTGCCTTATTCTTCCAAAAATACAATCTACCCTTAAACCCTGGTAACAGACAGCAAACTGAAGCTGTCAATTCCTTTTTCCTGCTTTTTTACTAAAATTTTTTTCCCAATTTTTCCCCTTAAAACAATTTCTGATTCCTTCCCAAATTCTACAAAAGGTAGCATACTCAGTGATTTTAAAGGGAGATGATCATTTATCACCTCTTGATACACTGGGAAGTTCAATTTCCTTCTCCTGATCTTCCGCAGTCTGTACTCTTTTCGTTTGCCTCCTGAACCAAAAGATGCAAGATCTCACTGGGGTTCTCAAACCTGAGTCATTATAGGAATCATCTGGATATCTTGTTTAATATGTAGGTTCTTGTATATCTCCCCAAAATTTCTTATTCCTTAAATCCAGAATGGGGTCTGTGACTCTGCAGTACAATATTCCAGGTTATATCAAAGCAGCTGATTAACAAATTATCCTTTGATAAACACTGGAAGCTTTCAAGTCCTTAAAGTCTAACCTGCTTTGCAAACCTGTGATTAAAAAAAAAATATTTTCTTCCATCATTTTCTTCTAAAAGCAGTGGTAATTCTCCTTAGCACCTTTTATTGAAGATGTGTTTGGTGATTCAGGTAGAACATGACAGGTTATCCAGCATACCAATCACATAGACTGTCCCCACATGCTAAATGCAGAAACAATTGAACAATCTACTTTATATAAACTTTCTTTTTAGAATACAGTTCAACTGCCCATAACACGTAGAAGAATCAAACCTTCCAATTATACTTTGTGATTAGGTTAACGTACTTTCAACAATATAGTGCCCTTAAAAATATTTAGTACATAGCATGCAATATCAGTATATTATATGTAATATATACAGTTTGTTAATAAAATGTCTCAAAGATGCTAACTCATTTTTTGCCAACTATTCTTGTGAAGCAGTCAAGAACTGCTGTTATTTATCACCATTTGCAGAGAGATGGAATCACTGAGCTGTTAAGAAACTTGAAGAGGGTCACTGAGTCAGTGACTAGGTCAAAATAAACATTTCATCTCCTTGCTCCTTGAACAGTAGTTTTCTCAACAAATCCATTGCATTTATTTCTTTCCTTAAAAGTTTACAAGTCATCCAGTTTCCTGGGAGGTTCTTCATTATGGGGCATATAAGAATTTGTACCGGCCGGGCGCGGTGTCTCACGCCTGTAATCCCAGCCCTTTGGGAGGCCGAGGCGGGCGGATCACGAGGTCAGGAGATCGAGACCATCCTGGCAAACACGGTGAAACCCTGTCTCTACCAAAAATACAAAAAATTAGCCGGGCGAGGTGGCAGGCACCTGTAGTCCCAGCTACGCGGGAGGCTGAGGCAGGAGAATGGCGTGAACCACGGGGGGCGGAGCCTGCAGTGAGCCGGGATTGCGCCACTGCACTCCAGCCTGGGTGACAAAGCGAGACTCCTTCTCAAAAAAAAAAAAAAAAAAAAAAAAAATTGTACCCTCTGGAACGTTGAAAACTAGAACCAGGAAGTCATATTAAAGATAGTCCCTGTTTTTCAAAGACTCTTTCATTCCTCCAGTTCCCTTGTCATTAATTCTGTTTCATAGAACACATTTCCATTCATCCATCCATCCTTTCATTCAAGCAACCAGTTTTTACTGAGCATATTTCATATTTAATATGTCTAGCATTCTGCTAATAAGTAGTTCTTTTCCTCTAAAATAAAGTCTAAAGCAGGTTAGACTTTAAGGACTTGAAAGCTTCCAGTGTTTATCAAAGGATAATTTGCGAATCAGCTGCTTTGATGTAACCTGGAATATCGTACTGCAGAGTCACAGACCCCATTCTGGATTTAAGGAATAAGAAATTTTGGGGAGATATACAAGGAAATGATATACAAGTAGATCATCCAGCCTGGTGAAGAAAAAGACACACAGACAAATGGTATAATATAATAATTGCTATATTGCATCTAGGGGATGTAAGTGAGCTTATGGGAAGAACATCTGAGTCTATTTGAGGAAATCCGAGTTTTTTTTAGAAAATAGGAAATTTGAGCTAGGTTCTTAAGGGAGGAATTCGCATGGATTCAATGTAAGGACAGGGGCATGAAAAAGGGAAGGCAAAGGTAAACCCTAAACATAATGCAGTCATATTCCATCCAAGATATAAATGGTGTCCTCTGAATTTAAAATTTAGAGGCCCAATAATTACATGTAATTTTCAGGGAGCATCTGCGACACATTGGACCTTCTTTTTTGAGGCCTTGATAACCTCCAAGATGCACAGTGTGGATCACATCAACTCTTGTGAACTTTCATACCCTAAGCTCACCCCATTAAAACCACCATCGCTGGCAGACTGTTGATTTATAAAACGAAAATTTCTTTATTTTA
>NW_026652294.1:68864043-68873843 GCF_009828535.3 Hylobates moloch
GGAGGAGTTTTGGATCATGTTTTCTCATCAAAGAGAATGTGGGGTAGAGGCATCATGGTTTGCATATGTCTAAGCTGAGGGAGTCTGTAATTTCTCTGTAATGGTGCTATAGATTAGATGTTTAATCTCTATTTTCAGCTCTATTTTTTGGATTGCTTGATGACTAAAGCAGAGACAATTTTTAAAATCTGTGATTGCCATTCACATTATTTTTGAGCATTTCAATAATAGTTACATAAAGTATATAATTGCTAGAATAAATTTAAAACATCTAATCATCACCTTTGATTTCATTTAGGGTATGCACTAGAGAGAGGAATAAGGGATTTAGCACATTGGCAAAACCTTTACAATTTGTATTAGTAATTGTGTAATGTTAAGTAAAACTGGTTTACATTAATCATACAAAAGTTTATTTTTCATAGTTGTTTTCATTTAAAATACCCATCTTCAAAAACCCCAGAGCTCTTTGTTATGAAGGCTGTGCAAGTAGTTCCACACACATTAGTCAACATACGAGCATCTTGTTTTATTTTATATAGGCAGTGAAAAAATACTGTTGGTTATTTCAAGTGACCTTAGCTAAATCCAACTTCAACATTGTGAAACTTATTTTCCTTCTTCTTCCTCTTTTTAGTGGATGAGGGGAGGAAAGAGACAGGAAGTGTGACTAACCTGAGAGTTGTTCTAATAACTATACTCCTAACTTTTGCCTTATGAGGGTTCCAGATGGACTGTCAGACTCTTAATATAAATCCCTTTCTGAGGCCTTCCTTCCTTCAAAATATTGGAACACACAAAAAAATGATTTATTATTAAAAAGGCTTTCCTCTTTTACTGACCCTGTGGTGTGTACATTCCGTGGGTTCTATATAGAATATTGTCTTGTTATGGAGTCATGAAAGGATTTAAGACTGTTAAACAATGATTGATCTGATAATAATAAATATCTGATAATGTCATCCAGTGTTTTATTATAATCACTGCTTTTAGGGTTTAGGGGATCAATAAATAATCCCCTGTTCTTCCCCTCCTGAGCCTGGAATCAATTCAGGATTAAGACTCAGGAGACAGACAAATGGAGGTCAAATAGTTTATTCTAGAGATGATTGGAAAACATGGTTTTAAAGGCATGGGCAAAAAGGCTTAATACCCTACCACTGAGTTAAGCTAACTTGCCAACCTAATTATTGGTGCAGCTGAACAACCAAAGGCCTCCCAAACAGGGTTGAGTTGCCCCCTCCCTGATCGTCACATGACAGCATAGAAATTGACTGAGATTTGAAACTGACAGGCATGGAGAGAGGCGGGAGTCAAGAGGGGGCTGAAGTGGATGTGCTCAGGGTCTTCCGCCAAACTTTAGAATCAGAGGAGTAAAGAGAAGATCAGGTAGATTCTTCTAATGGAGACACTCACAAAAACCACAGGAAAGAAGAAGAAGGGAGATTATACTCCACATCCTGCAGGTGTTGGTTCTGTTAGCCTTTTGGGTTTTGCCACACTATCGATTTTTCCCATCTCAAATTATCACCAGCCATGTTGTCAAATGTAGATTACAGTAGTACACAATAAATGAATATCAGTATGTAGACAGTAATATAATGTCACTGATACTGAAAGAACCAAATGTGGACACTGTAACTCTTCCATTATTACATTTCCAGAGGTTGACATAAATCTCCAAATGAAATCACTTTGCTGTGTAAAAATCCAGTTGAATCAAAGGCCAAAATTCCGAAGTTAAAGGCCAAAGAAATGAAAGCCTGAAATAATTTATTTGCTCACCCAGGCAGCTAACTGCTCTGATTCCCAAGTAGTGTGGGTGACTTCGGCAGCTATCAGTCACTGAAATTGGTTGTAGTTCCTTCAGTACCTCAGCAGTACTCCTCCTCATTGAGGTCAAACACCATCCTGCTTTTCTCTGTCATTATAATTATTTAAGTATGTATCCCTTACAATGTGTTGTTTATTTTTCTGTTTTCAAAATATCTTGAATCACAATTGACAGATCTTTTTTCTTCTTTATTTTGATCTCCTTGGTTTCTGAACTGTCCATGTTAACGCATGTAGCAATAGCTCATTGATAGAATATGGCACAATTTATTAAACACTTCTGTGGATCGTTGCCCCTTTTTATTTTTGTTATTAAGAACAATTCTGGTGTGAACATTCATGCAAGTATGCAAAAATTTTAGTGTAGGATCCCACTGTTTAAAAAGTACAGAGGACATGGAAGTAATAAAAAAGTAAAGTAATAGGACATAGAAGATTATTACCATACTATCTTTATATGCACCAAGTTTAGAAAACACAGCAACCCACTATTTTACAGTAGTGAACCAGTGATTCACTGGTAAATGGTGGAAAGAATTTATCCCAGGAAAATCTTGCTTGAACCACCCTTGCTGAGATATCATTCAGTTCATGCCATTTTTCTGGATTCCAAGAGCTGTGATCTCCACGTCATCTAATTCTTCTGTCATAACTTTAATCACAACATTGCATGGACCATGACTCAGAGGAAATCCACCTGTTTATGCATTCCTTTCTCAAAGAGTGTTTTTGAAATTTTCTGGCCATATTGCTAAGTTTAGAAATTTGTAAAAAAAAGGTAGACTCAGACCAGGTGCGGTGGCTCACATCTCTAATCCCAGCACTTTGGGAGGCCAAGGCAGATGGATCACCTGAGGTCAGGAGCTTGAGACCAGCCCGGCCAAAATGGTGAAACCCCATCTCTACTAAAAATACACAAAAGAAATTAGCCAGGTGTGGTGGTGGGCACCTGTAATTCCAGCTACTCAGGAGGTTGAGGCAGGAGAATTGTGTGAACCTGTGAGACGAAGGTTGCGGTGAGCCGAAATGGTGCCATTGAACTACAGCCTGGGTGAAAAGAGTGAAATTCCATCTCAGGGAGGAAAAAAAAAAAAAACAGATTCAGTCACCAGGTATAATCTGAGGCACCATTTTTTCCCCAAATAGTATATTCAAAGCAATTTAATTTTCAGCCCCAGTTTTGTAACAAATGTGGCTTCTGTCTTGTGGCATGTCTCACACACTCTATTGTGAGCAGATATATAAAGTTCTGTGCTGCACCAGTTGCTGCCATGAACTTTAGAAATGGAGATGCTGAAACCTGTGAAACATGTTTTCTTGGGAGGGTTCTTCTTTTAGCCCCATATTTATTTCATATCGGAAATCATGAGCCTGGACAGAAGATGTTGATAGTCCTGAAATGTGCATTCCCCAGGTGGTCTGCTAAGCCTAATACCTCTGCCAGTGGCTCCTGCTCAGAATGCTTCTTCCCTCTTTTCCAGGCTTTGAAAAACTTGTACTCTTTTAGGGACATCAGACGCTTCTTTATTTCTACAATATATTTCTCTCTAGCAATGGAGAATGACCCTGGTATTCTATTTTCTGCTATTGTTTTCTTACAGATTTCTGGGAGGCTCAGGTGAATTTTTAACTGTTTAACATGTTAAATGTTTCCTAACACCTACAGGGCTACTACTGTTTGCAGATTCAGAATGTACTGTTTACTTTTTATTAAACTTTGCTTTGCAGTCCAGGAATTCATATACTTGTCTATATTTTGTCTTATGACAGTTAAAAAAAAATGAGTACTGTATCTGCCAAAAACAAACAAAGACTTTTCAAGCACGTCTTGCCTATCTTCACACCCTAAAGTAAAAAAGTCTGACCCAAGATGTACATTCCTGCAGAGCATGTAACGTAGATCTGGATTCAGTATGTTATTGCCTGCTGTGTTCTCGTTTACTGTGTTTCATCTTTTCTACGCCTTCTCTTACTTCACTTCTCATCCAACTTCTCAGAATCCCTAATGGCTAAGCAACACTCATATCCCAATTCGTTATAAATTATGCCAATTTAGTGAATATTGACGCGCAATATTTACTTGAAACAATTTTAAGAATTCTATATTGATCTTTTTGGCAATTTTCTTCTCAATTACAGAGGTTCAGAAGACATGTGGTCTGATTATCTAAGTATTGAAGAGATGGTTCCCCATTGTGCTACTTACTCTATCTGCAGATTTGCTCCCCTGATAGATTTTAGATATGTTTTCTCCAAAAGAGTTGAGTCTCTGAGACTGTCTCCTTTCTTTGATTATATTTATTGGGCACAAGTAACTTTCCGATCTAGTAATAATTAAAACTTCTTTTCTTTTTTTCTGAAACCGTTCTAAAAAGTTTGACCTGGGCATGTCGTCTCTTTTATTTTATATGTGCTTAGCTTACCCTTTAAGATCACAACACACCTCTTAAGAATAATCTTTTTCTTCTTATAGATCAAGCTGTCTTTATTGGTTCTTTCATAATTTCATTCTCTTGGGCAGACTGAAGTAAATTTTTTTAAGCGTTGCAGATTTTCTCTAGGGTTTCCTGAGGAAACTTGGCTTCTCATGCTAGAGTATTCATATAAAATCTTCTTATTTAATTTGCAAAGTTAATTGAGTTCTTTTTTTTTCCCATCCCAACCAGTGAAGATGACATTTTGTTTAAATAAGAAGGGCCACCATTTTGTTTAATGTGTTTATTATTAAAAGCCTATTGTACTGTGATTTCAGTTGTTCTCTTGTTCTAAAGACAACTTATGCTATAACTAAGTGGGGCGGGGTGGGGGGCGCAAACTGAACTGATACATCATCCATGTGAATAAAAAAGGTGGTCTTTTTTACAGTTTTCTTACCTTAAATCAGTTCAGAGAAACAAAACCTGGTAGAGCTATTCCAGCATTTAGCTACCTTACTATATACTATATGAAAAGCACTGTGATGGGGTCAGGGAACACACTTTAGAAACTGAAATATGTCCTGTGTATCTAGAGTACAGTGAGGAAAACAAAATTGAGGCCAGAAGGGTAGGCAAAGGGCTAGAGTCTACAAGGTTATCTAGACTGTGACAAGGATCATGAGCAATAAGGCACTTTCTGCTCTTGAGTTCAGAATCTTCAGAAAGTTTGTACAGGGGAAAGAAATAGTTAAATTTTTTCTGAGGAATTGCAATATGTAAATGGAAAAAAATCATGGGAACACAGCTGAAGGAAACATTCCTTTGCCCTGCCACAATGGTGATAAAGAGAGGGAAATATAATAGGGTGATGTTTTCCAAATTTTAATTTCATAGTCTGAGTCATTTTGGTGGAAGAAAGAGAAAGGAAAACTTCTTTGTGCTACTTGCCTCTCTGGTGGGACTGAAGCCCTCATTTCACTTCTAGGAAGCAGCTTAACAAAAAAAGTAGTAAGAATTACTGAATTTTTCCTTGAAAATAAGTTCATATTTAGCATAGTCCACAGCATTTAAGGCGATTTTGTTTCCCCATTGCATTGAAACAACAGCCACACAATCTACTTCATGTTATAAAAATTGCACAAGAAAAAGTAGAGACATGATAAACTGTAGTGCTTTAAAAATATCTGAATTTTTTGAGTTTTTTCTTCTGGTTGACTATTTTTATAATTATAATTTTTAATAATTAAGTTACTTTTCATGTTTAAAGTACTTTATCTGTCCACTTTTTTTAAGAAATTAAAAATGTTTCAATCGAAATCACTTATTTGCTCTACATGAATTTGAATTAGCTTGTTGATTATGGAAATGAGATTCAAGAAAATGCTTTCTATTGATTTCTGATGTATGGATAATATTCCAGGGCAGCATTAGAGCTGCATGCAAATGATATACTCAAGCACATATTTATAGTTGTAAAATTGTTGGTATTATTAAAATTGCTGGAGGGCTCACATAAAAGCCATGTGATGAATTAGATTATGATGTGGGTTATATTAATAGTATTTATCTAGCACTTACTAATTTTCAAGCATACCAGGCTAGGATATTTATATTCTTCTCCTGTTCTTCATTAATTTGTTTACTCTTGTATTCTTTTATTCAACATACATATACTTGAGACATATTTATGTATTTGTATATTTCACAAAGTATTTCTGACAGTAGCATTTTTCTTCCAAGTAAAACTTAGGTAGCATTCACTTATGTCATTAGAGAAGTCATTGCTACAATAGCAAAGGATATGGGTATTGAAATAGAAACCTTATGTAAATATAAATTAGAGCTATTTGAACTAAATTGAGGTAAGTTCTGTAAGCTCACTGTGGAAAATGTATCACTGGTCATTAAATTCTCAAACTCAGTCTTGCAGAGTTAAATAGCTAACAAAATTGGTAACAATATATGCATTCCTCAACATCTACATGCAAAGTGTATAAAACCCATTTGTTTTTACTTAAATCGTTTGCCTCAATTGCAGCCACTCTACTTTAAAACAACGCGTTTCCCTCCAAAGGAAACGTAAAATGTGTATTTCCAATTAGAAGACTTGTAGATAATTGCATGAATCTCCTTGACAATATATCGTTGATTATGACTTGTTTGGGAAGTGTCATCATTTGGAAGGTTGAATTAAATCTCCTCAAGTGAGTTAAAATTCCTTCGAAAATGGTGATAATAAGTATTCATGCAAGAAAATACCTAGGCTTAAAGAAACGCTGTTAAGTTGAAGAAGTATATGTAGAAGTCTTAAAATAGAACGACTTCATCAAGATGCTGCGCACTCAGATGCATTATGTAGAACATATACGTGTTAGGATATAGGAGGTGTAGATTATTTAATGTCACTGTTTCTATAAGGAGTAGACAGGTTACAACATATAGATTTATCTGATCAATCAGCCTGCATATTTTCTTCTTGGATAAAAATTCAAGACCTTATTGAGAGTCAAATAGAAATCATCGAACCCACCCTTAATTTTTTGGAGGGAAATTTATACAGTCAGTATAAATTTTGTGTGTGTGTGTGTGTGTCTGTGTATAGACTGAGTTTTTGGTACAAAGAAGTAAGATTTGGAGTATGGGGTGCCAAAGGAGTGTTTTCATTTCTTCTTCTGTCTTAACATGACAGTTAAAGGTCATGCCTTTGGAAAAGGAAGAGGGTGTGGATTGGGAACAGGTAGTGTCAAGAAATAGGTCATGGTTTATGGCACCAGAGAAACGGGCTCTTAGGGAGGTCAGATGGCCCATGAAGTCCAGCATTATCTAATATTGAGCCCTCACTTGAGTACAAGTACTGACCTAGGTGCCTTCTTAGGAATAACTTATTTAATCCTTATAACATTCCAGAGCTAGGTAATTAGATCTAGGCATTAAGATCTTCTGTTTATAGATAAGAAAGCTGAAGGTTAGGCAAATTATCCAAATTAATACATCTAAAAAGCAGTAAAGTCAGAACACAAACTCTTGACATTTTGGTTCCAGCCCTCTTGGACTCAACATGGCTATCTCCCTCCAAAGGATCTGAAATATGCATTTGGCATGTGACTTTACATTTATATGAAACTGTTTTATTTATGAATGCATTTTTATCCATCCATATTTATTTTATAAACACTGTCTGAGAGCATATGGCTCATGAGCCATTGCAGGGGGATGTAGAGAGAAGGTAAGGATATGTGGGAACAGAGTATCCCAAAAAGCATAACTGAAAGGACAAGATAAATTATATAAATAAGAATGTAAAAATACACATCATTTGGAGTAATTGGTATGACATAGAAGTACAATCATGCCTATTAATTATTAGAAAGGAAGACACTAAAGAAAGATACTAACAGTAGAATTGATTTTAGGTCTCTGTATGCCAGTATAATGAGTCTGCATAACAACAACAAAACAAAACCTTGAGATTTTAGCAAAAGTAGTTGAATATAATCCCACAGATATGTCATTTGAATTACATATCTTGGTCAAAAGAAGCTAGTAGAGGAAGGAAAGAGTTGATATTTGTAACAAGTGTGTCCAAGTGGAAACACTAAGGTCTAGGTATAAAAGTCTCGTGTTACATATTTGAGATGAAAGAAGGAACATACCATGTTTTTTATAAATTTGTCACGTATTTTTTTTAAGGTTGACAAAGAGTATGGCTCAGGCTCTCTGATGACCACAAAGTTTTAGCATAACATGTTCCTAAACAAGAGCTACCTTTCCTTAACCCATATCCTCATTCTCAAAAGGTATGAATAATACCCTTTTCTTCCTTTCTTTATCAAAATTACAAAAAAGAAAATCATACATTCAGTTACAAATATATTTCTATAAATTACCATTTATCACTGAAGACATGATGCTTGTAATTTGAGTATTCTGCATATGTTTCTCTATGAAAGGTGAAAGTGAAGGCCACATTTCTGTTTACATGCTCTTGGAATGCACTGAAGAACATTCCTTCTTGCTGACAATCTTGTTCTTGGTCCCCATCGTACATGCTCTTTCCTTGCACATCTCTTTCTTAAGTTTCTCAGCCAATTTTACTGATTTAATTTGAACAGACACTTCTCAAAAGAAGACATTTATGCAGCCAACAAATGTATGGAAAAAGCTCATCATCACTGGTCATTAGAGAAATGCAAGTCAAAACCACAGTGAGATACCATTTCGCACTAATTAGAATGGCGATCATTAAAAACTCAGGAAACAACAGATGCCGGAGAGGATGTGGAGAAATAGGAATGCTTCTACATTGTTGGTGGGAGTGTAAATTAGTTCAACCATTGTTGAAGACAGTGTGGCTATTCCTCAAAGATCTAGAACCGGAAATACCATTTGACCCAACAATTGCATTACTAGGTATATACCCAAAGGATTATAAATCATTCTACTATAAAGACACATGCACATGTATGTTTATTGCAGCACTGTTCACAATAGCAAAGACTTGGAACCAACCGAAATGCCCATCAATGATAGACTGGATAAAGAAAATGTGGTACATATACACCATGGAATACTATACAGCCATAAAAAAGAATGAGTTCATGTCATTTGCAGAGACATGGATGAAGCTGGAAATCATCATTCTCAGCAAACTAACACATGAAAAGAAAACCAAACACTGCATGTTCTCACTCATAGGTGGGGATTGAACAATGAGAATACATGGACACAGGGAGGGGAACATCACACACTACAGCCTGAGAATTTACTTTAACATGTAATACTTTCCACTAAAATTATTTGCTCTTGTATTGAGAAAAAACAATGAAAATACTGGTATGGTTCTATTAATTTCAAACAAAACTGACTTAGAAAGAAAAGCGGTTTTAGAGGCCAGGTGCGGTGGCTCACGCCTGTAATCCCAGCACTTTGAATGGGAGCCAAAGGCGGGCAGATCACGAGGGCAGGAGATCCAGACCATCCTGGCTAACACGGTGAAACCCCGTCTCTACTAAAAATACACACAAAAAATTAGCCGGCCGTGGTGGCGGGCGCCTACAGTCCCAGCTACTCGGGAGGCTAAAGCAGGAGAATAGCGTGAACCCAGGAGGCGGAGCTTGCAGTGAGCCCAGATTGCGCCACTGCACTCCAGGCTGGGCGACAGAGGGAGACTCCGTCTCAAAAAAAAAAAAAAAAAAAATTGTAGTTTTAGAGATAAAATGGAACAACTTCATAATAGTATCTTTTGAACAAAAGACCGAAAATTTCAAACGTTTATATATTAACGGCTAATATGCATAACGAGGAAAAATGATGAAGCTTACAGGGAAAAAAAGATGAATCCCAAATCATGGTGGGATATGACAACATGCGTCTTCTAATATTTGAATAAACCACAAGATCAACACATTTAAGGTAATTTATGTATATAATTGTACAATATAATTTTAAGTACATATAGCACATTCATAAAAAATGACCAGAGGCTGAATCATAAAGCAAGTTTCAATACATTCAGAGGATTGAGATTACATAGAGTAAGTGCTTTGTGTA
>NW_026652294.1:68873943-68885607 GCF_009828535.3 Hylobates moloch
ACTAGAGAAGGAATATTAATAGCTTCCTTCTGGGTGATTTGTTACCAATTAGTGGTCCATCATTACGGAGATTATTCTGGCCCAACAGAAATAACCTAATTTAAATTTTCTGACAATAAGATGCAGACACATATTCATATGCACATATAAAAGCTTACATGATAGTGTCAACTCCTTTTCACACTTATTGTGTTCTCCATTCTCTTTCAAAGAAAGACGTGTTTTTTCAAATGTGTAATTTCAAACTCGATTCCCAAGACAAAAGGAAAAGGCTACCATCAAATGTTTAAAGAATAATCTCCTTTATTTTATAATAATAATGGTTAGAAGTTCAATATTTCTGCTCAAACACAGAAGCAGGCAGGCATATTTGCAAAAGCCCTCACAATGTTTGCCATTTTCTTTACACAAGACAACATTTATAAAACCTTTGCATCCCGTGGCAGGTGCTGGGTCTCCTCTTGGGAATTTGTGCTGTTCAGATATTGCCTTTCATTTGAACTTCACACACCTTTAAAAAAATAGAGGCTGCATTTTAGTATCATTTAAAAATTAAAAGCCTTTTATTTTTGTCATTATATCTTTCATGGTTTTACTTTGCAAAAATAAATCAAAGCTAAAACTAATTATTGTCATAGCCAGCAAAAACCTGAAAAATGAGAAAAGTCTTTTAAAATGAAACTTTGGTCTGCTTCTCCCATAAAATCATTAAATTTATGTACTAATTATTATAGAATTTCCAGTGCGTTTAATAATAATCTCCCTTCTTTGAGAACTTAGAGAATTAACCAAATAATTATCGTCACCTAAATAATTGGAAAAAGTATTTTTTAGAGCTAGAACATTTCCTTTTTTCTTTTGTTTTAATGGCACAATGTAAGGTTAAACACTTCAGTTTAAGTTAAAGACACATTTTCATCTACAGAAATTATGTCCTAAAGTGTTTATTCAGCCTGCAGTACCTGTAAATAGAAGAATATTGTAGAATTATGGCATTTTATTGTCCGTTTCTTCTAAAACAAAAACTCTTGTTTTCTGTCTTTTCTCTGTTTTGCTTTTTATCAGGCGTGGACTCCTGGATCGTCTGGTAACTTCAAAAATCTGGTGAGATACTTTTTTCTTTGGGACTCTCAGCCTTTTGATATTTTTATTTTGTTTGTCACTATTCCTTGGAGTATGTTTTTATTTCTATGTCAGGCTTAATCCTTAAGAGAAATTCTCCCCTCATTTCCATCTTCTGAGTTTGAATCTCATAAGGCCAGTTACATCTTAACCCATATTAGACAATCTGGTACGTCCAGATACTTCTTGGAGTTTCAACTTCATGGGTTAGGAGAACATTCCAAACAGAGGGAGCATTTGTTTCTTAAGGAAATTAAATCCCCACTGAAAGAGTTTGTGATAGGACAGAGGATTTTGCAGGTAAAATGTGGAAAATTTTTCTTTAAAAATAGATCGGATGCAGAAGCAAGATAAAAACCAAAGATGAGCTGACACAAAAATTGGGTGTTTAAAAGTTTTTCAGTAGTACAATGCTGAGAGTATAATTTACATGTTATAAAGCTAGAAACACACTAAACGCACTGATCTTTTCCACATGGAAACTCTTAAAATCCTTGCAACATTTTCCTGGGACATGCGTTATAGGGACGATAAAGCTGTATTGGTTGAGATAGGAGGTTTTCTGTGAAGCTGTATATTTTTCCAAGCAGCAGCTTTGTGTTCATGTTTGAATCCACCTAGTCTTTTTTCTTCAAATATTATTGAAATATTGCTCACCATCAAATTCATACATTGGGATCCTACTATGTTCTGAGTGTATACAAGATTATAAAACATTTTATCTCATTTAATACTATGAAGAAATCTCTAGCTTAGATACCCGTGTAGACTGGATGTCCCAACTCATCTGACTCAGTGACCCTTTCCATAATACTGAACCAGGAATGAGATTTTAACTTGATGGACTGCAGAAATACAGTCTTGTACTCCATTATTTAGTAATAACTGGGTATTGCTGGATGGGAGTGGGAGAGCAGTGAAGGTCCAGTATCTCCTTGCTGTTGTTCATTATCTTTCTAAAACCAAATGCCTTCAGGATTTCTCAATATCTTATAATCATTGCATTTCCGTGCGGGTTTCATCCTTCAAGTTCACACTTCCCACCAAACAGTACCACATTTGATAGTAAACTTTCATGTTGAACACATGTTACTGAAGACTTGAGGTTAAACAGAATTATTGCACACAAAGAAAAAACTTAAAGTTGTATATCAGATCTCATCACTAAGAAAGCCACTGAATGATGCCTTTCCCATAGAGATGTGTACTTTGTCTCTCTCCATCATCAGTGTACCATGAACCATTGGGGTCTGCATCCCTCCCAGAAGAATACATTTTGACGTATTTCTCTCTGTCTTATTCCTTACATTTGAGTCCTGCAAGATACATGAAGAATAAGTTGACATTAAAATATTCTGTCGTAACTTTAACCAGCCCACAGTGAAGGCAAGCTTCTGTTTATTGCGAGACTAGTTTAGCCTTTCATTGTGCAGGCATTTACCAGGCCTGAGTAGAATTTTGCATTACCTTTGGAGGGTGGTAAATAGAAATTTCTACCAAACAAATACCTATTCACAATGATGAATTCAGTCCTTCATATTTAACCATAAATACAAACAAAAGAAACTTGAAATTATATTTTTTCTTAGTAATTTTTTTTTTTTTTTTGGAAACAAGGTTTCGCTGTGTTGCCCATGCTGGCCTCCTTGGTTCAAGAAATCCTCCTACTTTAGCCTCCAGAATCGCTGAGACAACACAGCCACACCATGGCCCCTGGCTGCCTTAATGGTTTTTCAAAGTATTCATCAAAGTATTAGTCAATATTTAGCCTCCAAATGAGGATGAGGGTTAGCCTCCCATCTCCCTCAGCACTTTCTGCAAATGGAAAGCTTTGCTTAAGCATTTCTTGAGGAACTGGGGTCTTTTAGGTAGCAGAAATTTTGCCTCCTCATTTCCATCATAACAAATCCTAGAGGTCCTCTATACTTTTTCCATCCTAAAGCTTTTCTTAGTTGCAAAAGTTGGATCTGGACCCTCCTCCTGTAATTGTCCTTTTGCCTAAATTCCATCATTTTTCATTTAAATTGTCAGTATGAATTTCCAATTCTGGATGGCCAAAATGATCTTTCCGGTGGCCTTCCATCTTCTAATATATCTTATTTCAAATCCATTCTTAATATACTACCAGGTAATAGATTCTAAAATACTTATTCTCCTGTTTATTTGTTTTTTAATGTGACCAGTCTGGGAAAATGTGTGAGTTTTTTTCCCCCAGTTTGATATACAAGTTATACAATTAAGTATTTCCACAGTTATCCAAAAGCAATCTTTCTTCACTACATACCAGAAATCTCAAAGCCAATAAGGTTGTTCTGTTTTCTCCCTTCACAAGCCCCACCATCACTATTTCTGCTTCTGTGAACAGCATAATCAGTGCATCTGCTCATATCCCCATTTCCTATTCATTCCTCAAGGCCAAATTCAAGTCCCACTTTCTCCTGGAAGTCTTCATTGTTTTAAATATTGTAGTTTGATTCCCCCTCTCCTTGAACTCTTTGTTTTTAAGATCACAAAGTATAGCACTTTACCTTACACCATCATATGTTCTAAGGTTCTTGTGTTGTGTGCATCTTTTCTAAGCAGCAATTCTGCAAATTTGTTAAACGAGGAAACAATGTCATCTTGTTCTCTTTACTGCGACATACCTAACACCTTGCTCTATGTTTAGTAGTTCCTCAACATTTTCAATTAACTAACTTATTTAAGATTTCACCTTTACTTAAAAAATAACCTTCCTGTGTCCAATGTTTTCATTGTTCAATTCCCACCTATGAGTGAGAACGTGCAGTGTTTGGTTTTTTGTCCTTGTGATAGTTTGCTGAGAATGATGGTTTCCAGCTTCATCCATGTCCCTACAAAGGACATGAACTCATCCTTTTTTATGGCTGCATTGCAGGGTGTGGGGAAGCGGAAGGGATAGCATTAGGAGATATACCTAATGTAAATGACGAGTTAATGGTTGCAGCACACCAACGTGGAACAGGTATACATATGTAACAAACCTGCACATTGTGTACATATACCCTAGAACTTAAAGTATAATTTTAAAAAACCTTAAATTTTCATTTCTAGAATTGCTTGCTTCTAGTTATCAAAGAAAACAATGCTGTGAACATGAAGGATGGTTAATAATATTTGAAAAACATTCTGAACTATCATGATACACTCTAGAAAACTGAGTACCATTTGAGAGAAATGAAAATAAATGTAAAATACAAACCAGAGTACTACTGAAATACGAATGATAATATGCAAACTTAGATTCCAAATTAAATACATTAAAAATAATCCATTAAATTATGATATAATTCTCAAGTTAAAAAATTATTTACTCTGGAACTAAATACCAGCAGTAAAAATTTACTTCAAAATAAAGAACTGACACTTCCCACATAGCAGGTAAAATATTTACAGAAAATCTTATTACAGCATTTTTTCACTTAAATAAGGTAATGTGTTCAATGTTTATGAATCACTGAATTTTGTAACTGTGTGTGTTTAATTCTGGCAATTTGTTCCAATTCATGTATTTTATTTTCTGCACCTGGATTTTGGACCCTTCAAGAGGTCAAAATAATAACATATGCACAATGATGTACACTCAAAGAGAATTTGAATTTTCAAGCTTTCACCGTTTGTCAGGTGCAATGCTAGGTGCTTTATCTATGTATTCTCATTTCATCCTTCCAGTGTCACTTTGTAAAGGGCATTTTGATATCACTTTAGAGATAAGACTAATGGTCAGGGAGCTTAATTAGTTCGTCTACAGTCTCATACTTAATGAATCAAGATGCTGAGATTTCAGTCTATCCTTTGGACTCTAAAGACTATATATACTGAGATACTATTATCCTAATAAGTTTTTAATAAAACCAAATTCTTCATATATTTGAGTAATAACCCTGATCTGAAGCCCTTAAGAAAGTTTATACATAGATGGTTAAAACAAGATTTTATCTTTTGTACTTATATAGTTATTGAGAAAAATTCAGAGATAGTTACTTTAAATCCAAGGGAAAATAAATTGTCACAGCCCATGCCCCAGTTTTGGATCTGTGTATACATATCTTTTATACCTGTAAAACCGTGTCATTAGTAAGTGAAGCAAAATCTATAGAAACCCACTTAATCCTTCTGCAGTCATACAATGATGATTAATGGCTGTTTCATTTCCTCATTAGTGTTCTCAGTTTTCTAATGCAAATTTTATGCAAGTTTGGCCGTCCTGAATTTTTTTTAACAGTATTACAGGTAACTTCCAAATTAAATTCATGTGCTTAGCCTTAGTCATACAAAATCTTTCAAATAATACAAACGAATTCAAATGTAGTCGTATATTTTCCAAGAATTGAATGCTATTTCCATCTAGAGAGTTTAAAAAGTGTATTTCTTTTATATGTAACAGGAATATTCTGATGTTTTATCTACAAGATACTCTCCCCTGAAAAATTAAACGTTTTGTGTTAAAATGATGTTACGGTTTTCAAGGTTGTTATGTTATGTATTTAAATTATAGAGAACAAACCAAACATATATACCAATCTCACAGTTTTGACTTTTTAAGCATATAGTATATGAAAATGCTTTGCACATTTTAATGTTATACACAGTTATTAAAGTTGTTATTACTGCTAGTATGCTATCCTGATGTAAATTTATGTCACGATATGAACATAAATCGTGTGTTCACTGACCAAAGGAAGGAATCATACTCTCATGAATTTACTAATATGTTCGTTCTCTCACAATTTTTTTTTTGTTGCAAACCATTTGATAGCGATTGAGTAATACAAAAAGAATATGACATGACCCCGACTTCAAGGACCTTAATTTTATGTTTCTTGTATAATTAGATGCTTTTATTTATCATTTTAAAAAAAGGTTATTTAAAATTATGAGCATTTGCTTTAAGCCTTTTGTTCCATTTAGCTTGCTGGGCTAGCAGGTTATTAGAAATCATAAGGATGATGAGAGAGATACTATTAGTGTGCATTAATATCTGGGTTTCTTTCTTTAGTGACCATATAGGAGATCATATTTTCCTTCCACCTTGCAGTTAGGTGGGGTCATAGGATTACTTCTGGCCAAGGGAAAATGGAAGTAAAGTATATCACTTCTGTGCAGAGGAGGTAAAAATCCTCTATGTGCATTTTCAGTCTTTCTCTTCCCCTGCAAAGGAGATTGTAGAGGAGGCATACATTTGAAACAGTAGAGCCACAAGATTGAATCATCCTAATCCCTGAGTCACCCGATGGAGGAGAGCTGCAGTGAAGACTCTCCCAGTTTCACAGCTAACTTATCTGAACAACACATGAATTCTGTTTTCTTAAGCAACTGAGTTGCATTTTATTTTTGTTTTGTTTGTTACAGCAGCATAAAGCCCGCCTAAACTACTCAAATGGAAATAGGCACTATTATATTTGGGTATTTCTGAAATCTAGAGCCATGCTTCCAAGGACATATTTTGACAATGTTATTTTAGACTTTGAAATAACTCTCTCCTGACTTTTACCACATAACCCGCAGTACCACTTACTTGTGTGGCAAAGCAGGCATCTTAGGCCTCCAAAATAGAAGACTTGGGATAAACAGTACTAAAAATTTTAATAAAAATCAAGTATGATTGACTTAACAAATGTCATTAGATAAACTAAAAAACATGAAATAGGAAAAAATCTACAGGATACATATCTACACTCAAAATGGTCTACTTTCTAATAGGAAAATGGACAGCATTCTTTTAATAATAGTTGAAGTTCTTTAATCTTAACTGTCATTAAGCAACAATCCATATTAAAGACCATCTAACAATAATTTCTAAATTAAAGGAGCCACTGTATCTTAGATGATTTTATTTTGATGTGGTGCCCAAAGTTTATTGTGTTCAACTCTTGCCTTAGTTTCTGGAATGACCTGAATCACCAGCTGCTTCCTATGTCTTTGGCTCTTTTTACCTTTTAGAGTAGAAGTCTCCCTCTGCTATTTCATTTTTACTTTTTAGGATCCATAGTAATTTAAATGCCACCAATATGCCAACTAGTATCATTCATTTCTATAACAGCTAATTAGTTAAACTTCTTTTCTTCACACGTAGGACTAGAGATAAAAAATAATTGTACACAATTACCTGGAATTAAAAGGATTTCAATTTATCACTAAGGAAGGAGGCACAACAAATTATGACTCATTAAGTATTTTGTGTCAATCACTAATAGCCTCTAAAATACTCATGGGACATGTATTATTTCATTTTCACTCTTCAGTTAAAGACATACCAGAGACTGGGTAATTTATAAAGAAAAAGAGGTTTAATGGGCTCACAGTTCCAGATGGCTGGGGGAGTCTCACAATCATGGCAGAAGGTGAAAGGCACATCTTACATGGTGGTAGGCAAGAGAGAATAGGAGCCAAGCAAAAAGAGGAAACCCCCTATAAAGCCGTCAGATCTCATGAGACTTACTACCACAAGAACTGTATGAGGGAAACTGCCCCCATGATTCAATTGCCTCCCTATGGGTCCCTCTCACAACACATGGGAATTATGGGAGCTACAATTCAAGACAGGATTTGACTGAGAACACAGCTAAACGATATCAGGACATTAAAATCTACCTCTATAAAGTTTATTCAATGTGTAAGAATCAGAATTCCTACATATGGAGTTCAATCCAACTTGAGAGGTTACATACCCTACAATGGCTTTCATTCACTGAATATCAGCTTGCTATTCACCTAATTTCACCATCAGGATAGCATTCATTAAACATTCACAAGGCAGCAAGTCTCATTTCAGAAGGACTACCAGTGTTTAAACATGTTCTTTTGGCATTAAGCAAAAATTACATTATATTCATAATTGCATCTCAGGGTAGCATAGGACTTATGTATTTGTTAACACTCCAAGGAATTGACTCTAAGAGTGTTAATAATTGGACTACATGGAAGAGTGTTCACTTAGTGGGAAGTTAAACTATCTACTTTTTTATTTTAGCCTCTCATCTGACATAAAATATTTATAAATGTTTTTATGAAGATAATTTATTTTCATTTAATTTAATTTTGAGACAGGGTCTCACTCTGGTTATCCAGGCTAGAGTGCAGTGGTGCGATCTTGGCTCACTGCACCCTTGACATCCCAGGCTCGGGTGATCCTCCTGCCTCAACTTCTGAGTAGCTGGGATTATAGGCTTATGCCACCATGCCTGGCTAACTTTTTGTATTTTTAGTAGAAATGGTGTTTCAGTATGTTAACCAAGCTGGTTTTGAATTGCTGGACTTAAACAATTCACCTGCCTCAGCCACCCAGAATGCCAGAATTATAGGTGTGAGCCACCACGCCTGGCCAAGAATAATTTATATAGTGATTCTAATAAGTCTGACATTATCTATCATATTACTAATGTATTGAAAGAACGTTTTGTGGTTAATTAAGCACACATTTGTTATATGATTTCTTGCCTCCTGTCCTAAATCAAGCAGCTCTTCTCCAGGTGTTCACCAAAATAGAAGTACAACCCTATAGTTCTTTCCTAATTTCAAAAGCTCTCTGCTTATTATTGTACATACTTTTTAACAAAACCTTGGGTACTCAGAACACTGTACTTATTATTTAACAAGTATGTGTTCTTGAAACAGAACATTCTACAATTTACAGCTGATAGTCCTATCCATTTTTCATTCTCCTCCCTTATTTGTAATAAGAGAATATTTCCACTTTGCCTGAGCCTGTATACCATTCTTGCTATACAAACTCTAATGTCAAAGAAAGATGTATGCCTTGAAAAGTTATCCACAAACATGTTGAGACATCTGAAGATGTCTTTTCACATATTATTTCTATTTTCTAGTTGATGCTGAATTGGCTTACCATTTTTGCAAATGAGAGATAGTGGAAGATGATTGAGATTCCTGAAATGAAATATTACACAATAAGTTTAACTGTTTAACATTTAAACCAAAATGGTTTAAAAAATCATGCTTAAAAAATAACATAGCATCTTCCTAAAGTACTGAACAATGGTAAGTGGTAGGGCTGTTAGGTCGGCTTTAAGGGAATGAGGTTATGCCAATAAGGAGTATAGACAAATAATTTTACACTGTCCTGCCTATGGCCCACTTTATCTTCATTTCTTGCTTCTGAGATACCCCTTACAGCCTGGGAAGTTATATGATTTGGACATGTGGAAGACAGTTAAATGCTTGGAATGTGTGCATGCCAATGTCAGTGTTATGTGGATATCCAATAGTGAAGATTTTTTTGGTGTAGGATGGAATGGAGTTAACCAAGGAGGTTCTGAGACAGATCCTAATAGAAGATTAATTATGGGATAACATTTTCTTGGTATTATAGCAATGTCAATGTTCTGTTTAATAGATGTACAAGTTGTCCATAAAAAATAATGAGAAATTTTTTCTTTTTCTACTTAAATTCTAACAAATCAAATTAATAAAGTTTCAAACGTTCATAGCCATGTAGTTACTGTATTATCCCTAATGCTGGCTTGGTTGGGATTTGTCTTGTCTTTTACATGGTTGTCCTGAAGTCATCTGCTTCCCTAAACAATATGTACTGCTGGGAAAGACAGAGAGAGAATGAAACTTCCAGTGATTAGAGACATAGCCAAGTTTTGTTGTGAGGGCTATCTTGAAAGAAGAATTCTCTTGTTAAAAAAAATGTCCTGCAGTTCCCCAAAGTATAATAATTTGTCACTAATTTTCACAAAAATAATTGTCACCACAGGAAACTTCTCAAATGTTTATTATTCTTGAAGAAAGAAAACTTACACATTTGTTTCTTTCTACAAACATGTAGTTGATTAATTACAAATAATATCAATCTGGAAATGAAATTCAAGAAACCAGAATATGAGACAAAAATGGAATGGAGATAAGGAGAAACAACTTACTAGGCAAGCCCTGAATGTGGACAGAGAAAGTGCTCAGATAAAGTGCTTATGTGGTTAGAGCTTCAGTGCCTTTTCTCTTAGCCTTTATTAGTCCATTTTCACACTCTTGATAAAGACATAATCTGAGAATGGGAAGAAAAAGAGGTTTAATGGACTTATGGTTCCATGTAGCTGGGGAGGCCTTACAATAATGGTGGAAGGCAAGGCGGAGTGAGTCACATCTTACATGGATGGCAGCAGGCAAAAAAAAAAGCTTGTGCAGGGAAACTCCCATTTTTAATACCATCCGATCTTATGAGACTTATTCACTGTCATGGGAACAGCATGGGAAAGACTTGCCCCCATGATTCAGTTATCTCTCACCAGGTCCTTCCCAGAACATGAGGGAATTCTAGGAGCTACAAGATGAGATTTGACTGGGGACACAGAACCAAACCATATCACCTTTGAAGCAAAAGAGGACGTGTTAAGGACACTCTGATCAACCTACCCCAGATATTTTACCAGCTCTTCCCACTTACGCAGTCTGAAATACTCCTATTTCCCTCTTGATAATGTGGGTGACAAAGACGGGAATGCAGGAAGGGACACCAAATAACCTCTGCGAGTCTCCCAAAGCCAGGTAGTATTCTGACCACTCCTCTGCCATTGATCTTCATTATACTGTAGCTTAGTAATCAGAGGACAGTTTGGAAGTTAGTTTGCCTAGGCTCAAATCCCAGCTATATCACTTGTTACCTGCATGAACTTGGGTGAGTTATTTAATGTCTATGTACCTCCATTTCCTCCACCGTAAATGGGGATACCTTAAAAAGCCGTTGTAAAGATTTTACATGCAAATTTTGTAGTGCTTACAACAATATCAGGCAAGAAGTGTTGTCTATCATTTTTATCACCTTCGTCCTTTACATTTTGATCTAATGCTGTCTTCAACTGGATCAGAAATACATTCCAAGCATTCTGTGACCTTCTTTCATCCACTTAAGGAGCTGTTAATATCCAGTAAAGACCTCACAGTTGAATATAGTTGGCTGCTCTTTACAGGGTTTAATTATGGGGATAAGGCTATCCAAGACTTACTACCTCAATATATATTCATATATTCATCAGGTTATTTCCATTCTGGGAAAGAAAGTACAAGTGATGTAACTCTGGCAAAGGCCTATTAAGCACACAACTTCAACGCTATGTTTATTGAGTTGAGCTTTGAGAGATCATAAACACCCTCAAAAGCATTTAATCTGTAACTGTGGTGTTTCCTTGAATGAATATTTCAAATATTGACATAAGATAAAAGATACATCTCAAACTTTGGATGCAACCTTTCAAAAAGAACATGTACATTGAAACAGAGACAACTTTAAAGGTGATCCCAAAAAATGTACAATTCACATTCTCTAAAGACTGTACTGAAACTAGAAGTCAATCATATGAATTTAGCTACAACAATAACAAAAAACATCTTAATGTTTTTATTAAAAGAAGACATAAATAATTTTTGCCAGGCGTGATAAGTGGTGGCCACTTCTATTCAATGTTGTACTGGAGGTTCTAGCCAGGGCAATTGAGAAAGAAAAAGAAATAAAAAGGATCCACATTGGAAAGAATCTCTATCTCTAGATTACATAATTTTATA
>NW_026652294.1:68885707-69220152 GCF_009828535.3 Hylobates moloch
TCCCACCATCAGCAGAGAACCCACAGCTATCAGTATGATCAGCTCCACCACTCTTTAGGCCTCTGCCCTTCCCAGAGGTCTCCAGTCTACAACGGTGTGTGTTACAAATTTTGCTATTATTAACACTACAAGTAGTATAATTTAACAAAATGTACATGCCCTTGAACAACTATTTTAATAGGAAAGCATCTCTAGAAATTTAATTGCTAGACATAGATGCACAATTTTAAGTTTTGAAAGGTATAACCTGTATGTGTGTGTGTTTGTATATGTGTGAATTATTCATTCATGTCTCTTGCCTATTTTTCAATAGGATTTTTATAAAACACTTGGTTGTATAAGCTCTTATATATTAAAATATATATTTTTAAAAACATCCACAGATTTTTCTTTTGTTTTCCAACTTTATGATGTATTTTGACACTCAGAATTTTTTGTGTAGTTAAATTTACTGTTTCCTTTATGGTTTTTTACTTTCATGTCATCTTTAGAAAGACTTTTTCCCTTTCAAGCTTCCAGATGTACTCACTGTATTTTCTTTTTTCATTGTTAGAATGTTTTTTATTTATTTTAGTTTCCTTTAGATGAATCTGAATTTTCTGCAAGATATGCTAAAGAAATACAGCGTTACTTTACTTTTGGAAAAACCTAGCTAATAATCTGAATTACATTACTGAGTAATCAATATTCTACTGATTTAAACTAAGGAAGTGATATTCTTATTGTCATTAAAATGTTCATTTTGTATATGTGTACGCCAAAATATGTTCCATGCCAATAATAAAAACTCTTAAAATAGTTTCACATTTGCCAAGAATGATATGGCTATGGACAGAAGCCAAGGCAATCCTTGCAGCTTTCAGTTTGTCTTTGTCTTAATTTTTAGTGATTTATCAGAGCAGTCATTCCTGTTGCTGCACAAAAATATATCAACCTAACGACCCTTCTCTGAAAAACAGTTATGAGACAACATGTGCTATAGCCCCATGTAAAAGTAGCATATATATCAATTAAGAGTAAAAAGTGCAACTTCATTTCAGCTTTAAATACAGGAAGCTTCAGTGAAGTAAATCAATGTCCCTTGTATTTAATATATATATACACATATATATATTTTTGTTTTTGCTCGTGAACATCTTGTAAAAGATGTGCTGGTGTCATTGTGCCATTTATACATCTGCATAAGCTACACTGGGTGCAAGACATTCTACTTTGGAGATAAAAACCAGATTGCTGGTGTCTACAAGTAAGGAGGGTAACCTACCTTCCTGGAAGTTCTTTTGAGAGCATCTCACACTTACACTGTAGAAACATAAGTTGGGAGAAAGATATCCTATGATTAATGAGGAAGCCTATAAAATAAGCCTCTCCAAAGCCCTGAATTATAAAACTGGAGACAAGTGGCCATAATATTATTGAGATCTGCCAACATCATGCTGAAGATTAGTTCTACCAATATTCTGTCCTCTTTTCTCCCACTGTCCCTATAATAAAAGAGCATGAATGGAATAGTTTATATAATATCCTCATCTCTTGAAACAGGGTGATTTATGAAGATCTGCATTTATTTTTCTAAGTCCACCCATCCTTTCAAGGACCAGCTCAATTTTGGTTCTTGCATAATGTCTCAAAATGTCAAAAATAAATCTCTCATAGTCTTGGATAATATTCATTTATGGTTTGAACCCTATTGTTTGCACTTGGCATAATCTGTTGTTACAATATTTTTCTAAATATTTATAATTCCTTTCTTCTCCATTAATTGTAATCAAGGACAAAATTATGGCTCACATTTTTTGCTGTCCTCCATAATGCATAGCATAGAGTCTAGGTATCTAAGAGGATGAGTGACATCCTTGATGCATCTTACTTAATCATTCCTAACTCATTAGAAGTATTCCCTTTCCCACCGGGCGCGGTGGCTCACGCTTGTAATCCCAGCACTTTGGGAGGCTGAGGCGGGTGGATCACGAGGTCAGGAGATCCAGACCACGGTGAAACCCCGTCTCTACTAAAAATACAAAAAAATTAGCCGGGTGTGGTGGCGGGCGCCTGTAGTCCCAGCTACTCGGAGAGGCTGAGGCAGGAGAATGGCGTGAACCCGGGAGGCGGAGCTTGCAGTGAGCCGAGATTGCGCCACTGCACTCCAGCCTGGGCGACAGAGCGAGACTCCGTCTCAAAAAAAAAGAAGTATTCCCTTTCCCCATTCTAATTTTCTTGGTCTATGATTCTTATTTCAACAATATATAAGGAGAATCTGTGTCTTTAAGCTTATTCTTAGGCAGACATAGAGTATTAATACACATTTTCTGTCTGAAGTTTTCTGGCAGAAATAAGCTGCAAGGCTGTGATTATTTCATTTCTAAAAACCTAAAAGTGGATATCAGTGCAATAGGCCATTTGCCAAGTAGAATAATCTTGCCCATTTACCATTATTTTATTTAAGAGTTTGTGCATGACTTCATGAGTGATGAATATTAGGATTGTTTATCAGGGATTACAGAAAGTTAAACTGGACAAGATTAGTGGCTAATTTAGCAAATGAGTTTTTTCATCAATGTCTTGTGTATTTCTTATACAAGAATACATACAGTAGGTCTTTTCAGTTCTTTCTGTCACTATAGCAATCACATAACCTATTAAAAACAAACACGATAAAATAGTATTTTCTCTTTTTGAAAGCTATGCTAGATAATAAAGTACTTTTAAGGCATTTCTTAGGTAGTTCTGGCATGTTATTGAGTTTTAAGTTCTCAGATGAAGCAAGAAAATCTGCATTATTCTGAGACCAATGGATAAACTAAGAGAACTTTTGTCAGCCCAATTTTTTTTTTATAATCCATTGTAGTTTCTTAAGAATACATGTACGTTCAAGAATGGCAGTGTATCATAGAATAGATGTGTTATATAGCAAGATCTGCCGTCTACCATTGTTTGAGTTTGGAATGCCTTTCTTGACAAGCCGAGGAAGGAACCTTTACTCATGGGGTAGTATTTCTTCTTCCCTGCGGGTTTAACGTGTTTTTGACTGAAAGAGAGCATCATGCTTTTGGCAGTGCATGAATTAAAAATATTAATGAACTGGAGTAAAAAGTAAAATAATTGTTTTAATTAAATTACAGTCAAAGTTTATGTTCCTATCTCAGATTTGTCACCCTGTCACTGTGTCCCTAGGCTGAAGCAATAGGAGAAAAAAATCTGATGAATTTTATTTCTTTGTGCTTATGGTTATTGGCGAATTCTTCTAGAAATGAGAAATGTTATTATTTCCTTTCTCAGTCCAGATGGCTACTTTTTAATGTTCATTGATAAAGTAAATCAGAAGTAAGAGACAAAAAAATTTAATGGATACTCTTATTATAATTTTATATTTGGTTTCAAATGCCATAGAAACTCAAAATTAAATTCTGCAGGTTAAAATCAATGAAAAACTTGTTTAAACTTTCGAGTTTTGCTAAGTCGGTGCAAGATCTCACAATGCTAATGCTGAATTGAATGCTAAAGGAAAACTTATGTACATTCATGCATCAAAGTGACAGTATTTGTGCCCCGGGAGATGCTATTGGCTTATTTTCCCAGTGAACAACCCTTCATATAGTTGGATGTAGCGGTTTAGCTTGGAAATCATGCCATGACTCTCAATCAGGCGTGTCTAATTATTGAGGCTATGTGAATCCAGCTCAAAATAAGAGAGTTGTTTGAAGGGCAGAATTTTTCGGTCTCTGCACTATTGACATTTAAGGTCATGCTATATATTACTGAATGCTTAGCAGCACCCATAGTTTCTCCCCACTACATGTAGTAGTAACTACCCAGTTCTGATCATCAAAAGTGTCTGTAGATCTTGAGAATGTCACCACTTGGAGAGTAAGTTCACCCTTTGTTGAGAACCACTGGAATAAAGTGGACATAGCTCCAATAGAAATAGTATACTCTCAGTATACGTCCCATCTCTGAGAATTTATCATTAAAACAAGATATTAAGTAGTCTAATTATAGTAATGATTAGGCATATAATTTTATTTTAGCCTGTTTTTGTTATTGTTGCCAAAGTTATATATTTTTCTAATAATAGATACAAAATAAATAGGAACAAAGTGCATACATTACCAACGAAGTACAGTAATACCTCATTTATCATGGTAGATTCTTGGAAACTGTCGTCTTAAGTTAAACAACATATTAGGAAACCAATTTTACCAAAGGTTAATTGATATAAACAAGAATGCAATTCCTATGGCATATTTCTGCTCAAAAGCACATCATTGCATTTTTAAATACTCAAACACTCAAATGACTTCTAATATTAAACACTAAAATAAATATGAGCTATGCATATGTTTTAGAATGATTAGTAAAGACAATAATTTACCTGCTTATTCCAGTTTAGGGTCTCGCATGGCCTGATCCTATCCAGGTAGCTCGGCACAAGGTGGGAACCAACTCTGGACAGGATGCCATTCCATCATAGGGCACATTCACATGTGGTCGCACACACACACGCTCTCGCTCGCTCGCTCTCAGACTAGGACCATTAGATGTGCCAGTTCACCTGGAGAGAACATGCAAATTCCATAAAAATCACGGCCCTGGATGGAAATCATGTTTTCTTCTAAATCAATATTTTTAGCAAACGACATTGAATGAAGTAACATTATTTTAGGAACTGCTGTGTGTGTGTGTGTGTCCAACAGGTTGGTGTCAATAATGTTAATGTAGATAGACAATTTTCTGGATCAACTCAGAAATTAATAGTATAGTCCTTCTTACCTTAAAGAGGAAATTTGAAAATGAAAATGGAATTTAGTTAATTTTTTAGGAAGTAAAATTTTCTAATTATCTTATGAATCTCTTAAATTAAAAAAAAACAAAACAATAGATGGTATTAAATCTTTGCATGAAGTCAGAATGACCTGAATTAAGAAGCAATCCTTCAAATCCACCATGAGTTGCTTTCCAGTTCAAAAGTGAGAATCAAGCATTTGAAATAAAACCACTAAAATTTCTGTTTTTACATATTTACCATGAATTGAATTTTGTTACTGCAGGCCTAAATCTTATAATGGGAAAGGTGATTAAGTAAGTTTCTTAATCACCTTTCCCATTGTAAGTACAAGTACCTCTTGATATGTGGAAAGAAGTTAAGACTAAATTTTAGAGTTCTGGGCTTTGTCTTCTTTTTTGCTATGGATTAGCTACGTAAATTAGCCAAATATCCTGATCTTATTTGAGCTTCAGTTTCTATAAAGAAAAAAAGGAAAAAGGAGTAAATTCCCTCTCTTACCTACTTTATATTTTTGTAACAAATGATAGTAAGTACTAAAATGTATTTGCTACACATAAATTTAGATTGCTCTGATAATCTTTTTACTTGGCAAAATGGCATTCATGGTAAGAATGGCAGAGACCTAGTCTATTTTTTTTAAACAAAAAGAAACAAAATCTGCTTTTAAAAAGCTCATTGGATGTAATCAGCATGATGCTATTCACTGAACTATAGCGCCTTCAGACTGGAAGATAATTTTGTAAATATTTACATAAATGCGTGTAAAATGCAGAAAAAGGATGTTCTATTAATTGGATTTAATTAAACAGGTTTCCTCAGCAAGCATATTCATACATCCATATACACAGAGAAACTAATCTATAATGGAATATCTCTAAATTTACAAAATATGATTTAATGACTTCTACTATATCAATGGTGATTACAGTACTTAGGTCAATAATACAGAACAAATAGTACAATAAAAATTTGCCCCTTTAAGATTTGCTTAAATTTTTCTTTCTGATAAACAGAAATGATCTGCTACATCACCCAAATACTTTTTCTTTTAGAATGGCTGAATGTGAAATGTACTACTTAATAAAGCAGATGCAAGGTTTGTAGTATGTATTAAGATAGATTGCTTATGTGAAATGGAAATGAATACCATAAATCAAAGCAGCTCATTATTTGTTTCTTGTTTTATAGTAATTTATCAGTTTTTAGTTTTTTATTGTTCAGGTCTATAGTTTACTACCTGAGTGTTGGCCTACCTGTAAAATTTGGTAACATGTATGCCTTTACCACAGCAAAAGAGTGCACATGTGGTATCTTGCCATTTCAGTTTTAAGAGATTATTGAGAAAGTTATAGAAAGTCGTATTAGTTGATGATGTCTTAACATTTATTAAAATTAATTTTGGGTGTTTTATAAATAATAACAATACTTCAAAATAGACAATCCAAAAGAGAAATAAAAATATTATAGGGGTATAGAAAGTTGTAAGAAAATACTAAGCATTCATGACTAAGCATATTTTAAAAATATTCAGTTTCTTTTGGTATTTGAATCTTGCAAACCCACAAGTTCTTACCTTATAATTTATATGCCAATTTATTCAGAGTAAGAAAATGTTTTATAAGATCTTAAACTATTGACAGTCATTCACTCATGAAATTAAGACTGCAGACATGAAAAGATATAATTATTATCCTCGAGAAGCTCATGGTATAATTGATGCTATATAATGTAATCTGGAGAGTCTCTAAGAAAGATCTTCTGTGATTGACAAAATGGAAGGGAAAATATTCCAGTTCGCAGAATTATAATTTTAAAAATTGTGTTTTTTAAATTTACAATGAGGTGTAACTAAACAAAAACATAGAAAACACACCATGTTTTTCTTGCAATGGCATTCTGAATTACATTTTTGAAACTCCAGGTGTTATTCATTTTTTACCAATTTTAAGTGAATTTTCATCAATCAAGAGTTATCTGACGGGTGTAGACTTCTCTCTCCTTTTTAAATTTAAATATAGTTTTTTAATGTCTGTAAAAGTGAAACAGTTTTGTTGTCTCTACACTAGGAAAACCGTGAAATACTCTTGAGGACTTTGAAACTGGGTTGTCCCCTGAGAAGTTATGTTAGTAAAATTCACACTCAATGACAGTGATTAGCTCATTAGTATAAGAATAATGATAATTCAAAAACAATAATGGCAATAATAATGCAAACAATTGATTATGTAATGTGAATCCAGTCAGAAATCCTCCCAAGGAGACATGGCTGAAATTTAAGTATATTTTAGGAAGAATAAATGAAATATAAAATAGTCTATCTCATTTGAGTTTCTTCCCTTATCTTTCACCCTGGATGATCTCTCCAGCAAAAGTAGGAGGGAAGAGAATTGCCATTCTGAAGAGAAACTCCAGGTAGAGAGAAAGAGTAAACACATAGCTGAATGCATCACTGATGAATGTCCTAAAATTAATGAAATTGGGCCCAGCAACTGCAGAACTTTCTGTAAACATATTATTTCTAGAAATCTGTTTTGTCAATTTGACTAACGCAGGCAGAACTATAGAACTAAATCAACATAGTAATCTTTGCCATTATTGGTGCCAGTTCTTACGGAGACATCTCTGTGTCATTGAAAGTCTCTTTGTTCTCAGCTTACAGCAAGTCTCTATAAGCTTGATCCTATGTTTTTATCTCATATTTCCAAATGAAAAAAGTACATTAAAGGGTGATCTGATTTCTTACTGGTAGGTATATGTCCATGAGAAGTAAAAAGTTGCAATGAAAGGGAGAAAATAATGAGTACTCTAATAGGCCTAAGGAATTTCAAAGCATAGCAGGTGGAGTCATTGATTATGTGGACAAATAACTACAGGTTTCAATAGTCCTTCATATAGCAGAATGCAGGCCAATAGAATAGTGGCACTGCTAACTCTATCATCAAAAATAAGATAAACGTACATGATGTGACTATAAGAAAGGGATTAAGTATTTTATACATTATAGAAAAAAGTTGTACTTCAAAGGAAAAAAAATTATCAGACAATTCATAGGCAAAACTATTTTTTGCTAATAACTTCAGAAAAATGTAGGCTATTGCATTATTTTAGAAATGGTATGCTAGATAATGTAAAATTAAACATTAATCACACTGCTATTCCAGTGAGTATGCCAGCATTGTTTAGGAATGAATTATTTGTACCACTTCTATTGTACATCAAATGCCATTTTCGATCAAAACAAGCAACGTCCTCTATTTTGTTGTAAGTTCTATTAGAGAGGGATTACAAATGAAATATATCTCATCTATGACATAATCATTTGTATCTTGTGTAAATTGAATAGTGAGTTGAAGGGATTTATTCACAACTGTGTGATCTCTAAGGCCTCAGAATAGGTAGGCTGCCCAAAAATATTCTTATTTTGTTTTAACAGCACACTGGTTTTAATTAACAATACTCATAATTATAATTTTCAGAATATACCTTACATGTACACAAATATCATTTTTAAAAGCATTGGAAAAATATTACCGATATACAAAAGAATTTCTTTATGGCATTTCGAACATGTCAGTCAGACATACATATGCCATTGTTAGCAACTTGTAATTTTAATAAAAAGGAGATCTGTTCATTTTCTTATCTGTAATTTCAGATAATATTTTCTTGAGTGGTATTTTTCACTTCTGGTTCTTTTAACTTATTCTATTTTATCTTTGCTGATAACAAATTATTTTAGTGGATATGGCCAAATGGTCCTTTGGATGCAAGATTTTTCAGACTTTTTAATTGTTTTTTGCCTTTTTGTTTCATTTTATTTAATACATGTCCTCCAGCAGCACTACCTACCTCTCCCCATTCCCACCCCAAACAGGCTTTTGTTCTTCTGAAACTTATATGTAGATTTCTGGTGGACTGATTATTTGGATACACAATGGAGTTTTTTAAGAGTTAGCAGGCCGGGCATGGTGGCTCATGCCTGTAATCCTAGCACTTTGGAAGGCTGAGGCAGACGGATCACCTGAGGTCAAGAATTCGAGAACAGGTTGGCCAACATAGTGAAACCCCGTCTGTACTAAAAATACAAAAAATAGCTGGGTGTGGTGGCAAACACCTGTAGTCCCATCTACTCAGGAGGCTGAAGCAGGAGAATTACTTGAACCCTGGAGGCAGAGGTTGCAATGAGCCAAGATTGTGTCATTGCACTCCAGCCTGGGAGACCAGAACAAAACTCCATCTCAAAAAAAAAAAAAAAAGAGTTAGCAAAAGTATGGTGATGTGTAATGACATATTGTAAATAACAATAGTACAATAGTACTCAACTTATTTTGCATCTGATAATACATTGGAAAGAAACTTCATGAGAAATAAATCAATGTATGTATGAAACTTGACCATATATGTAAAATATTTTAGAATAATTGTTTAGGAGAAATGTTTTTTATGTAAAATACATAATACTTGATAAAATAAGAAATCTAAAACAGATTGTTTTGTGGTTTTCTTTTGTAACAACTGTATATTTCCCTAGATTAGGGAGTAATTCAAAACAAACTGTGGTAATTAGTTTTAAGAGAAGTACTACTATTCATAATAACAGCTGTCATTTATTCAGTATTCATGTGCCAGGAACTGTTATGTGTGTTATTTAGATTATTTAACCTAATCTTCATGATTAATTTGCAAGAATATATTATTATGTCCATTTTAAAGATGAGGAAAAAGTTACCCAAAGCCATTAATTGGCCCAAGAGCTATGTAGACCATCGTCTATTGCACTTTGATGCCTAATACATACTTTCCACTAAGCCGTGCTACCTCTCTTTGATGTCACTGCCAGAAAACACAATAAATTTCAAAGTGATTGAATAAATATTAGTGCCATAGATTACAATTAGACTTCAAGAATGGTGTCAGTTGATAAAGATATTTAATTTAAAAATCATTCTGCACAGATAAAAAAACTTTTTTGATTTTTTTGTACATTAGTATGACCAAACTGGTTAAGGTAGTTAAATTAACTTTTGATACTTAGAAGTAGGTATATTTATTTTAAAATATATTTAAGATAAAATAATTAGCTAGCTGAGAAATACTGAGAATTACTCATACACTATTACTGTTTTTATTATATGCTTCTAAGATCATGGAAAGCAAAGACCTCAAGTGCTTGAGAGTACAGTTTCTATTTTAGATAGCAGAAGTTATCTCATTCTTGGTAAATGTAAAATAAAATAGAAAAGCCCTTTGTTATATTAAGGCCACTTCAGAGTGTTTTAATATAAAAAGAGGAAATTTAATTTTTGATTTTAACATAATCATATTTCAAAATATTAGGTTTCAGCCTTTGCATTCTTCCTTGGCTTAATTCTACATCTAATTAAGATAATCATAATGGAAAATGTATAATTCTACATTTCAAAATTCTGCTAAAATCCTAATTCATTTATAGTAATTCAGCAGCACAAAACCACTGGCATGAGAATAAAGGAACCATTATGAAATATTATCTGTCATATGCAATTCTATGAATACATACTGAATTGCATTTGAGCAAAGATTCAGCCAAGTATGTAGGATGAATTTCTAGCTTCATATGAAGTGCTCTGTGTAGTACTAGAAAATGCTCACATTGCTTCCATTAAAAAAAAGAAAAAGATGAGGGGATGGCATATAAAAAAACACGTAACTTCATTAATCTGTTGCTAATTAACAAACTACCCCAAAATTTAGTGGCTTAAAACAATCATTTTGCTTTTTCTCATTAATTTTGGGGTCAAGAATTTTGGACAGGCCTCAGTTGAGTGATTATTTTGTTTCATGTGGCATCAACAGATATCTCTTGATGGTTTTCAACTGGAAAATGACTCGTTTGGAATCTATAAGATGGTTTCACTTATGTCTGGCACTTTGATGGATATGGCTAGTAGCCTGGGCACAGCAGGGACTGTCAACAAGAGCACTTCACGTGCACACTTTGTCACAGTGGTCTCAGGTAGTCAGATTTTTTTCCTGATGGATCAGGGATCCCAAAGAAAATATTCTAAGAGTCCTGGGCAAAAGCTGCAATAATATTGTGAGGTATTCTTGGAAGTTCCAGAACGTTACTTTGGCTGCATTTTTGTTGTTGTTGTTGTTGTTCACATAAGTCTTTAAGGCTAGTCCAAATACAAGGTAAAAGGAACTGGACCCAATCTTTGAATTGGGGAATTATCAAAGAACTTGTGGCCATCTTTCAACCACCATACATGGGGAATCACAAACCAGATTCTCACCCAACATTCTCTTTTTCTCTTCTGATTTGCCTTAGCTAGAGATGCTGAGCACACTAATGATTCAAAATAATATGTCAAGTGGATATAATTTTACTAACTATGATTAAACAGACGTGAAGGGCTACAAATATTTTTTAGCAAGCTGCAATAAAGAAGAATGCTGGTGAGGAAAAAAAGATAAAAAGAAGAATGCTATTTGATGGCTATATCATAGACAAAAGTTCATTAAAATGTATGTAGATGTGCTATACTTGAGTTTGAAGGAGACCCAAGGAAAGCCACTTTGCATTATGAGATTCAGAAAATTAACATGTAAATTTTAAAAAGGCTATTATCTGGTTTCAGTGGTCTTAAAGACATTTCATTTTTAAAATGAAAACTAAAATTAGGCCAGGTGCAGTGGCTTATGCCCCTAGTCCCAGCTACTTGGGAGTCTGAGTTGGAAGATTGCTTGAGCCAGGGAGATCAGCGCTGCAGTGAGTGGTGGCTGTGCCACTGCACTCCAGCCTGAGCAACAGAGTGAGACCCTGTCTCAAAGAAAGTAAAATTAATCAAGTAATTATTTTTCTACTGGACAAAATTTATTGCCTTCTATATGTTTTCAACATGGTTTTAAAATTATACATTTTTATTCTAATTAACTTCAACTCTTTAGGGTTATTTTATTAATCTCCCTGATTTCTAAGAACAAATTAAATTTGTATTCTTGGCAAAAAAATAAAATCACTTAATAACAAATAGATTTTCTCTCAGGGAGGTAAACTGTACAGAACAAATCAACAGACAGCAAAATCACCAGCCACATAAATGTATATAATAATATTATTTAAATTAATATGCTCTGCATCAATGTTTCTCAAAATGTAATGTGTATCTCAATCACCTGCCAATCTTTTCAAAATTCAGGTGATGATTCCATAAGTCTGGGGTGAAACCTAAGTTTCTGCATTTGGTAACAAGCTTCCTGGTGAATGTAATGTTTCTGCCATGTAAACCCCACTTTGATTACTGGGGATTTAATGTTAAAAGAATATCAGATACATTTAGGCTATCATAAAAGTTTGAGTTTTGATAATTGTATTAGTCCATTTTCACACTGCTATAAAGAAATACCTGAGATTGGGTAATTTATAACGCCAAGAGTTTAATTGACTCACAGTTCAGCGTGGCTAGGGAGGCCTCTGGAAACTTACAATCATGGCAGAAGGTGAAAGGGAAGCAGCCACAAGACGTCAAGAGAGAGCAAGAGTGTGTGAGGGAGGGACTGTTCAATGTATAAAACCATCAGATTTCATGAGAACTCACTATCGAGAGAACAGCATAGGGGAACTGCCCCCACCATCCAATCACCTCTTAACAGTTCTTCCCTCAACATGTGGGGATTATGAGAATTACAATTCCAGATGCGATTTGGGTGGGGACACAGAGCCAAGCATATCAACAGTACATTCTGTTTAAAAAGGGAATGGTATTAGATCGGCTTTCTGGATCTAGACTCATATATAGATCCATGTATGGACTGGCTTTACGGATTTTTTACCCTATACAAACAGAGTCAGAAATGTTAAGATCTTGTTGTTCTTTACTCTTCTGATCACATTCACTTTCTTGTTTTAGATCTTACAATAAGGTAGCCATAAAGTGTATTAATTGATAACCATTATCTTTACTGCTCTTTTTGTGCATTTCCACTCCTATAAACACGTAATTAGTTACTACCATTTCTATGTCAGCTGCTTTCTCCACTTTTCCTCCATAAGCAGTCTACTTCAAGAAACACATTTTTCTGAAATATCTTTTCTGTTTTCTCCTCACTACCGGTTTTCTCAAAAAGTGGCTTGAATGTACTGTTTTTCTCTTGTCTGTGCTTCATTAACTATCCACCTGAAATCTATTTCCCAGTAACCACTTCAGCATATATAATAACACAGTTACTCTCTTGGAAGGTCACTGGTACCTCCAGCCATCAAATGCAAGGATTTTCTGAGTCTGTTTGTCATCTTTAGAACATCGGACCCAGAAGAAGCCCACCGTGAATCTATGCTTCTTTGGGTTCCATGATATTATATTGTTGTGATCTCACACTATTGCCTCATTCTCTGCATTAATTCCTCTGTTGTTACCAATTCTCTAATTGTAAACACAACCAAAGTTCTCTTTAGATTACACTGTTTTATGTACCCTCTCCCTAAGTGACTTCAACTATCTCTTTATTCATATGACTCCCATAAATGTTCTTAGCCCTTTTCTTTCTCATCAGCATGATACTTTAGTTTCCTCTCTTTCTTTCTTTCTCTCTCTCTCTTTCTTTCTTTTGAGATGGAGTCTTGCTGTGTTGCCCAGGCTGGAGTGCAGTGGCACAATCTCGGCTCACTACAACCTCTGCCTCCCATGTTCAAGCAATCCCCCTGCCTCAGCTTCCCCTAGTAGTGGGGATTACAGGCATACACCACCATGCCTAGCTAATTTTTGTATTTTTAGTAGAGAAAGAGTTTCGCCATGTTGGCCAGGCTGGTCTTGAACTCCTGACCTCAGGTGGTCCACCTGCCTCGGCCTCCCAAAATGCTGGGATTACAGGAGTGAGCCACCATGCCTGGCCAATACTTTAGTTTTCAAATAACTTACCAGTTTATATAGAAAGCTTCATTTCTTCCCTCTGAAACTCTCTTGTAGACTCCCAAATTTTATTAATAGCATATTCATCCTTGTCATTTGAAAAGGAATTATTTGGTTGAATTCAACTTTAATATTCTATTTCACATCTAATGAATTTCTAAGCACTGTCTATTTTCCTCTGCAAGGTCTTTCATATGTATCTCCCGTTTGCCCTCCCCACCTCTACCATTCAGAAGACTTTGTGGCTTGCTAAATGCAAAATGGTCATCAATGCCTTCCCAAATACCAAATACAACAAGCATTATGGTTTGTTGCTAATTTGACTGTGCAATTTAAATCTTTGAGTACTAACTCTTTAGTACAACTGGGAGTTACCTACAATCTCTAGGTTGTTCCCTTATGTTTCTATCTGGACCCGTGTCTCCAGTTTGTCTGCTTCCAGTTCACTCCATGTAATTGTTAGGGTAACTTTTTTTATAATGCAAACCTGCTTTTGTCCTTAATTAGTTTCAAGTTTTTAAATGGCTCTTTATTGTATATGAGATATAACTACCATCATGTTTAAAACATTCTTAGTTATTTGCTCTAAGCTTTCAATGTTACCTCCCAAAATGTCTTCCTTGTATACTTAGGCAACACTATGCCAAATTCCTAAACTCTTTCAAGAATGGGTGATACACATCTCTCAATGCCTGTATATGAGCTGCTCTCCATTCTTTAATATCCTCCCAACATATTCCAACAGGGGGAATACCTACTCAATTGTTTTTTTTTATATCTCAGGATGAAGTGTTTAGAAAGCTTTTTGGACTTCTAGGGGAATGAAGTACTCGTTTCTCTGAGTTCCTACAACTCATTGCACACATTTCTATTTTGCTGTTAACACCTAGTATTGTAATGGTTTGTTTACAACTGTAACTTTCTGTTTGATTGTGAGTTATTTGATGGCAGAAATCACATTTTTTCATTCATCTTTATATTCCAAAATCTTAGGATCTGCCTGAAATCTACTAGAAATTTTTGTGGAGATGAAAATAGGAGATAAGTCTTAAACTTAGTTAGGGTCAGAAAACAAGACCATTTTATAATAATGATAATGGTTACATAAGCAATAAGGAATTACGTATTATATAGTATACACAATGAGGAATTATTGTATATGTCTGTAATTCATTATCATACATTGAATTATTGAGATTTCTGATCTTTCATTTGCTTTGTCGTTTCTGTAACAATAGTTATCACTTTCAACTTTTGTTTTTGTTGTTTGTCTAATTATCTCATTTCTCTACAAACATATAATGCTTTAGAAACAAGTCAGATTTTAGAATAGTATGGTTCCAAAACCATGTAGAGTACCTTACACATCTCAACTCTAGAAATAATCTGTAATAAAATTACCATATTACAGAAGGAAACAGCATTTTAGTATATAAATATTGTCTTGTATGTTGCTGTTGTTCGTTGTGTGTGCACTCAAAATACTTATTTCTCTAATACCTCCAGAATGTCTAAGAAAATAAAAACAGATTTCAAGTAATGATTTAGAGGAATATTAAAATTTCATTTATTATAAAATAATTCCACTTTTATGTAGAAGTTTAATGCATTTCCCAAGGGCAGTACTACAACAAAATGATGATATTCACATAATATATATTTCTCAAGCAATAGCAATCGAAAGAAAAATATATAGTTCAGTACCTTTTCCGATGTAAATATTTATGCTAGGTGAAAATGCAACATTTAAGGAATTTCACATTTGGAATGTCATTTATTTTCTTATTCAAATCCAAGCAATTCTGTAAAAGTAACATCAGCATACCAACAGTTTCTTGAATTCATAAATAATTCTGAGGGATGCATACTTGTCAGATCCAAGCTCCTGCTCCACAGGGTTATCTCACAAAAAGGGAAAAACATTGCAACCTTAGATTAAATGAGCAGCTGGTTTGCTCTCTCTGATTTGATCATGTAGCTTTTCTAGACAGACTAATTGTTCTGATTTATGGTTGTCACCTGTACTTGATGGCTTCTTGCTTCAAGTTCTAATTAGTGGACAATTTTCAACTACTAAAACTTTAATGGTCCCTCTTCTTTCAATGAGTGCGAGAAACAGCTCTGTTAGCAAATAGAAGCCCTGCTGTTGTGACCAAGGCACTTAGTTGGTCAAAATAAAACACATATTCTTCTAAGTGAGCATTTTCCAAAATAGGATATTTTAAGTAGCTGTATTTGGGGGCGGGGGTGGTAAATACTGTTCTAATACAGAAGATTCATTTTAGAGTTCTAATTTGATTTGACTGTTATTTAAACTATCAGACACGTACACCCCTGTGCTCTGAGAATGTGGCACCAAAGACCCTAGTATTACAATTCAGGCATTTCATTCCTAAGGGGGACAAAAAATAACAAAAAGGAATTTTAGCTTAAGTATAAATCCACAAGTTTTAAAAATATTTTGTTAAAAGATAATGGTGATTAGTAATTTTGACATAATATGAAAAGGAAATTATTTAGATCTTGATTATTACCATTGTGCTTCAAAAAACACCTAGGTCTTACATAACTCAGTATAAGGTATGTATGTAGAAGAAAAATGTTTGTATTTCAGAGAAACAGCTTGACTAAAATCTAAGTACCAGAACTGTGTTATTGTTACCATGATAACCACAACCAAAATAGCCAATTATCAGTTCTTTTTTAAAAAAATTGTATTATTCTTAATTGAAGAAAATATAGCCATTTTCACAGTCAATAAACATGAGTAGAAGAAGGATATATTAAAACATTTTATAGTAGCGGAGAGAAAGTCATGCCAAAGACAATTTTTTTATTAAAAAGTTAGACACAAGTTAGACCAAACTTCTAGCAATATATCACCATTTATGTATGAGGATGAGACAGCATCTGAGGCTACAGAGAAGTAAAAACTCCATGCTAGGAGTTAGGCTATGATGTTAGGCTAATCAGACTTTTATATCTGTGATGCCCTTTCTCGAATCTTCCAGGCACTAAGTATGTGGAAAATTTCTCTGAGACTTATGGATACTCCACTACAAGATTGAGATCAAAGTGAACAGCCAGCTTTTCAACCTCTTGGGTGCACTTGCAGGAGACCTGTCCCTGCCTCAACCCATAGGAAGCATTCGGAGGGCGTGAAGGCAGAAATATCCCTGAAGACAGCCAGAGACTGGAGTGGGGGGGGTGGCAGGACTACCATTACCAGACTAGAAAACTTTGTTCTATCTCAGCCAAAGGAGATGCCAAATTAGAGTAGCCATCCAGCAGGACCATACTGTTGTTGGCATGTCCCATGGGTTTCCTGGGCATAAACCCCTACCCAGTCTTCTCATACTGTTGGCATTTCCCCTTTGGGATCTCCCCTGTCTGGGACAGGCAACACGCTGAATTTCACTGGGGCCAAGACAAACCTGGGCTTAAGGCAGTCTCTAGTGCTAAAAAGGAGAAAGTAACTTAGCAGAAAAGATACTCAATAACTATATTGCAAAGAAACCTCTAAGGAAACATATCCAATAAAAACACCAACCCAGAAAGAGAAGACTGAAATAAAAGACTAATCCATTGATGGGAAGATGGAGGTGTACATCCACAAGAAAAAACAGTAAAGAGGGAACTATGACCTTCCAAAGTGTATAAAGTAAGGAGCCAGTGAAAGACCCTAATAAGATGGTGATAGAAGAACTCTCTGATAAAAATCCAAAATATTAATCTTAAGGAAACTCATTAATTTCCAAAATAACGCAGAATAAAAGTCAAAAATTTATCAGAGAAATTTAACAGAGAAATAATTAAAAATTGAAACAGAATTCCTGGAGCTGAGAAGTATGTTTGCTGAACTGAAAAAGTCATTAAAGGCTCTCAACAGCAGAATGGATCAAGCAGAGGAAAGAATCAGTGAGCTCAAAGACAGGCTATTTGCAAAATACACAAAGAGGAAAAATAATGAATAAAGAATTCTTACAAGATATATAAAATTATCTCAAAAGAGGAAATCTAAGTATTATTTGTGTTTGAGGAAGTTGAGCAAGACCAAGGGGTAGAATGTTTATTAAAAGCAATAATGACAGCTTTCAAAAACATTATATAAATATGCAGGTCAGAGATTACCAAACAGATTTGACCCAGATAAAACTACCCCAAGGCATATAATAATTAAACTCTCAAAGGTCAAACACAAAAGGAGAATTCTAAAAGCAACAGGAGAAAAGAAGCAAAAAACATATGAGAGACTTCCAATTTTTTGGCAACAGACTTCTCATTAGAAAATATATAGGCCAGTAGAAGTGGGACAACATGAAAAAATGTTGAAATAAAAAAAATGAAAACTCTGAAACAAAAATTATGTACCCAACAAAGCTATGCTTCAAACATGAAGGATAAATAGTCTTTCCCAGAGAAACAACAGATGGGGAACTTATAACCATCAGACCCATCTTACAAGAAATTCTGAAGGGAGTTTTTCAATCTGAAAGAAAAAATAACACTAACATGCAAAGAGAAAACATTTGAAGTTATTAAGTTCACTTGTAAAAGTAAGGACACAGACAAACTCACAATATTCTAACACTGTAATTGTGATATGCAATCCACTTATAACTATAATGTGAAGACTAAAAAGCAATCTATCAAAAACAATAGCTACAGCAACTTAAGAGATAGGCACTATAAAAATATGTAAATTGAGGCAAGAAAAATCTAAATGGGTATGAAGTTAAAGTGTACAGTTTGTTTTAACTTTTCCTTTGTTTCTAATTTTTTCTTTGTGATCAGATAAGTTGTCTATTTAAAATAGAATTTTTTTGTGTTTTTGTAAGCCTCACAGAAGAAACACATGTAATGAATGCACTAAATATGAAAAGCAACAAATCAAAATATACAACCAGAGAAAATCACTTAACCACAAAGGAAGAAAGTAAGAGAGAATTTGTAAAACAACCAAAAAGCAAGTAACAAAATTGCAATAGTAAATCTTTACCTATCAATAATAACATTGTGTTTAAATGGACTAAATTATTCCATTAAATGGCAAAGAGTGGCTGAATGAATAAAGAAACAAGGCACAACTATATGCTGCCTACAAGAAACCCACTTCACCTATAAAGACACACAAAGACTATAAGGTGAAGAAAGGGAATAAGATAGTTTATGCAAAAGGAAACAAAAAAGCAAGAGTAGCTATATTTAAATCGGATAACATAGACTTTTAAGTCAAATACTACAAAAATAGACAAAGGAGGACACTACATAATGATAAAAGGATGAGTCTCATAAAAGGATATATATATATCTGCCTTTGGTAACGGAAGGGAAGAGTGGGAAGGACTTGGTGTGGTAGTTCGAGTGCCAGTTTAGCCTCAGTAGAATGGAACATCAGGTCAGCAACATCAGTTGCTAAGGTTTTTTTACTTGAATCCCTGGCTCCCAGACAGCATCTCTGGACATGCCTGGAACTCGCATTCCTGAAGGGTAGAGCATTTGGCAAGGCCCAGTAATCTGCTGGCTTCAGATCCGACCCAGCACAGTCCTGATGGTGGTGGCCACAAAGGAGGTTGCATCAACACACCTGCCCATTCCAGGTGGCTCACTACAGAGAGAGAGACTCCATATGTTTGGGAAAATGTAAGGGAAAAGAACAAAAGTCTCTGCCTAGCAATCTAGAGAATTCATCCAGATCTTATCCAAGACCAGCAAGAGAGTACCGCTGCAAGTCTGCAAGAACCATAGCATTATGCTTAGGATTCAAGTCCCTTTGCATACCTGGAAAACCTTCCCAAGAAGGGCAGGCAAAAACAAGCCCAGATGGTGAAGAATACAATAAATACCTAACTCTTCAATGCCCAGGCACAAACAAACATCTGTAACAATCAACACACCAGGAAAACATGACCTCACCAGATGAACTGAATAAGGCACCAAGGTCCAATCCTGAAGAAACAGAGCTATATAACCTTTGAGGCAAAATATTCAAAATTGCTGTTTTGAAGAAACTCAAAGAAATTCAAGATTATACAGAGAAGGAATTCACAATTCTGTCAGATAAATTTAAAAAGAGATTGAAATATTTAAAAATAAGCAGAAATTATAGAGTGAAAATATGCAATTGACATGATGAAGAATGCAGCAGAGTCTCTTAATAGCAGAATTGATTAATTGATAAAAAATGAGTGAGCTTGAAGGCAGTTTATTTGCAAATACAGTCAGAGGAGACAAAAGCAAAGAGAATATTAAAAAGTGAAGCACATCCACAAGATCTAGAAAATATCCTCAAAAGGGTAAGTCTAAGAGTGGCCTTAAAGAAGAGGTAGAGAAAGACATAGAAGTAGAAAGTTTATTCAAAGGGATAATAGCAGAAAACTTCCCAAACCTAGAGAAATATATTAACATTCACATACAAGAAGATTATAGAACAGCAAGCATACTTAACCCAAAGAAGACTACCTCTTAGATCTTGTATTAGTCCATTTTCACACAGCTATAAAGAGCAGACCATGACTAAGTCATAAAGAAAAGATGTTTAAATGACTCATAGTTCCACATGGCGAGGGAAGGAAACTTACAATTATGGGGGAAGAAGAAGCTGGCATGTCTTACATGGCAGCAGGTGGGAGAGTGTCTGTGAGAGCACAGGAAAAACTATAAAACCATCAGATCTCATGATAATCCACTCACTAACATGAGAACATTACGGGGAAAACCATCCCCCTAATCCAGTCACTTCTCACCAGATTTGTCCCTAAACACAAGGGATTACAATTCAAGATAAGATTTACTGGGAACACAAAGCTAAGCCATACCAGATCTGGAACAAGACAAAGATGCCCACTTTTACTACTGTTACCCCACATATTACTGAAGTCTTAGCTAGACCAAACAGACAAGAGAAAGAAATAAAGGGCATCCAAATTGGAAAGGAAGAAGTTACATTATCGTTGTTTGTAGATTATATGATCTTATATTTTGAGAATCCTAAAGACTCTACCAAAAACATATTAGAACTGATAAATTCAGCAAACTCTCAGGTTACAAAATCAATATACAGTAATCAGTATCATTTCTATATGCCAACAGTGAACAATATGAAAAAGAAATAAAAATTAATCTCATTTACAATAGCCACAAATAAAATTAAATACCTAGGAATTAACCAAAGAGGTAAAAGATCTCTACAGTGAAAACTATAAAACACTGATGAAAGAAATTTAAGAGGCCACTAAAAAAATGGAAACAATTTTCATGTTCATGGATTGGAAGAATCAGTATTGTTAAATTGTCTATACTATAGAAAGCAATCTGCAGATTCAATGCAATTCTTATCAAAATACCAATGACAGTCTACACAGAAATAGAAAAAAAAACTTAAAATTTATATAGAATCAGAAAATATCCAGACTAGGCAAGCTATGCTGAGCAAAAAGAACAAAACTGAAGGAATCACATTACTTGCCTTCAAATTGTACTACAGAGTTATAGCAACCAAAACAGCATAGTGCTTGCATAAAAACAGACACATAAACTAATGAAATAGAATAGAGAACCCAGAATAGTGAACCCAGAAACAAAGACACACCTACAGGGGGCTCATTTTTCACAAAGGTGCCAAGAACGTATGCTAGGGAAAAGACAGTCTCTTCAATAAATGGTGCTGGGAATACTGGATATCCATATGCAGAAGAATGAAACTTTATCCCTACCTCTTGCTTTATACACCAGTCAAATTAAAAAGTTGATTATGGAGATAAATCTAAGACCTCAAACTATGATACTACTATAAGAGTAGATTGAAGAAACTCTCCAGGACATTGGTCTGGGCAAATATTTCTTGATGAATACCCCACAAGCATAGGCAACCAAAGCAAAAATGGACACACATCAAGTTTAAAAGCTTCTTCACATCAAAGGAAACAACCAATAAAGTGAAGAGACAACACACAGAATGGGAGAAAATATTTCCAAACTACTCACTTGACAAGAGATTAATAACCAGAGTATATAAGGAGTTCAAACAATCCCAAAGGAAAAGATCTCATGGTCTGATTGAAAAATGGGCAAAATATTTCAATAGACAGTTCCCAGAAGAAGGCATACAAATGGCAAACAGGTATATAAAAAATGTTTAACATCATTGATCATCAGAGAAATGCAAATCAAAACTACAATGAGATATCCATTCACCTCAGCTAAAATGGGTTTTGTCCAAAGACAGGCAATAACAAATGCTGGTGAGAATGTGGAGAAAAGGCAACCCTTGTATACTATTGGTGGGAATGTAAATTAGTACAACTACTATGAAGAACAGTTTGTAGGTTCCTCAAAAAACTAAAAATATAGCTGTCATACAATCCAACAATCCAATGCTGAGTATATACCCAAAAGAAAGGAAATCGGTATATTGAATCTGCAGTCTCATGTTTGTTGCAACACTGTTCACAGTAGCCAAGATGTAAAAGCAACTTAAGTTTCCATCAACAGATGAATAAAGAACACATAGCACTTCCACACAATGGAATACTATTCAGCCATAAAAAGAATGAGATTCTATCATTTGCAACAACATGGAGAGGTCATCATGTTAAGTGAAATAGGCCAGGCACAGAAAAACAAACATTGCATGTTCTCATTTATTTATGAGTTTTAAAAATAAAACAATTGAACTCATGGAGATAGAGAATATAAGGATGGTTTCAAAAGGCTAGGAAGGGTAGTGGGGATGTGGGAGGGACGTAGGGATGGCTAGTGCATACAAAATAGAATAAGATCTGGTATTTTTTCACAAAATGGGGACTATTGTTAATAATAATCTAATTGTATATTTAACAATCATTGAAAGAGTAAAAGTTGTTTAAAACACAAAGGATAATGCTTGAATGGATTTATACCCATTTTTCCATGATGTGATTATTATGCATTGCGTGTCTGTACCAAAATATCTTGTGTACACCATAAGTATATATACCTATTATGTACCCACAAAAATTAAAAAGAATGACATTCTTTAAATATAAAGAAAAATACCCTAAAATGTATATGAAACCATAAAACACTCTGAATTGCTAAAGCAATCCTGAGCAACAAGAACAAACTAAAGTCATCACATAACTTAACTTCAAAATATAATACAAAGCCATAGTAACCAAAACAGCATGGCACTAGCACAAAAGAGGACACATACACCAATGAAACCAAATAGAGACCAGAAATAAATCCACACATTTACAGCCAACTCATTTTCAACAAAGGTGTTGAAAGTGTACATTGGCAAAATAACAGACTCTTCAATCAATTGTGCTGGGAAAACTGAATAACCTATATGAAAAAATCCTAGACCCCTATCTCTCAACATATAAAACAAATCAAAATGGAATAAGACTTAAATCTAAGACTTAAAACTATGAAATTACTAGAAGCTAACATTGGGGAAATGCTATAGGATATTGGTCTGGGCAATGATTTGAGGGGTAAGACCTCAGAAGCACAGACAACAAAAACAAATGGGATTATATCAAGCTAAACAACTTCTTCACAGTAAAGGTAACAATCAATGAAGTGAAGAGATGACCCACAGGATGGGTGAAAATATCTTCAATCTGTCCATCTGAGAAGGAACTAATAATCAGAATATAAGGACTTCAGACAACTCAATAGGAAAGAAAACATCTGTTTTAAAAATGGGCAAAAGATCTGAATAGACAGTTCTCAGAAGAAGATACACAAATGGCCAACAGCTATATGAAAAGGTAATCAACATCATTGATCATCAGAGAAATACAAATCAAAACTACAATCAGATATTTCACTCCACTTAAAATGGCTTATATCCAAAGACAGGCAATAACGAATGCTGGAGAGAATATAGAGAAAGGAGAACCCCCATACACTGTGGGCGAGAGTATAAATTAGTACAGCTACTAGGGAAAATAGTATGGAGGGTCCTCAAATATCTACAAATAGAACTGCTATATAACCCAGTATATGGAGCCCACAACTGGATATACATCCAAAAGAAAGGAAATCACTACATAAGAGAGATATCTTCACTCCCGTGTTTATTGCAGCACTATTCACAGTAGTTAAATATAGAATCAACCTAATTAAGTGCCTAGTAATGGATGAATGAATAACGAAAATGTGTACATACATAATGAAATGGTATTCAGCCATTAAAAAATGAAATCCTGTCATTTGCGGCAATGTCTATGGAACTGGAGGTCATTATGTTCAGTGAAATAAGCCAAAAACAAAAATACAAATATTGCACTCTTCCTCATATATGGGAACTTATAAAGTGAATCTCAAGAAGCTAGAGAGTATATTGCTGGTTAGCAGAGGCCATGAAGAGTAGAGAGGAGGGGTGGATAAAGAGAGATTGGTTAATAGTAAAACAAAAAATTCAGTTAGAAAAAATAAGTCCTAGTATCGATAAATCAATGGAGTGACTAGTCACAATAATAGTAATCTATAGTACATTTCAAAATAGTAGAGAATAAGTCACATATTCACAACATAAATAAAAGATAAATATTTAAGATCATAGATATATTACATGTTATATAAATGCATCAAAAGTTACAAAAACCCTGAAACATGTACACCTCATATATCAATAAAAAGTAAAATGCATATATATTTAATTGACATTAATTCTATATTTTATTCTAGACTGTTATTTCTGGAATGATTAACATAACACAGAACTTTAGAAGATGTTACCATATTTCACCCAGTCCACAGAGACCTTATGTGGAATTATTTTACTGATTTTTCAATTGAGGAAAGTAAAGCAGAAAAGCTAAATAAGTAGTCCCTGGTCATGAAATTGGAATCTAAAACCATAATTTCTATCATTATACAACTGATAAGAAACTCAAACAGAAAAGGATAAATACACTCACATTCTTTAAATTATATAAAAATTTAGTTGAGTTGCACTTTACTCATCAATAAGTTTGTGTACATTTAATTTAACATTAATTGCAACTTTGTTTTTCTATGCTGTAGTGTGTTTATATGTATATACATCTATGTATCTAAATCTACTGTTTACCTGGTTTCCCATTCACGTATCCATCTATTAGTATTCAGACATTTAAAAAAAAAAAAAAACAAGTACCCCCTTAGCTTTGTTTATTTAAATGCCTGGATAAAATATCTCTGGAACTTGGAAGATTTAAAATGTGTGCGAAAGCTGTAGAAGAAGGTGTATTACCGGTAGAGTAGTCTATCTAAGGAAACTAGAGAAATAACACCACCCCAGAAGAAATAAAATATTAAGAGATTAGAGTATACAAGATAATGGAATAGTGGCCTCACTGGCCTGTTGACCAGCAGTTCATATGCATTCACTGTCTTCATTTCCTCATCACTCATGCAAACTTTGTCCTACTCATATTTTCTTTATCCATATGCAGGGTTCTACTATTTATGACTGTTGTATACCTGTTACCCCATAGTTAGCCTTTGATCTTAATCATAGGCTCATTTACCCAGACAAAACAGCAGCGACAACAAAACATTGAGGGGAAGGAACGAAATACATACTGGGGCCTAATCCTGCAAGGTCCAAAGGAAATTCTATTCTTGTCTTCCTAGGTACATGGGCATAAACACCAAACAAACAAATAAATGAAAAGCTGGAGCTGAGTTCACGTTTCGTATGCTTTCTTAAATTGAGGTGCCTTATTTAGTTGGATTAGTTTTTGTGAATCTTTCTAGGATTTTGGTTTTATAAAGGCCAGCTTATATATATTGTTGTTAGTCCGTTTATACACTGCAATAAAGATACTGCCCAAGAGTGGGTAATTTATAAAGAAAAGAAGTTTAATTGACTCACAGTTCCACATGGTTCAGGAAGCCTCAGGAAACTTACAGTCGCCGCAGAAGTTGAAGGAGAAGCAGGCAACTTCTTCACAAGGCATCAGGAGAAAGAAAGGAAAGAGAGTGCAGGGGAAACTGCCACGTTTTAAATCATTAGATCCCATGAGAATTCCCTCACTATTATGAAAACAGCATGAGTGAAACTGCCCCCATGATCCAATCACCTCCCACCAGGTTCTTCCCTTAACTTATGGGGATTACAATTCGAGATAAGAGTTGAGCGGGGACATAGAACCAAACAATATCACACACACCCATAATAATGTATCTATGTGTGCATACATGTATATAATTATCTGCTAAGTAGACCCGAAGGAGGTCTACTTATTGTTATCAACATTTTGTTTTTGACCAATTGAGACCAATAAAATGAAAATAGAATCTTGATTTCATGATTTCAGAGAAGGCATAGAGAAGGCATTTTAATATCATGTTAAAGGCTGCATAATCATTTTTGAAAGTTATTTTAGGTAAGTACATTTAACTATCTGAAATTGCCCTATGCTCTCCCTATATTTTTCGGTTTCCCGAGGACTAGAGAAAACATAACTGTGTCTGACATTTGGGAATCAGTTTCCCATAGGCAGTCCAAGGCTGTTTACCCATCAGGAAACCCTGAGAAACAGCTCAAGAGGATAAAACCTCCCTTATGAAGGCTTCCACAAAGGGAGCTCCACTTATCTTGTCATCTAAGCAAGATATTTCTCCCACCTGTGTAAGGTTTATTTTAGTAGATCACGTTTCTTCATTTTAGCAAGGTCTGCATTTTTCTAACATTAGGTAGACAAATGTCTCAAGGTTTTAAACATAGCTTCTCCCTGTTTCCTAGGAGCTCTTGAGTGTGCCTATATGGTTAATGATGTGCTGTGTAGATTTATATGTTCTGTTTATGCATTTGGCTCACTCTCCTCACCTTCTACTGAGTTAATTTATTATATACTTACTGAATACCTTTTTTGAACACTAAACTGTTAGGTGCTGGGATAGAGAAATTAATAATACACAACTTGTATTAAATGAGCTCACAACGTAATAAGAAAGTAGAAGTCCTTGGCAAGGCAGGGACAATGTCTTATACATTTTTGTTTCCTGTAGCACCAAACAACAGGCCAGACATATTGGAAGAAGTTAGCATATGTCTGTTGACTAAGAATCATTGCTCTCAAAGTTAAAATTTTGGTCTCAATGTAGTTAACTATGATAACTTCTAAGAGTATCTTTCTTTGCTTATATTTATAATTATGCATAGTCACTGTATGTACACAATGTATTACCTGCTGTATGTAAGTACGTGTTATATGCATATAACTTGTAAATATTCATTGATGTATTACATAAAGTACACAAATCTTAAGGGTAGAATTTGATAAATCGTTACCAAATCAACACCCATTTCTAGATAAAATTTATGTAGAAATTTAAAAAGTCTCTCTCCTGCTTCCTTTCTATTAGCCACCACAAAGGCAACCACTGTTTGGATTTCTGTCTGCATAGGTTATTATCTGTGAATAGATAATATCTATATAGAATAATGATCTATAAATTATTAATATTTGGTGTATTATCTATTCTAGATCATCACTATAGGTCTGTCTATAGAATAAGAATGACTTGGAAAATATATATCAGATCAGCAAATATTTGTTGAAGTGAGTAATTGCAATGATATACAGAATACACTGTAAAGGAATGAATTTAAATATAGAATTTTTAGAAAAAATAATTCATCTCAAATATAAGAGAGGATTCATTTTCAAGGTAGGAGTAAAATTGGTAGAATAGAGTATTACAACATCCAAATGAATGAAAATTTAAGAAGGACAAAATTATATACATAACATTTGAAAATTAAAAAATAATTATTTCAACAATAGCAACAACAATAAAAAAAATCCAACAGATATCGAGCATCTGGTTCTCCAAATAAACTTCCCAAAATATAATTTAATATATATTTCTGCCTTAAATTTTCTTATACTCTCCTGAAAACAACAAAATATCTTCTAAGAATTCCAGATTGTCAGCAAGATTTTTTCAGTTCCCAATACTTCCAAAAAAATTAGATATTTATTTATAATAGATAATTTTTTTTATCATTTCAGCTAAGACAATATAAACTATAGTAATTCCTTTTTGAGAAAGAAGAATGAATCAAAGTTACTGGTATATAATAATGAAGAGTTGTAGAGCTTTAAGTGCTAAAAAAAAAAAATAGACTATTTGGCAAATAGTATTAAATGTTATCGTGAAACTGCGTATAAAATTTTACTGCTAAAATATTCTGGTTTACTTTTCAAAGTTTCTTTCTAGGTAATGGTGACCTATTACTTAAGAGTAGTCAATTCTAATCTGAAGCTTAGCTAACTACTAGTAGATAAGCAGCATACTTTTCCTTATCTGTTTAATTCAATGAGGATGTCTGAATATTTTGATTTGGTTGTTAAGCTTTATTTTTCTTTATGTTTTAAAATATTGCCAGAAAAAAATAAGTTCAAATATATATCTAAAGGAACACAAAAGTTAGACACTTGAAAGCATTTAAATCATGAAGTGTAAAAGTAATAGTTTATTCCAAATAAAATATTTTTACTCTCAATTGAAAATATAATAAACTTTTACTGAACTTGCATTTGGGAGCCTACTCTTGTTTTTAGTAAGTACATGTTTAAGTGAATATGTGCATATATGTGGATTCCACTTGCATTCTTCTCAAGTAAAATCTATAAACTATGGATACATTATATATATATATATAATAAGCATATATAGTATATATGCTATACAAAAATAACCACACATTTAACGATTGTATGTACTCATGAGCCAGAAACTTTTATTTTTACATTTTCTCTTCTAAGTTGAAGGGATGATAATCAACTTTCTTGAAAATAAAAATGTGGATGAAATTACACACCTAAATTTATACTTTCATATTTTCTTCAAAAATTCACCTGTAAAAGTTTAAAGTTTTATGCTGAAAAATAGATAATAATTCTCAAGTGCTTACTATGTTCTAAGGACATAGGCTTCAGGCTATCAACCCAAATAAGATTCTTAACAAAACTATGATGTATAATCTATTCTTATTTTAGATAGGAAGAAATTAATACAACACAGAGCTTAAGTAACATGCTGTGGATCAATAATAAATGACAGATAAAATATTGGAATCTAAGTAGTGTGACTTTAAATTCCTTGACTGTAATCACTCATTTGCACTGCTCTAAAGACTGCAAACTTCTGGAATGCCTGACTTAGAGCAAATAATCCCATCTAGGAAAAAGAATAAGAAAACCACACACACACACACACACACACACACACACACAAATGCTGTATTTCAATGCTTATAAAAATAATTTGTAACAAATTTGTCTATTGTTAACAAAAAAGGCCTTTTATGTATTTAGTGAATATTTAAGAAGGAAGTTCCTGCCTACCCACTCAGTCTCCTCCCAAGTATTAATATTATTACTCAATTACCAGCTAAAATAATAAGCAACTATCTTAGGTAGAGTCTTTCTTTGAATTGCATTGAGTTGACAAAGTCCATCTCGATGAGGCCACAGAGAATGTAAGGTGTTAGATGTTTTTAGAGTTGAACTAATCTGGAAAATTAACATCTGGTGTTCAAAATGCCTCCGTAAAATATTAATGAAAATGCAGCCAACATTGATAGGATCTGGATGCTGGAAAAGGATAACATCTCACATATTAGAGTGTCATGGTGATTAGTCCACAAAGGTATGTTGAGTAAGGTTAGATTACTTAGAGGCTTAGTTTTAAATTATTCTTGGCTATTTGAAATAAAACATGATTCTTTGAGTGACATAAAATGTTAAATGGTCTTTTTCTTTTTTAACCAAGCATGTCTAATATGATCTTATGTGTTCAGGTTGCCTTTTTGTTGAACAAGGTGTAAGTGGCCACTTCAGTATGATTGGAGTTTCTGACCTTCACTGCTTTTAAAATTGTGAAAGCAGTTCCCTAGAGGTCTACATAATCCTCTTTAGGCTACAAAGAAGCCCTCACTGTCATTTTCAGAGTGTGTTTTGGCAGTCAAGGACATGAATGTTGATCATATTTACTTCTACCAGCTTGAGTTGCTGGAGTCATATAATTACTATAAAATTAGAATAGTTGGTATCTTAGAACCCAAACTAACTTAAAGTCTTAAAAAAGATGCCACTTTTATTATAAATATCAGTGTGTTAAAATGATTTTTTATGTATGAAATTATACATTACATAATTATATCTCACAATGCCATTTTAATAACACTAGGTGAATTCTTACCTTTTCATGTGATTTTTCAGTTTTCATTGTGGATTCCTATTATAATGTGATTATGGAAATCTAATGCTAAAATGCAGCAGGCCAATAAATCTTATTACTTCAGAGTTGACATTCTGTGTTTTTCTTTGAAACTCTTATTAGCCCTCTTTTTCCTTTCCAAAAGCAAACTAGGGATGTTATGCTTTATATGCATTGTCGCTTCTTGAATTGCTTTGATAGGAAGGAAAAAAGTATATATTTTATTGCTTTGCTTTTGATTCTTGATGTTTATTTTTCCTGGATTATTATATCTCCTCACTAGTCTGTTTTACCAGGTGCTGGTATCTGTCTCCAAATCTCACCCTTGTGCCACAAACCATGCTGTTCAGCTGGCAAAGTTCTGTGATGCCAATAGACTCCCTGTGTAGGCTTCCAAAGAAAATCAATTTACCCCTGAGTGCCTGGTAATATTCCCACACCCTCCTTTAATTGGGAACCACTAATGCCTCATGTTCAGCTTCTTAATTAACAACAGGTCACTTAACTCATTGAATATAACTGTCATAATTTCAAGGACTGCCTAACTTAGTGCTCCAAATGGTTCCACCAATTTGTTGAAGAATAATAGTCATCAAAAGAGAATCTAGAACCTTAGCCTAATGACCTTGCCATAAGCATTATATTTAAGTCCCCTATCTTTCACAATATCTGTGATTTTATACTATAACCCCCAATACGTCTATCTAACTTATATTACAAAAGGTAGAGGCTATCACTAATGACTATACATATCTTGTTCATCAGTTAAAGCTCTTTCCAGCGGCCTTCCCCATCATCACCTTATTAGAGACCCATAAAACTCTCTTTCTCCCTGTACATATGAGGTCCTAGAGTATTTGTGGAACTGAGAAAAATGCTGTAGTACTGATAGGCAGTATTCGGACTGAACAGTCACGTGGCTATGTGCTGGTAGCAGACTTTCTTAAAGGATTTTGCATTGCTGGAGAGGAAAGTTCTTGCTGGAAAGAAGAATGGTTGTCCTGCAGACAATTTCCTTATCTTCCTGGTGTACTCTACCAACACCTGGACAGAGACTGGACAGTCTCTCTCCCTAAGCACTTCCAAGGCTTAGCTCCCAAGCTGATAACTCCCTTCCCTGCCTTCTTTTCTTTCCCTAACATGCCTGCATAAGGACTCACACTTGCATTGATCTACCCTATCGCTTGCATTGATCTACCCTACCAGAAATAACAATTTCTGGATGGCAACAACAAATTTTCTTCTTGTTCTTTGGAAATAAGCCTTGAAAGTCTCTGAAACCCAGAGCCAGAATCACCTGCTGACTTTGACAGAAAATGTGAGCATTCTCCATAGAAGATGGCAAAAATGGGAATAGTCATTAGAAAAAAAAAAAAAAAAAAAAGATAGTGTATCTTTGGTAGAATGGGAAAGAGAATCCAATGTAACTATAGGACTAGAGAAAACCAGGTAAGAAAAACCTTAAAAGATCACCTATTCCTGTCCCTGTCTTCTTACTTGGCAGTGTTGCTTCAAGCTAGTGCAGACTTCAAGGAGGGGGATATGCTAGCAATCTGGCTTATAAAATAAAATTTTCATTAAGATTAGTGCCAGGTTTGTGTTAAACCATCACTTTGCTGTTTTCCAGGGGTTGGCGAGTTAGAGCCTCTGCAAATTATGTAGTTGTCAGTTTAACGAGATTGTCAGGCTCATCAGTTGTCAGAGAAAGAGAGTGAGTAATGATGAGAAAGTTCAAGGTGATGTCTTTCCTAATCCCTACAATGCTAATAACTGGAAATAGACATAAATATAACATCTTCTATATAAATGTAAATGATTTTCCTGCATTATTACTTTCTTACAGTCAACAGCTTCTATGTTCTGAGTAGTGTCCCTCTGCTGGGTTTATGTGCCAATTATTTTCTGTTTGTAAGTCAACAACCAGCTAAGAAATCAATTCTCTAGTGACCACCTTTTAATTAAAGTAACTGCTAATCTCAACATTCATTTTTCTATTATTAAAATGACCTGTTTGCTGCACAGGGATAACATGGAACAGATTAATTTATCTCAAGGAGATAAAAGATGTAAGGGGAAGGGACGCAATCTGGTGTTTGCTTCTTTTAAGAGGGCCTGATTAAAAGTGATATCAAAGTGAGAAAAGGTCACATGGGGAGGGAATGGGGTCTGATGGGGGGGTCATACTGGGTTTAGACAGGATTACTTTCAGTAGGGGTTATGTGTCAAGATCATATCTTTATATAACATTTGTTTTGATACTACTCAAATATTGCTTGGGGCCAATATTTACTCAGGGTGTTAGGAGACTCAATAGTAGATGAGACAATGAAAAAGGAAAAACAAGGGAGAATGATATCCATTCAGATATTTTTAATGTCTTAAACTTCAAGATAACAGTTGAGTCCGTATTTTATCACAGAGTTGATGAGACAATCTGTTAACCAAGGAAACAGGGCTCCGCACCCTACGCTTACACTTCAGAAAGAACGTTATGTTTTAGTGTAAGATACTTTGAAAATATAAATGTTTTTATTACATTATTTATAAGAAGGTATCCCAGATTCAAGTGAATTAAAATTGGCTTTGAGTATTGCCATTTTTTAGAAATATTTATTTGACTCTAACATATGTTTATTTAGAAATCTCTATTACAAATTTGAAAAGTGCAATAAAATAGCAATTTCCAACTGCTGCTCTTTGGGAATAATTTTACCAAGTCCCATATTAAAGAACTAAATGAGAAAAATACAGTGATATATTCGTGAAGATTGATTCTTGTGGGCCTTTAAGGCAGCAAGAAACAAGAGAGGGTAGCACAATATTAATGCTCATAACAGTGAGAAAACATAAGTGCTCCTTCAGCTCACCCACATGAGGAGGGAGGATGGTCTGGGTAGCTGGCAGGGAGTTAATCAGCTCAAGCAACAATTTTTTTTTTTCTTTTCTTCTCTTCCTCTGTTAGTTAATCCCCAAATAGTTATGAAGTTGCATCCCTTCTTCCTCTCAATCCTAGGAGGAGATGGTGGGAGGGAGTCAAGATACTTAGGCAATCACACCTCCAAGCTATATTTTAGTAGTAAGTGGTGTCCAGTTAGCTCTTCTCAATAGTTCTTTCCAATTCACATTACTTTAGCCTTTCTTTAAGTTTCAACACTTTTGTGATAAACTTTTGTTAAGTATATCACTTTTGGGACAATATAAAAATATTTCTCATTGGCCAGGCGCGGTGGCTCAAGCCTGTAATCCCAGCACTTTGGGAGGCCAAGGCGGGCGGATCACGAGGTCAGGAGATCGAGACCATCCTGGCTAACACGGTGAAACCCCGTCACTACTAAAAAATACAAAAAATTAGCCGGGCGTAGTAGCGGGCGCCTGTAGTCCCAGCTATTCGGGAGGCTGAGGCAGGAGAATGGCGTGAACCTGGGAGGCGGACCTTGCAGTGAGCCAAGATTGCGCCACTGCACTCCAGCCTGGTCGACAGAGCCAGACTCCATCTCAAAAAAAAAAAAAAAAAATTCTCATTCATAGTGGCTCATCAAATTATGATAAAAGAATCTGTGTTATGAACTTTTAAACCTAGAAGTGCTAGAAAGAATTCTAGCAATTTTTGAAAATGTTTTCTTATAATTTCTGGGCTTGATCCACAAATGATGCCGGAGTAAGCTTTTCTTTTTATTTTCCAATTTTCCAAAGCAATATATTTAAATATGAATTAGATTCATTGGAGTCCCAGCTTTGAAACATCCTCTTCTTGCAAATGAGAAAATGTACTTACCTTCTTGTAGATTACCAAAGATAAAGGATTATTATCATTTTAAGTGGAGAAATAGTTGTGATGAAAAATTATCTTGACAGGATTGCCAGAAATAAAATATCTCTGTAAGGTTGAGAAGCTATTAGGAGACATATAACTGTCAAGAGTAAGTGAATCTTAGCAGTATTCATTGTTTGCCTGATACCATATTTATCTTTTTTTTTTGAGTTCCCTTATAAAGATAATTTATTATTATTATACTTTAAGTTTTAGGGTACATGTACACAACGTGCAGGTTTGTTACATATGTATCCACATGCTATCTTGGTGTGCTCAAAGAGAAATACTGTTTTTAAAATATTGTTCTCCACAGGAATAAACATAAATTATATTCAAAAGTAAAAGAAGTATTCAAATACCCTTATGGCAGTTTTGCATATCTTATTTTAATTTTGCTATTTGTATAAACACACTATTTTACTCCAATGTGCTGTTATTTATTCTGAAAATTATTGACAGACTCCAGATTTCTAAGAAGATTGGCAGATTTCCTACACCTTCATTTTGTTTTTAATCAAAACATCTTTGAGTCACTGAAATGCAATTGCATTGGCAAATCGGGCCTTCATGCTTTTGGTTACTTTCCTTTCTTACATCTTTTAGTTTTTAAAATTTGACTCTGTTAATCGCTAAAAAGTTGGAGAATCTAGGGCACCCAGCTAGTTTGACCCGGTCTATATTTGTTTAATGACTACTTCTCTCTTCCTCCTGTAGCTGTTACTCCAACAAAATCTGGGAGACTAAACTTTCCCAGTGTTTGCTTATCTGCAAATGTCATTATTTCATCATTTTTATTGGAAGAGTTTTGGAAAGTATAGTGTTCTATACTGAGAGTTACTTCTATCGAGTAACTCGATAGAAGTTTATCCTTTTTTCGCAAGTTCTATCTAATAATTTGAGTATAATTATTCATTAACAAATATATTTGAGTAGTTTCTCTGAATTAAACAACATTATAGGCTATAAGTATATCATGGTGAATGAAACAGACATGGTCTTTTTCTTCCTGTAGTTAATAGTTTAATGGTGGAATAATGAAAATTAATAGGAAAAGAAATCAACACATAAATATTTGGGCTATTAGGAGTTTTAAAAATTCTTAAAGATTATTAACAGGATTTTGAAAATGTGTGATACAAAGGGTAATACTGGACAATTCCCTAGAATTAACTTCAAAATTTGTACCTGTTTTGTCAGCCTGGTGAAGTGTCACTTGAATCACTATTAACAGACTTCTGCAGCATTGGTAATTTGTCTATATTTTTATATTATCTTTTAATTTGTATACATTCATAAGTTATTATCAAGGTATATGTGTCTTTCTCTCAGTTAACAGGGATTTTATAACAGATTTATACTAGAGTCAAATACCAATCTCAGAAAATAAATGCAGATGCACTAATGCACCATCTATATATACTTGTTTAGCACTTTTATGATTTTTTTTTCCATTTTCAGGCATTAGAAATATACAGATTCAGGTTGTATGTGTAGATTACTTTTACTAGCTGTACAGTCATACATTGCTATTTTTTTTTTGTAGCTTTTGTTTTCTCGTTAGTGTAACTGGGTGGATAATAACTCCCTCTCAGGATTTCTGTAAAGAATAAATTGATGATAAATAGATGAATCAGTAGATAGAGCTCAAAAATTTACTTCAAATCTCATTCTCTATGTGAAGTAGCTAAGTACAAATGTTCAGATCATGAGCTCTAAGGTTAAATTGTTTGGGAATTCCATCTCTACCATGTATTAGCTGTGTGATAGTTGGCAAGTTACTAAACTTTGTTGGGCTTCTGTGCTTCACAGGCAAAATAAGTGATCGTGTATTTTTATAGGATTGTTTTGAGTATTACATGAGTTGATCTCTAATAAGATACTCAAAACAGCAGCAGGCACATAATAACCAATATCTAAATGTAGATAATAATATCATTATAGCCATTCCGCCATATAGGTAATTTATTTTTATTTTTTGCCCATCATCAACCATACATCAGTATTTTCCAATTTATTAAGAATAGTCTTTAGATGATGGAATTTGCTAAAAGTTTTACTATTTTCAGAAAATTATATTGTGGTTTTAATATGGAATCATATAGAATTATACCTGTTTTCTTTACATAGTGAAAAAATAATATTCTTCTTGCTTTATGCTACATACTCCTTAATAACTGCATTGCCCCTACTATAGTGATTAGTTCAATGTGATTCATTTCTCACAGCAGATACACAGACTGTAAAGGTTGCCTCATTCTCTCAAATGCATCCTGACAAGTTGTGATGTTTTAATGTACAGCAGCAATTTTTATTCTTCTCATCACATCTCATATCAACCCCCTAATGATAGTCTTCTTTGGTTTGGATGTTTATACAGGAATGTTTGTGGCAAATGTAAATCTTTCCCTGTATTAGTCCATTTTCATGCTGCTGATAAAGACATACCTGAGACTGAGAAGAAAAAGAGGTTTAATTAGACTTAGAGTTCTACATGGCTGGGAGGCCTTAGAATCATGTCAGGAGGTGAAAGGCACTTCTAACATGGTGGCGGCAAGAGAAAATGAGGAAGATGCAAAAGCACAAACCCCTTATGAAACTGTCAGATGTTGTGAGACTTATTCACTACCATGAGAACAGTATGGGGGAAACTGCCCTCACGATTCAAATTATCTCCCACTGGGTCCCTCCCACAACACGTGGAAATTATAGGAGTACAATTCAAGAAGAGATTTTGTGGGGGACATAGCCAAACCATATCATTCTGCCCCTGGCCCCTCCAAATCTCAGTCCTCACATTTCAAAACCAATCATGCCTCCCCAACAGTCCCCCAAAGTCTTAACTCATTTCAGCATGAACCTAAAAGTCCACAGTCCATAGTCTTGTTTGAGACAAGTCCCTTCTGCCTATGAGCCTGTAAAATCCAAAGCAAGCTAGTTACTTCCCAGATACAGTGGGGATACAGGTATTGGGTAACTACAGCCATTCCAAGTGGGAGAAATTGGCCAAAACAAAGGGGTTACAGGGCCCATGCAAGTCTGAAATCCAGAAGAGCAGTTAAATTTTAAAGCTCCAAAATGATCTACTTTGACTCCTGGTCTCACATCCAGGTCACAATATGCAAGAGGTGGCTTCCCATGGTCTTGGGCAGCTCCACCCCTGTGCCTTTGAAAGGTACAGTCTCTCTCCCAGCTGCTTTCATGAGCTGGCATTGAATGTCTGTGGTTTTTCCAAGTGAATGGTGCAAGCTATTGGTGGATCTACCTTTCTGGAGTATGGTGGCCGTCTTCTTACAGCTCCACTAGGTAGTATACGAGTAGAGACTCTGTGGGGGTCTCCAACCCCACATTTCCTTTCCTCACAGCCCTAACAGAGGTCTCCATGAGTGCACCGCCCCTGCAGCAAACTTCTGCCTGGGCATCTAGGCATTTCCATATATCTTCTGAAATCTAGGTGGAGGTTTCCAAACCCCAATTCTTGACTTCTGTGCACTCGCAGGCTCAACACCACGTGGAAGCTGCCAAGGCTTGGGGCCTGCAACCTCTGAAGCCACAGCCTGAGCTCTATGTTGGCCCCTTTCAGCCATGGCAGGCGCAGCTGGGACGCAGTGCGCCAAGTCTTTAAGCTGCACACAGCACCAGGACACTGGGCAAGGCCCACAGAACCATTTTCTCCTAAGCATCTAAGCCTGTGATGGGAGGGGCTGCCATGAAGACCTCTAACATTCCCTAGAGACATTTTCCCTTTTCCCTTATTGTCTTGGGGATTAACATTTGGTTCCTTGCTACTTATGTGATTTCCGAAGCCAGTTTGAATTTCTCCTCAGAAAATGGGTTTTTCTTTTCTATCACATTGTCAGGCTGCAAATTTTCTTAACTTTTATGCTCTGCTTCCCCTATAAAACTGAAAGCCTTTAACAGCACCCAAGTCACATCTTGAATGCTTTGCTGCTTAGAAATTACTTCTGCCAGATACCGTAAATCATCTCTCTCAAGTTCAAAGATGAGATTTGGGTGAGGACACAGCCAAACCATATCATTCCCCTCAGCTTCCCTGGTTTTGTTGTTTCTACATTAAACACAATTTTTATGGTGTCTTATATTTACTCTTTGTTCAGCAGAAATTACAAATTACTAATTACTAATTGCTAATTTTACAAATTACTAATTTTGCAAATTACTAATTATCTGCCAAATATTACTCCAGTTTACTGTTAGCTGATTACAGTTTTAAGATCTCTCCCTCTTTCTCAGTGTATCTGATAAAATGCTAAAAAAGGAAGCTAAAAGATATTGAGGGGCAATTAGAACATTTATAAAGGGATATGGTAAATGAATTAATAACTTTACAGTTGGTGATGTCATTGGGTGCTAAGCATATCTTTATGGACACATGGCTATAATCACTGACATTTGTATAGTCACTATCTAAATTTGCTGATAATTTTAACATGTATATACATGATCCTCAATATTCTCATAAAGGTTTATATTTAAACATTTGTATATGGGGACTTTTGAATTATAAAAATGATGTTGAAGAACAATGAAGTTATTCAAACTGGCCAAATTATATGAAAATTTAGTTTCTGACTCATAAATGTATTCAATAAAGACAAATATATAGATTTTTAACTGTTATAATTTATTTGGAATAGTACAATAAATCTGATTTTTTTTTTTTTTTTTTTTTTTTTTTTTTTGAGATGGAGACTTGCTATTGCCCAGGCTGGAGTGCAGTGGCGCGATCTCGGCTCACTGCAGGCTCTGCCCCCTGGGTTCACGCCATTCTCCTGCCTCAGCCTCCCGAGTAGCTGGGACTACAGGCGCCAGTCACCTCGCCGGGCTAATTTTTTGTATTTTTAGTAGAGACGGGGTTTCACTGTGTTAGCCAGGGTGGTCTCGATCTCCTGACCTCGTGATCCACCCGCCTCGGCCTCCCAAAGTGCTGGGATTACAGGTGTGAGCCACCGCGCCTGGCCAATAAATCTGATATTTTTAACAAGTTTAAAAACATCATTTTTCAATACTTCAAACGCTCACACATAAGAAATATCAATTTTCAAAATGTGCTTAAAGTGGTACTTTAAAAATGGACTTTATTCCTTCTAAAGCATTCACAAATTGTTTTTAGAACTCTACTTGATGCACCACTTTGATCTTTTGGTCTCCTTCTTTCAGTAATATCAATTTCCTATTAGATTACCTATGTTTGGTCCAGAACTAATTCCATACCAGTTAGGAACAAGGGGGTACTATCAGTCATACTAATAGAATCTCTATCTATTGTGTTCCTCATATATCTCACCAACTGTAGAGGTTAAAATTATCCTTTATTGCCATTGTAGAAAACAATCTGCTATCAATTTACTGCTTTACAGTTTTTTTCCCACTACAGTAGCTAATCAAGAGCTGAGTTAAAGAAACATATGAATCAAAATTTCATTCAACACTAAAGTTCAGGGTTGGTCTACAGGAGACCACTCTGCCTCATGGAGTGCAGTTTTTCCCAAAATATTGTAGTGTGGGATGCAGGAAAAATTAAGACAGTTGTATAAGAATGATTATGAACACTAGTGTCCTGAATTTTTAAAATGATATCAAAGATGAAACGAAAATCAGTTAGCTGAACTAATTAAGAGTATGCAAAGTAATAATAAAAATACATAGGTACAAGTAGCTTTAGAATGTTAACAAATGCCAGGGGCAAGTTTATGGCTTAAGTGATTAGTACAACTGAATTTTTCTTTATGCTGAATGAACAAATCTATTATGAGCAAAGAAGATAAGAGTTAGTTTATAATTTCAGTGGGAAAAAAATGGCCAATCAAAACTTAATTGGATCCATTTAGAAGAAAAAGATCAACAATGTACTAAAAAGGCAGTAGTGATTAAGAAGGCATTTAAGGATTAATACAATATATTCTAATATTGTATGTCTCAGGGTAACCAAATCAGACCTAATTTAGACTTTGAAGACTGTAATTAGCAAAAATTTCCACAAATAAGCAAAATCCTTTGAAATTTTTTGTTTCTGGAGAGGAAATGTGAAGACTTGCTGAAGACCATTCAGGGAATAAATTGTCAGGTCCAGATGGTTATTCAATAGTGTTGCATAAGGGGGAAAAATGACAGTAGGATGATTTCCTTTTAAAAGTTGTGCTTATAATCAGTTATTGTTATAAGAGTTTCTTCCACTTTTCATGAGTGAGACCTGGTGGTTATTCAGATATGTGGAGATCATTTCGTTTTAACTTTAACAAACCATCAGTTGAATTTGGGTGGGATGAGGGTGATCTATGATTCTAGCTCTGATTTTGAATTTGAAAATGGATGATAATCTTTCTGTTTTCACAAGAATTTTATTTTACTGCAGTTTGTTCCAATAATCTATGTAGCTCATAAGTCTTCATTTAGAAATGTTTGTAATTGTTCCATTGCTAAGAGAATGTTTTACAAAGTGGGAGCTCCCCACTCCAGACCATTTGTGGCAAATTCACGAAGGATGCTTGACAAAACGCAGATTACTGCTTCCCTCTCCTACCCCACAGACCTCTGAATAAATTTTTCTGGTCATCAATCTGAAAACTTGCATTTTGCAAAGCAACACAAATGATTCAGAGGTACACTAGTGCTTGGTGACCAGTTCTCTAAGCATTCACCAGTATGTGGCAGCTAATCCAAATTGGATGATTGTCTAGCCTCTAGATGAGTTGGCCTTCACTATCAGCAATTAGATCACCTCTAGAAATCCCTGTGTGCTTAAATGAATTCACTTTTAGGGATAGAGCCAGTTTCTAAGGGGTAGAAAATGCTACTACACATAATTTAAATAATACTTCTTTACCATTTTTACTGCTGTATAATGAACATAAACTATCTCATGACTTTCGGGCAAACAAGTGACTGATGGAGAGGCAGTTTTGCTGGCTGTGATCACAATATGCATAAGCCTATTCAGTAGTTACTAAGACAGTGTTGAGCACTATAAGAAAATTAAAACATCTAATTGGAAAGTGAGGATGAGAGGGGTAAATGATGAAAGGGAGGATCTCATAAGGCTTGGGGAAAGAATAGAATTTGAGCAAGGTATGGTAATATTTGGAGTTTTGATAGAAGTGGAAATGATTGCACTGCTGTAAGAAGTATCAGCCTAAGAAAACAGGATGAAACTTGGTTGAGTTGGGGTTCACAGCCAAGAGTAATCAGTCATCAACAAAGCACATGCTAGAAAAGAGAGTAAAGAAGATAAAAAGTCCCAGCTACTCGGGAGACTGAGGCAGGAGAATGGCATGAACCCGGGAGGCAGAGCTTGCAGTGAGCCGAGATGGTGCCACTGCACTCCAGCCTGGGGGACAGAGCCAGACTCTGTCTCAAGGAAAAAATAAGAAAAGAAGATATAAACCTATGCAGGAATCAGATTGTGAAGCCATCTTAAAGACTGGCTAACAAATTTGTATCCTTTCATGTTTGCACTTTGAGGGGAACCAGGTAATATATTTAAAGAGAAATGATGGCTTTAGTCCATTTTTAATAATGTTACAAAAAAACACTCATCAGTAGTTCCTATAACGCAAACTCAAGGCTTTTGCATTAAATACAACAATGTATCCATAAAAAGGGAGGTAAAGAATTAAGGAAGAAAGGAGTAGAAGAAAAATATGATATTTACCCTAAAAAAAATTATCCTTAGAGTTGATAGATTATTATGACATTAAACACATTTTTGGTTTTAGATTTCAGTTTTAGAATGTATGGAACTCATTGAAGGGGAATGAGAAACTAGATGCAAGGATAAAGGAACTACTGCGACAAGATTGTTGAAAGTAAAGTCCTTAGGTAGAACAGTAGAAGCCAAAAAGAAGACATAGAGATTAAATCAATACAATTTGCCAACTTATTAAATATGAGGTCATTGACTTCAAATGTGCATGCCATCATGCTTATTATTATTTTGTTATTGTTTGTAAGTTTTGTCATCGTTTTGGTAAAATTGAGCTGTGTGTAACTTTTAAACACAAAGGAGAAAATAAAAGACACACAAACTCCCACCAGAGAGAGATAAGATCTTAGAAGCTGAACATTCTCCTCTATGAAAGATAGACAAATTTTGCAAGTTATACAAATAAGATCATAATTTCTTTACTGTTTATTTTTGATACTACTTTTTTAAATCAACAATGTATCATAGACATCTTTACATGTCAATAAAATATAGATCTACTCATCCTTTTGAATTACTCTACAGGATACCAGTGTATAAATGTTTAATGTTTTAATTAACCAATCCCTCACCGATAGGCATTAATCATTTCCTGTTTTAATGCTATAAATAAAGTTTCCGTTACTTTAATACATATATATTTCATCTGTATTAAGGCCTAGGTAGAATTTTGGGGGTTTATGGATATACAACTTGATATGTGGATAGTTATCGAAGAACTCCAGAAAACTTATATGAACTTATTGATGACAACATTTTATTTTTGTATGCAGAGCACTTATTTATTTCAAACTTGAAAGATAAATGACTTTTGTCTCTTTATAATTTATCCCTTTCCCCTTTCTGGACTTTATGTACATTCTGTGATTATTCAAACCAGTAAAAAATAAACATTTGAAATATGGGATGTCACTTCAGTCAAATTACCAATTAAATTCTCAGTAATGTGCTCCCTGGAATTTTGCCACACAAAGTTCTTAGTTTACCTCAGTACTGTGAAGGGAGTGTTACGTTAAACCATCAATCTCCTTTTGAAGACTTCACTTTTACATTAATATCATTAAAGTGGGCTAAGAAAAAAGGATATAAATAAATTCAAATAGAACTATTCTGAGTATCTTACATGTGGAAGGTGGAGATATAGCTGAGAGAGAATGAACCTCGAAATTCCACAGAACTAAATTTGAATCCTCGTCCCATTCAGTAACTGGGGGACTCTGAGAAACATATTTACTAAATAGAAACTCAGTTTTCTCAGCTGAATAATTAGGATCTCACATATGTCAGAAGATCACAAAGTCAGAACATAATAAGTATCTATTAAATTTTAGTTTTCTTTCTTCTATATTCTATCACAGTGAGCATTTATAAGTTTTGATATTAAATAAAAAACATCTATTTTGTCCTTTAAAAATCCTCTGATGCAATCTTTTTAAGCCACTTTTCTAAGTGTATACAGCTCAAATGAGATTAAATGAAAATACTAATAAATGCTATATATTTATGACTTGTTTCTATTTACATCAATTATTTATGGTTTTTAAATGCACCATTCTAAGGTTTTATTCGTTACAAGAAAGCCGGCTCTTTGCCTTTCTGAGTCAGAAGACTATTTCCTATAGCTAGTACTTTCTGAGTAATTCGTCCTCACCCCTCTCTCTCTCCCCACATACACACATAGATGCACACATAAAATACTCTTTCTTATGTGTCATTCTCCTTAATACAAACAAATATACACATATGAAGAGTAACATGATTTCATTATTTGCCGATATATAATAATGTGAATATGAAGGCTGGTAATCAAATATAAAAAGTTTTCATTCAATGAAATAAATTTTGTTTTAAAATACAAGTTTCTAAGAACTGGTGATTAGAACTTTTGTGCTTGCATAGCTCTAATATGCTCTGTTTTCAGGAAGCTAAAGGTTACTAGCTTCCAGAAAAGCTTTCTGGGATAGAAGCTTTCTCACTAACATACAACAAAGGTAGAAAGTACTCATTCACTGATTTTTAATCAGTTTATGACATGGACTGCAAGACTCCTTCAAAAGGAGATTCTGCTTGACTAATAATAGTTTACCAGTAATCCAGTGATCTGTCCATGCATTAAGGATACAATTTATTCTTCTACTGATCAGTTCTTTTCCTAGTAAAATGAATTGTCTAACTTTTCATGGAACTGTCTAACAAAAGATCTTTGTGGATGAAACTGACAGACCTTATAGGTTTCCATTTAGTTTGAATGCTTAAATTAGAAACTCTTGTATTAGGATTAAAATGGAAAAAGAGCTGATCTAATTGCCTGTCCGGGCAGATATGTCAGATCTGGTTTCTTATGACCATTGAATTCTAGCATAGTTCATAAATGTAGTTAATGTATGAGAAGAGAAGTGATTCTTAACGAAGGCTGAAGCAGTATTAGAAGTTGATCTTTTTCACCCTATGCATTAGAAAAGCATTCTTCTTTTTAAATATATTTTATCAAGTTATTCATTAATAGCAGTTATTAAGTTCATAGATGGTTATCACTATCCATAATCACTATATAAATAGTCAGAACCCATACCTGGTTTTTATTTATTTTTTAATTTTAATTTTAAAGCCAGGCTGTGTAAGGGACTCTATGTATAACTCATAGCTCTTCTTCTCTCTAGAGTCATAACTTCTTTTTTTTTTTTTACACAGGAATGTAAATGTTTGTATACATAGATATTGATACAGTCTATTTAAAACCTAATGTATCAGTGAACATAATCTGAAGTAACTTAAAACATAAGTTCTCCTTCATTGTAATACATTATATAGGACGAATTTCTATGTGAAAGTGTCTCTAAAACTTTATCTTAAAAACTATTCAAACCCAGCTACCACATAGTACACTAGTAATAAGATTAATTTTTCACATACAACTTTGCTTTTGAGATTCCAAAGTGTAAAATTAATCAACTGTTACAGCTGTTAAAACTATTATAATAATGCCATATATATTTATATACATATATTTAGGTATATATCACTTAATACAGCTGTGTGAAATTATATGTAATTTTACCAATAAATAAGTGAAAGTTTAAATAAAGATCAAATTCAGTGTTGGTGATCATTTGGATATAAGAAGAAGGAGATAGAGTTGTCAGTGATGATGCTCAAATTTTTAAATTAAGCAAAAATTAGATGGTGAAATTGTTCATTATTATGGGAGTTTGTTAGGGATGGAATTTGTTAGGGATGGAATTCTGTTTAGCTTGTGATTGAGCTACCAATGAGAAGACAGACAAAAAAGTTAAGTGGATAATTTTTTCTACCGATCTGGGTTGAATTCTGTGTTAAAACAATCTTATGAAGATACTGTAGTCACTTTTTAAAAATTATATTGAATTATATATTTCTTTACTAAGTATTACTTTGAAATTAAGTTTATTGATATAATTAGTAATTTCATATAAATATAGATATTTACAATGGTTATATTTTACTTCTATATATTTTTCAGCATAATTATATAATCCTATTTTAAAATAAGTTGTATTTTCTTTCCATGACTACTGAGTAATGTAGAGATAAAAAGACCTATGAGATAAACCTATTCTGACATTTAATTTTAATTCTGAGTTTTTGATTATCAAAAAATTGCTAACTATAATATCTACATGCATATAAACACACACATAACAGCTTGTGATTTTTTCACATCAAATGAAATGGTGCTATTTATATAACTCAAAATTAGATAGGAATCATAATGTCAGTTTATGTTCAAGATAATATTTAAATAAACTTACGCATAAAGAAAAATAGTGAGCCCAACCGATGCCTCCATTAAACTGGATCAGATTCATAAATTCTTAAGAACTGCAGTGAAAACAAACTTTATTCTCAAATACTGTACAATCTATCAGGGAATCAAACTAGTACACAGCAATAAAACAAGGTAGAATAACATGAGCATCATGTGAAAGACACTGAGATACATGTGGTTTTAATGCCTTACGGGAATCCCATTTCTGGATTTATGTAATTCTAAAAACGGACAAGCCTTCAGTAGATGTGTGTTGTCTAGTTATTTTTAGAAATGTTACTTTGTCTTTTAGGAATCTTACTTTGTACTGAGCACATTTTCCCTACATATAGAATCTATTGAAGTATTAATAGAAAATGTTTTCCTAGCCTTTTCATATTGATACTATTCAGATTTCTTAACAGAAGGAAAAAACACTATTGCTTCAAATGGCATAAAATAATAAGGAATGCCATAGCAAAACAGCTTTCATATCCTTGCTGATGATTTTCTCTACACATTATTGCTTATTTATGGCAAAAATGTGTTCTCTTAAGAAAAAGCCTCTTGCTGTTATAGCACTTATGTGGCACAAATGAAATGATCATGACTTCATGCCTTCAGGAAATGCAAGTGCAGTTTTCCAAGTTAACTACCTAAGGTATAAATTTGAACAATTTTCTTTTTCTACTACATATAGAGTTGAATGTCACTCCAAGAACAATTAGATAATGGGTTTGTTATGACACTTTATAGTAGCAGGTTCCGTAATACTACAGGTAAATACTGGAACTGAGACTTTGCCTTCCAAGCCTCTCAAGATATTTTGTAACTATATGGAGTGTTAAGAATTATACAGTTCTTTACTCTCAATGAGAAGAATGTTATCTTGTAATTTCTCACATAGTATTTGAATACTTTTATAAAATTGGGCATCGATATAATGTAAATTGTATCAGGAATCATATATATCATACATGTGTTTAGTGCATATGTACCTACATTGCAAATTAAGGTCAAGAAGTATAAAATCTGTAAAGAACTTCAGAGTTCAGATGATTAAATTCACTGTTCCACCAGAGTAGCACTTGCTTCAAAATAACTTAGCTGTTTGATATCTGGGCTGAAACAAGCACTCAAATCTCCTTATTTACACAAGCACTTTTTCTCTTCCAGCCCTCCTCCTCTTCAAGTTATCTCCCTCTTTCCTTCTCTTTCTTCCTTTATTTTCTTAGATGATTAAAATGTAAACATCTTATATCACCCACTTCTTCTAATCATGTTGTATGCCAAACCTAGTGCTATTTGCAAGACCCTAGTTGAATAGTGGCAAGCAAATTAGACATGCTTTTTTGTTTGTTTTTATGAAGCTTGCAGTGGTGGAAAGACAAATATAAACAGAGCATATATGAAAATTCTGTATAGGTAGAGTAAGTCATAAGTATTCTACATTGTCTAATGATACCATAGTTTAGTATAATTGTTAAATGGTAGCAATTATTGTCCAACAATATCATAGTTTAATGTTAAATGGTAGCAACATGAAGATGCTTCTAGGTTGAAAAATTCAAAAGATATGATTTGAAAACATTTAAGAAAGAGATGAACTGAATCTAGTTTAGCAATTTAAAAAATATACGGTTAGTTTAATTCATCTGAAGCACTGACTGTTAAGATATTACTTTTGGGGTAGTGGACAGTATTTTTATATAATTAGTTTTTATTTATTGAAAATCGAGTCTTAATTAGAAAATGGAATGTAGAGAAATGAGGAAGTGACAGGTCCACCTTGAATATTTATAGAAAATTTGCATAACCTCCCACTGGAAATATATGGCATATGTTTTATATTTAATTTAGACCCCCCACATACAGAAAAATTAATAGAACAGTGTTTTTCTAAAATAGGACGTTTCATTTCTTTTTGGAAAGTTACGTGGTGGTTATTAGTAAAACAAATGGACATTTAGATAATTACCTGAATAAAACATTATTTCCATATGAAGCTGCCTAACATCTTCACAATTTCTGGTTATTGAAAGTCACTGTTGAAACGTGACACAATGACAAAGTAATGAATCCTGGCATTGGTAGAAGCATAGCTTCCCAGTGATTCAGGCTCTGAGTTTATAATAATGAGAAGGAGGTAAATAAATTATGAGGTTATTTGAGTTGTTGCAACATTAATTTTCTATGCATAATCTGTGTATATGTTGGAATAAAGGCAAGGGAAATCACTAGAAATCACTTTGTTTGTGCTACATGGGCCTATCTGAACTGCAAGAACTGTTGCTTCAAAATCCTGAGAAAGTGATTATCATTGGTGAGACAAATCAAGAAATTAAAATTTCAAAAATGCCTACTTAATGGTCATATTAGGGCAACTCTCAGTTTCTGAACACAAATAACTTGTGATAGAGTTACATAGTTACTTTGACTCCTCTTTTCTACATCCTGTATCCCAAGTATAACCCACATCTATGCCTTGAAAAATATTATCTATTAAACTATATTCAAGATCCCATCATTCAAAGCATCTCTACTACTCATTGACCTAGGGCCACCAACATCTCATACTTGGCTGTAGCTGAAATAACCCTTTAACCTGTCCTCTTTCTTGCACCCTTACCTCCCTATAGTCTGTTCTTCACAGAGAAGATGGTCTGTTAATGTGTAAATGAAGCCATGTCAGTCCTCCACTCTAAACCTCCAAAGGCTTCCGATGTCACCTAAAATAAAATTCAAAAGCTTATATGCCCGAGTGTTTCTTTATCTGCTCTCATTTATCCTTCGACTACAGGGGAACTACATGAAATTTTTGAAGTGCAGAAATACTGTTAGCATATAAAAATTAGGCCAATAGCTTTACAAACATAAAAGGCATATACCAGTCTATGTTAATTTAAATAAAGTATGTTAAAAATAAATATATTGTGTTTAAAGTGGTATTTGTGACTATGTTTTATACAAGGGAAATTCATTTACAGCCCAGAAGAGACTAATATATGTAATCATGAGCACTGTAAATTTATGAAAAGGACTATAAAATTGCTTCCTCACCTTGAAAACTTATTTCAGGTATCCTCATCTCCAAAGTAGAATAGGTTATTCCTGTTCTGTTTATCTTCTGGTTTTAGTTTATTGGGAAAGTCCCAATTTTCAATGGTTGTGAGTATAACTACAAAATATTTGTTTGCTCGTGATGAGATTGAATCACCTTTTAGGAATGCAAGTAGCAATGACTGACAGTAATAATTTTCCCTTTTAGTGACTTTTTATTGTATTATTTATTTATTTTTTTTCATTGACAGCTGAAGCTCTAGCTGTTATTACTAGGGAAAAACATTTTTTCAGGGTGTTTTATGTATCATTAACTATCCAAATGGTTCTGTAACAGTAATTCTCAACTTTGGAATGCCCAAAGGTTTAAAAAAAAATACTAACACTTGAGTCCTATGTCCAGAGATTCTGACTTAATTGATTTGATGTATAGCCTTGGCATTAAGGTTTTCAAAAGCCCCCAGTATAATAAGCAACAAAGGTTAATAGCCACTGTATTATAATTTCACCTTGCAACATTATTTTACTTTGAAAACATTGAAACGTTTATTTGTTGAAATTTCTTCTCTCTCAAATATTCAGATAAAGAATTGAGGCCATATAAAACAACTGTCTGTGGAAATAATTCTTGTACAATGATTTGAATCTTTAAGCTATACATATGTAAAATGTTTAGGGAAAATTTGAAACATATTAAATAAAAACATACGAAGCATGAGATGATATTCCACCTCACTTGTAACTAATGAATTGCAAGTTGAATATTAATTTATAGTTTAGTGATAAATTTAATAAAAAAGCAACTGTTTTTATGTATCCTGTAATTATATCTTCACCTCTTTTCTTTCATTCTCATCTTTCCTAAGTCCTGCCTGGCTTTTAGGTAAAAATAATTATAACCACATTCACATAGAATGTTTTGATAATTGGTGTTCTACTTCTTTTAAATGTGATTGCTTTCTAACTCTTGAATCAAACTGCCGGATTTAAATCCAGGCTCTAACTTTCATTACCTCAGTAAGCCTGGGCTTCAATGTTCAATATAGGCAATAATAACAAGCACCAAGAATTGTTGTGACAATTAAATAAGATAATGCTTATAAAGCACAGTACCTAACAGATTAAGATCTCAATAAAGATTTCCCAGCAGTGGCGGCTGTATTAAGAGTACTAGGGATAATGACCAGGATAAAATCTCTTAACCTACTTAATGACTCTTGAATGGTGGCATTTTTCAGAAAGAAGTGACCAGAATTTTCATAGCATATAACCTTCTCTGCCAATAAAAGAACCAGATCTGTCTGAACAATGACGGGATCTCACAAGTGATCTTGGAGAGATTGAGGCTGCTTCCCAAGTATGAACTCTAGCTTTACAAACAATTATCAAACTCCTACTACATGTCATTCATTGTACTAGATGTTCAGAAAAACAGTAAAGAAGGAAATCTTTCCTTTTAGGAAATTTCTAGTCCAGTTTGAGAGAAAATGAAGAGTCAATTTTAATACATTATAAGTACTAAATGTGAAGTCCTTTTAGGGTAAAGAAACAGCCAACCCAGTTCGGGAGATACATGGGTAGAATATAAGACGAAATGATGTTTAAATTTTCACCCAAAACAACCTAGTATATGCTCTTTGTTCTTCCAGAGCAATTGGACAATGAAGGATTTTACCATCAGAGTTTTAGTTTCCTGGTACATCTGACTTTTGATTATATCAATGATGAAAGCCATCAGACTCAATTCTCCATTTAGATAATGCTGACATTACTCTCATTAAATAAAAAATGACAGCACCTGTAATGCATAGAAGAATCATTGTGACTTTGCAAAAGATATTGCCGGAAGACACACGGAAGCAAATATTTTGGCAAAATTCAAAAAAAGAAACTAAACATAAAACTCAAAATTAAGCATAAAAATCAAATGAGTTCCACTTGGCTGAATTAAATATGTAAGGGCCATTGGGACCCATCCTCTCTTTAGGTCAGGGAAGAAAATCTCACTATTTTATATTGCACTCCTCAACTAGGTACTTTATGGAGGTTTTGTCCATTTGTCTTACTCTAAAGCATATGGTGGCATAGACCACCATCAAAGGAAGGACGATGTACCATTGGTTTGCTCCAGTGTGGCAAGCCTTGAGGTCCTATGTCAAAGAATGCTCTATATTTCTTCAATCTTGTATTCCTTTTAAAAAAATTCTCCCAATAATAAAAACAAAGATTCGGTCATAAACAACATGTAACCACGATTATTTTCTTTTTCTTTTTTATTTATTTTTTTATTATTATAAGTTCTGGGGTACATGTGCACAACGTTGCATGTTTGTTACATAGGTATACATGTGCCATGTTGGTTTGCTGCACCCATCAACTCGTCATTTACATTAGGTATTTCTCCTAATGCTATCCCACCCCACCCCCCACCCCTACCCCTCGACAGGCCCCAGTGTGTGATGTTCTCCTCCCTGTGTCCATGTGTTCTTATTGTTCAGCTCCCACTTATGAGTGAGAATATGTGGTGTTTGTTTTTTTCTTCCTGTGTAACTTTGCTGAGAATGGTGGTTTCCAGTTTCAACCATGTCCCTGCAAAGGACATGAAGTTATTTTTTATGGCTGCAAAGTAATTCATGGTGTATCCTGAAACCATGGATAATTTGTCTCAATTTTTTACTATAAAAGTTATAAACTTTATTTCATTTTATTATGTTTCTTTTGACATGACACAGGTGGAGAATTCAATGTTTTATTCATTCACTTAGTAAAAATATTTTCCAAGTGCATATTATGTGTGAGGCTCTCTGCTAGGTGTTTGGGATTTAACATTATTAACTGTTCAAGTGGCTGTCATTTATTGAGTGCATACTACACATCAAACATGATGCTAAACTCTTGCATACTTTTGTCTTCTCATTTAGTTTTTTTGTAAATATGTACACTTTAAATTTTTAGAGCAGTTGTAGGTTCACAGAGAAATCAAGAGGAAATTACAGTGTGTATATATGTATATATATATATATATATATATATATATATCTTTTCCTATTCACCTACAAACTTTCCCACTATCAACATCCCCCACCAGGGGAGTACATTTGTTACAATTGATGAACCTATGTCGACACATTATTATCACTCAGAGTTCATAGTTTACATTAGGATTCACTCTTGCTGCATCTTCTATAGGTTCGAGCAAATTTTAATGATGTACCCACCATTATAGTATCATACAGACTGTTTCATCACCCTAAAAATCCTCCATGTTCTACCTATTCCTCTGCACTACTCCCCAACCTGGCAATCATGGATCTTTTTAATATATCAATACTATTGCCTTTATTTATTATTTTTTAGAATTTCATGTGGTTGGAATCATGCATTATGTAGCCCTTTAAGATCAGCTTCTTTCACTTAGTGATATGTATTTAATTTTCCTACATTTCTTTAATGGCTTAAGAGATCATTTCTTTTTAGCATTGAATAATATTCTCTTGTCTGGATGTATCAGTGTATTTATACATTTACCTACTGAAGGATATCTTGGAGTTTCCAAGTTTTGACAATTGTCAATAAAGCTCCCCTAAGCTTCTGTGTAGGATTTTATGTGGACATAAGTTTTCAACTCATTTTGGTAAATACTAAAGAATGCGAACATATGGTAGGTGTATGTTTAATTTTATAAGAAACCGTCAAACTATCTTCCAAACTGGCTGTATCATTTTGGATTCCCACTGGCAATAAATGATAATTTCTGTTGTTCCACATCCTTACCATAATTTGATGTTGTCAGTATTTTGGATTTTCCCCGTGGGAATAGATTGTAGTGGTACCTCATTGTTTTAATTTTCACTTTCTTAATGTCATATGATGTTAAGCATCTTTTCATATGCTTATTTTACATTATTTATTCATTTTATTTTTTTGAGATGGAGTCTCTGTTGCCCCTGCTGGAGTGCGGCTGTGCAATCTCAGTTCACTGCAACCTCCATCTCCTGGGTTCAAGCAATTCTCCTACCTCAGCCTCCTGAGTAGCTGGGATTACAGGCGCCTGCCACCACGCCCAGCTAATTTTTGCATTTTTAGTAGAGATGGGGTTTCACCACATTGGCCAGGTTAGTCTCAAACTCCTGACCTCAGGTGATCTACCTGTCTCTGCCTCCCAAAGTGCGGGGTTTACAGGCATGAGCCACTGCTCCTGGCTCTTTTTATTTATTTTATGGTGAGATGTGTGTTCAGATCTTTTAAGGCATTTTTTTTGTTTGGTTTTTCCTTTGAGATGGAGTCTCATTTTATCACCCAGGCTGGAGTGCAGTGGTACAATTTCCGCTCACTGGAACCTCCTCCTCCTGGGTTCAAACAATTCTCCTATCTCAGCCTCCTATGTAGCTGGGACTACAAACACATGCCACCATGCCGAGCTAATTTTTGTATTTTTAGTACAGACGGGGTTTCACCATATTGGTCAGAATAGTCTTGAACTCCTGACCTCAGGTGATCTGCCCACCTTGACCTCCCAAAGTGTTGGGATTACAGGCATGAGCCGTGGTGCCCGGCCTTGAGCATTTTTTAGTCAGATTGTTTTCTTATTGTTGAGTTTGGAGAGTTCTTTGCATATTTTGGATAACAGTTTTTTATCAGCTATATCTTTTGCAAATACTTCTTCCACCCTGTGGCTTGTTTTATTCTCTTAATCATATAGTTTTTATAACAAGGTGTGTGTTATGATACCCATTTAATTATTTAAAAAAAAGGTTTAGAATAAATATATTCTCTTTCTCAAGGCCTAAAGTAAACTTTTCAGATAGGTAGAATATATATATATATATATATATATGCTTCAGTTTAAAAAAATATTTGTGTAAATATGTTATTCTTTAGTATAGCATACACATATTTTACCTTCATAAACTAATCGTATAAAATCCTTGAAGGATTTCATATGTCATCGCTATGACCAATTTTATCTTGGGCTTTTAATATAGGGACGGCTTCAGTATCAGTTAAAGAAAGTCATTTGTTATACGCTTAATAAACAAACCTGATGTGTGTATAAATATGCTACATATTTGCATGTATGCAGATCTCAATTGACAATGTCTTGCTTTTGACACTGTTACTCCTTCTAGCTAAATCAGAATCAGAATATTTTAACATGAGGACAGAAAAATTAGATAACCAAACATGGGAATGTAGAATGTTCCTACAGGTAATATTCACAATCTTTAATGAAAGCGTTTTACATAATTGATTTGTAATGTTCAGGTGCTGTTTTGTTTATTTCCACATTCTCAATATTGTTTATATCACCTAAGTGATTGCCAGTTAAATGTGGCATTATTATGAATGGTTGTGTGCTCTGGGTAAGGTGTGTGTATACATATACACACATATATATGTATATATGTATGATATATTTGCAAATATACTTAGACATGTGTATAAATATAATTTACATAATGTTTATATTGAAATCATTACTTAAGCATTAAACATTTTTTATAAGACGAGTATGTTACTATTCCTCTTAAAATTATACATGACACATTTTACTATTTTTATAGCTTCTCACTCTTGCTAAAGATATTAAGATTAGGAGATAATAGGGTTATTAAAAAGTCTTTCAGTGCTATTACCTGCCTGGTTACATTATACTGCAAAGAAACATTATAATGTAGCCTGGGTTGGATAAAAGTGTATTCCTTTGTAAGAATGGATTATCAGAGCCCAGCCCATTATTTTCAGCTGAAGTCTTTGATCTAAGACAGTGGTCTTGTGAGGTTTCAATTTTGTAACCCTAACCTTCCTTTCATTGTATTCTAAGTGAAGTCTGTAATATCTTAGGTACATCAAAGCAAAAATAAAAAAGCTTATATATAATAAAAACCACCAAAAACATCATTTAAATAAGACTTCCATTGAAAATAATAATAGATTTCAAGACTTTCATAAGAGAGCAAGAAAATAAATCTAATTTGTCTTTATCACTTCAGATACCATGTGTCCTTAGTTAATAGTCCATCAAAGCCAAATCCCTTTAGAGGAAGGAACTTTGTAATTGTATCCAAGGGTAAAATGTTGACAATACCAGAAACGCTATTTTTTACCATTGGTCTGGGTTTCTATAAGCAAATAATTTCAAAGCTTATATTGGAATGCTTTTTTCTTCAACCACATTATAATACAGCACCTCATACTGTTCAGTAACGTTTCTAACGACAAAAGCAGGTAAGCAGCCTATTACAAAGTCCATTTACGACGGAAGCTGCAGGCTGTTGATTGCTTTTGTTTAACTGATGCTTCTCAACAAGTTTAGGTGCAGTTTTTTCTTTTGCATCTTGAAAAAAATATATTCATTTTTAAATTTACTTAAAGACCTATATTTACTAACCATTATATTTTCTTTAGGCGTAAAATGAGAATGAGGCACTTTTTAAAGGGCACTATTTTAAGGAAAAATAGGGGCTTCGATCAAGTCCATATTGAACATTTCCCATAAAGCAGAAATTGTGGCTAGGAATGAAACTAAGCGAGAAAATATTTAGCACTTTAAAAGTGGTGTATTATTGGCTGGGCACAGTGGCACATGCCTGTAATCCCAGCACTTTCAAAGGCTGAGGCAGGTGGATCACCTGAGGTCAGGAGTTTGAGACCAGCCTGACTGATATGGTGAAGCCCCATCACTACTAAATACAAAAAATTAGCAGGGAGTGGTGGTATATGCCTGTAATCCCAGCTACTTGGGAGGCTGAGGTAGGAGAATTGCTTGAACCCAGGAGGCAGAGATTGCAGTGAGCCGAGATCGTGCCGTTGCACTCCAGCCTGGGCAACAAGAGTGAAACTCCATCTCAAAAAAAAAAAAAAAAAAAAAAGTTGTATATTATTTTATAATTTAGAGATATACAAAGACAAGTAAAAGACCTTGAATTTGTCCTGAAGGATTTCACAATCTGACCCTTTCAGATAGGCAATAAAGGTGTTATAGGGAGCCTATTGAAATTATAGTAGTCAACTGCAACCATATTGGTGATATCAAGAACTCTAAATTCCTTCCCCGACTACAAGTTCCTACATTTCATTGTGTAGGAGATAAGGTTATAAAAACTAAAAGGCCACATACTTACATATATTAATGCAAATAATAAGTTTCAGAAACTTTGTCTCAGATTATTGCCTGGGAAATTCATGTGAGAATGGGCAAGGTAGAAGAACCCAGGTACCTGAAGTGTAGAGAGAGAGAACAAAAGGCATCAGCCAAGCCAGTAGATAGTAAGACAAGGATGCACTGGTAATAGAGCAGAAAGGCTTTGAGGCATGCCTTTGAGAAAGTACAATTAAAGCTCGAATAGGCCAGGCACGGTGGCTCATGCCTGTAAATTCCAGCACTTTGGGAGGCCAAGGCAGGCGGATCACGAGGTCAGTAGATGGAGCCCACCCTGGCTAACATGGTGAAACCCGGTCTCTACTAAAAATACAAAAAAAAACAAAAATTAGCCGGGTGCGGTGGCAGGCGCCTGTGGTCCCAGCTACTCCGGAGGCTGAGGTGGGAGAATGGTGTGAACCCAGGAGACGGAGCTTGCAGTGAGTCGGGATCGTGCCACTGCACTCCAACCTGGGTGACAGAGCGAGACTCTGTCAAAAAAAAAAAAAAAAAAAAAAAGCTTGAATAAATACAAAGACAGTGTGGTATTCCCCAAAATCATTTGACCCAGCAATCCCATTAATGGATATATACCCAATGAATATAAATCGTTCTTTTATAAAGACATATGCACACATATGTTCATCGCAACACCATTCACAATAGCAAAGACACGGAATCAACCTAAATGCCCATCAATAATAGACTGTATAAAGAAAATGTGGTACATATATACCATGGAATAGTATGCAGCCATAATAAAGAACACAATAATGTACTTTGCAGGACATGGATGGAGCTGGAGGTCATTATCCTTAGCAAACTAACACAGGAACAGGAAACCAAATACCACATATTCTCACTTGCAAGTGGGAGCCAAATGATGAGAACACATGGACACATAGAGGGTAACAACACACCCTAAGGTTTTTTGGAAGTTGGAAGGTGGGAGGAGGAAGAGGTTCAGGAAAAATAACTAATGGTCACTAGACTTAATAACTGGGTAATGAAATAATCTATAAAACAAACCCTCAATGACACAGGTTTGCCTGTGTAACAAATCTGAACTTGTATCCTTGAACTTAAAAGTTTAAAAAAAAGATTATTGGTGTTATAAATAAGGTTCTATCCATACAGCCAAAATAATTTTCTAGGTTTATTCACAGGTAATGATAAAATGGTTTGGTGATGGAAAAGCATAAGACTGAGATATCCCAGTTATTAGAAGAGTAACCATGGGTATATTATTTATCCTTTCTTAGTACCAGTTTCCTTATACAATAAGGGTAATAATCCCCAATTAATAGTCTTTTTGTGAAGATAAATTATTTGTATAATTTAATATAAATGTCCTCATAAATATGTTTTATACACTCTAAAATTGCTATTTGTAAATAATCTACTTAATTTATAAATGTAGCATTCATTTATATTTTAGCTAATTATTTATACATATTCCATAAATTTAGTGTAATAGGTGTAAAAATGTATATTACTGTATTTTGAAATATGACATACTGAAGATTTTTTTTTCACTTTCAAGTTCAGAGGTACATATGCAGCTTTGTTACATAGATAAACTTGTGTCATGGGAATTTCTTGTACAGATTATTTAATCACCCAGGTATTAAGCCTGGTACTCATTAGTTATTTTTCCGGATACTATCTCTCCTCTCACCCTCCACTCTCTGAGAGGCCCTAGTATATGTTGTTCCCCTCTGTGTGTCCATGTGTTCTCATAATGAGGCTGGCATCATCCTGACACCAAAATCTGCCAAAGATACAACAAAAAAAGAAAATTTCAGGGCATTATCCTTGTTGAACATTGATGCAAAAATCCTCAACAAAGTATCAGCAAGCCAAATTTAGTAGCACATCAAAAAGCTTATCCACCATAATCAAGTAGGGAAACAAGGTTGGTTCAACATAAGCAAATCAATAAATGTGATTCATCACTGCATTAGTCCATTTTCACAATACTGTAAAGAACTACCTGAGACTGAGTAATTTGTAAAGAAAATAAGTTTAATTGTCTCACAGTTCTGCATGGCTGGGGAGGCCTCAGGAAGCTTATAATTATGGCAGAAGGCAAAGGGGAAGCAAGGCACATCTTACATGGTGGCAGAAGAGTGGGGGGAGGGGGGAGAACGACTGCACACTTTTAAACCCTTTTAAACCTTCAGATCTCATTGTTGTGAGAACAGCACGAGGGAAACTGCCCCATGATCCAGTCCCCTCCCACCAGGTTCCTCCGTTGACACATCAGAATTACAACTGGAGATGAGATTTTGGTGGGATCACAGAACCAAACCATATCATTCTACCCTTGGCATGCTTTCATTTTCAGTTCTCCCTGCATTTCATTTTTTTTTCTATCGGTAGCACAGTATACTATAACATTTCTAAAATTTGATTGCTCCAAATATATTTATTTCACTTTCTGAGAAATGAGGAAAAATGAAAAGATGCATACATTATAAAATAAAATTCAAAATATTTATTAAATTTTAAAGCTTAAGTTTTGTCTTAAATTTAAAATGACAGTAGCACTGAGAGAATAATCAGATAAATATATCTGTAATTGTATGTTAACATGTTAAATGAAATACATTATCCCATTCCAACGTGGAACCACATTAATGAGTGCAAAATGAGTGACTCTAATTGTGAGAATTTCAGATACGATCGTTGATGTGAGAAATATGTTAGTACTCTAAGATGGTGATATTTAGTCTCACTCAAAGTAGGGTGGATATACATTTTGCCTTTTATTTCTTTTTACAATATAGGCTAATCCATCACTTTTTTGTTTTTCTGTTTAGAAGACTCTCATTTTAAGATCATGTAGTTAATTTTCCAACGTTTCTTTCCATATATTCATGATTAAATGAATGCCATTAAACTTAAGCAGTTTATAATCGCTGCTGCCATTCAAATTTTTCTCTGATTTTGCCATTTTACAGATACAGTGTACAGATTATTTGACTCTAAAATGTAATATGTAGTATGAGAAGGGATTTCTGTGCCTTTGTTGAGTTCTAGAGGCAGTTTTGGTAATACAGTGGGAATACGCCATCGTGGAATTTTCAGTTCATTCTGCTAATATGTACGCAGGGTCAGAATGTATGAAATGAGGAGTCTCCTAGAAAATTACTGATATATGGCTACATGATATGTGGTTGCTATCTCATTCGTCACAGACCGTGAATAACACTGCGGCTTGGCTTGTTTACTACCGCCCAAACTCTCACGCAATTCCCCTGGCTCATCCTCAAGACTTGGGAAACTGAGGCCTCAACACAAAGGCCCTTCTGCTTGGTTTCCCGGAAATGCAAACACTCCTGTGATATTTTCTTGCTTGGTGAGCCGGTTTTTCTGCTGCTGGCCTTCACTGTTGTTATCTATACTTTGCTTACTTGATCGTTATCTTAGCTAATACTTCCCTGAGGGATTTCATTTTTCTGTTTCCCATCTACAGCTTATTTGAGAGTGTGGGCCATTAAACTTTTGGAATGAAAAGTTTACAAATTTAGAAAAGTACACAGTACGATATAAGAACATTACGTTTATATCTTAGACTTGGACCTCACTAATAAATTCAAGCAATTTCCCTGCAATTCATTGCTAATTAGTTTTCAATAAATATAGACAAAATACGGTTTTGTGCTACAACTCCTTAGTGTAGTCTCTCATGTTTACTGTTTGCTAAATCTATCACCACCCACATAAGATTATGATTATTCATCTCTGTCTGTAGTGATCATCAAACATCTAATTGAAATTTCTCCTCTCCAGCATCAATGTCTGAGATTCGTAAAAATTACCATCAGGTCAGAAACATAAAATCTTTATTTTCAGCTCACTTCCTCATTAGATAAAATGAATTTTGTTTAGAATACAGAACGTTATGACCATACTTTAAAAATAAACCTTGTTTTGGTAGGAAGAACACTGTATCAGATTACCCTAGAGTTGGATTCTGGTCCCACCTGGCACCATGTACTATTAGGAAAGTCCCTGCACCTTCCAAAGGTTAGGTCTAGGTCCTCTCTAAATGTTTTTTTGGCTCTAAATATACACTTCAGTGTTTTTTTTTTAAGTAGACTATATAAGATTTATACATAGACTCAAGTGAAAATAAAATGATTTCTGAGTATAAGTACATATTTGTAATATGTATTAAAATAAATATATGACAAAAATTATTCTTTCAGAATATAGTGACGAGGGGAAAAGTCCAACTGTCATAACTTGGTAGGTGCAAGGGAGTTAGCAGAAAAATGGCAAAGACCTAAAAGATCACTATGTTTAAGGAATATTTTTTAAAAAATTATTTAAAGTAGATGTTGTGCTTCAACAAAAGAAAGAGTGTGCAGAAGCCACACACAATTAAAGTATGAGATCTGGGGACTTAAGTGGTTCTCAGAGCAACATTTTGATCTTACGGTTTCGAGAACTCTTAATTTAAACTTCTATTTTAAATTTCTCTCAGGGAGTAGGAGAGACAGGATTTAAAATTTTGGGCATACCCAGGGTGTGAAGACTAACAGGAAGTGCCCTATATAAAGCCAAGACAAAAAGGTCTGCTGTCACAATAAGGCTGGACAAGAAATCAGACCACTGCTCAGAGAGTTTGCAATGTCTTGCATGTCTTGACCTTGGCACTGAGTGAAAGGGAAGACAGGCTTCCACTGAGAATTTATGACCATAAGCAAAATTTGATTTTTGGCCCACATTCATAGTATACTGTAGGGAAAAGATAAATGTAAGGTGGTCTCTTATAGGTAGTACATATGTAAGACTGGCAAAAGTAAGCACAGATATTCTTGGGAGAAATGCATATTTAACCCAGGCTTAAAATAACACCTAAAGATAACATTCTGAAGAGTATTATTCACCCATAACCAAAAGTTCCAAAAGAATACAAGGCATAAAAAACAAATTATCCTGGGAGAAAGCCAGTAGAAATAAGGAAACAGAATCAGATACAAAATTATTTAGATTTCGTAATTAGCAGTCATCAAATAAATTCTCTTTAATTTGTTTAAAGTTTGAGAATATAAGAAATAAATAAGAGGCTACAAAAACAACTGGCACATTTGAGAAGAAAATAAATGGAATGACTAGAAAGAGGGGGGGAAAGATGCAATAATTAGATTTAAAACCTCAATGGTGAATTAGATAGTAGCTTAGCCTAGACGTCAACAATAGACCTGAAGAATTTATTCAGACCTGAAGAATTTATTTAGAATTAAGCACAGATGGGCAAAGAGATGGAAATTATGAGAGGTTAAAAAATGTAGGCCGGTGTATAAATGTCTACAACAGTGTATACTCTATATGAGCCCCCTGCACCTCCCCAGCTTATCCACAGTTTTGCTTGCCATAGTTTCAGCCAACCTGTGGTATAGTACAACAAGGTATTCTGAGAGAGAGTGAGACCACATTATTGTACTACAATATATTTTTATAAATGTTCTATTCTTAGTTATTGTTGTTCATCTTTTCCTGTGCCTAATTTATAAACTAATTTTAAACTTTTTTATAGATATGCATATATAGGAAAAAACACAGTGTACATAGGGTTCAGTACTATCTGCAGTTTCAGGCATCCACTGAGGGTCTTAGAATATACGCCCTGTGGATAAGACAGGGACTACTATTTTTTATAGGATAGTATAAAGAGGAGGAAGAAGGGATATTCAACTAGATGATAGCTGGCTGATATCTTCGAAAATTGTTGAAAAACACATTGACTCTCAGTATAAACAGATAATAAGACCTACATTCTGATACATCATAGTGGGCCAGCAGAAAAATAAACAGAAAAAGACATTAATAGTAGACAGAGGAAACAGGCAGCTTTCCTCCAAAGGACTGGTACATATTCTGCTAAATGGTTTTTCAACAATGGAATTAGAAAACAGCAGAATAACATACATGTGCTGGGAAAATACACACACACACACACGCACACACACACACACACACACCCCTCCCAAAATGGTCACCCTACAATTCTATAGACTAACAACATCCAAGAAAACTTTCCATCAAGAGCAGAGGCAAGATCACAAATCTACAGACAAACAAATATTAAGTTTACCACCTGCAGACCCTCAATAAACAAACTTCTAAATATGTAATATAGGCAGAGGGAATATTGTCACAAATGGATTATCTTAAATGGAAAGCATCTTGCTAAGTAAAAATAGTTGTAAATGTGTATTAAATACAAGTAACCGTGAATTATATTCTAAAGCAACACAAAACAGCATCAGCAACACTGTCTCATTTATGGAGCAGGAAACAGTGTAGATGAAAATGCTGTGCATTAAAATATCATATGTACCCCCAAAATATGTACAAGTAGTATGTATCCACAAAAATTAATAATAAATTTTAAAAATTTTTGAAATGCTGTAGGAAATTTGCCTGTACATTTGATAAAAAGTATTTAGCATTAAAATATACTCACTGTAATATCTTTATTCAGGAGAAAGATAAAGATGTGAATGTTAAAATGGTGGATATTAACGCTAAAAGGTTATACAGGAGTATAATTTTCAAGGAAACAGTGGGAGGAAGTGAAATAAGAAAAAGGAAAGAAAACATCAATCAGAGGAAAGCAAGAAAGGGGAAAAAATCCAAATGAGTTGCATTTAAAGTTTATGTTTTTATTTTGTAGCAGCCATTGAAGACATCAAAAATTCTGGGATAGATTACAGCTTAAAATATCGAGCTAGAATGCTGAGAAGTTATGTTTTGTTCACTTGATACTTCAAATAGAAGCAAATAGAAAATATATATATGTAGGGAAACCTGATAATTATAATGAAAACAAAAAACAAAACAAATCAACACTTATATTAGTCTTCCCAAACAAAAAAATTAGGAGTTTAATATGAATGAACTCTCTTCAAAATATTGTATCATTTTGTCTCTAGAGCAACTCTGAGAAATAGACATTATTGTCTCCATTTTACATGTGACAAAACTGAACTCAATGACTTAAGTAACTCACTCAAGGGCCCACAAGGTTCCCTTGACTCCCTCTGGGAACTTGCAATGGGGATGTGGCTCAAGCCCTTTCTTGGAGGGTGAGCACACAGGTGAGCAGGTGCAAGCGAGGCAGAGCACTTTTGGGCTCTGGCCCCATGGCAGTGTTTAGGGGTGTGTTACAATTAATGCTCTTTTAGCAGTTGCTGTCTGCAGATGGCTAAGTGTTAACCAGCTCAATTGAGAGTCAAGGTGACAGCCTTTTACACCCTGCCCTCTTGGTAACCAGGTTCTTGTGTGGCATCCAGGAAGAATCAGGTTACACAGACTTGAAAGATGCAGAGATTTTACTGAATGATGGAGGTTGCACTTAGTGGGATGGGAAGCTGGAAAGGGGGTGAAGTGGAAAAAGAATCTTCTCCTCTTGACGTTGAGATGCTTCTTCTCTCCTTCTCTGCCAAGCCACTCTGCTCCTCTGCCAGTGGAGTTTGTGGTTTTTATGGGTACAGGATGTGGGGATTGGTGGGCCAGTGTGGCTTTGGAAAAAGCAACATTTTGGCTGGAAAATGGGGATAACTGTTCTCATTTAGCGGCCACAGTTTCCAGCCTTAAGGCCAGGGCCTTTGCTGGGGAACCTCCCTCTTCTACCCAGCATTTGTCTGCTTCCTATTTGTATCAATGTCAAGTTTCAAATTCAGATTTTCTCAAAGAAAGCTGTATTCGTTATTTTCATTGCTTCATAGCTGAAATGGGAGATATAGAGGATCATTTTTTAACGGGCATGGAAATCTTTATTCAGACTAAATAATTTGAAAATAATGATTCTGAGAATAAAGCAATCTAAGCATAGAGACAGAGTTCATATGATTGTCATGATTGATGATACTGGTTATCTGATTTCTGCTGCATTAAATCAACTGAGAAGCCCAGAAAACCAAAAAAGCCTTGCTGTTCTGATTCCTTCCTCCTCCCCTCCCAGTTCCAGCCTGCCCTCACCACTTGAAACCTCCCCATTTCCTGCAAAAGGGAAATGCAAAATGTCAGGAGGGTTGGATAAGGCTACAACAATGCATACTTGCTGCTACTGTCACAAAGAAATCTATATAAACATTTTTATGAATAAACGTAATTACCAAAATCACTTTTGATTTTCTTGAATAAAGTAGAATACTTATAGTTGTACAGAAAGAAAACTTTGAGGGACCAGCATTTTGAAAAGCATATCTTTGCAATGTATAAATCTTTCTGTTAAAATTAATGATGTTGGCAGCATTACTAAGCAGACAGTAGAATTTATACAATGGTAATAGTTGTACAATATTGAAATGCCTGTGAGTATAACTGACATAATTCTTTAGCAGACAACAGTTAAAATTAAGGCAAAATCAGTTCCAATATATCTTTTTAGAAAATTAAGATTTATTATGTTTGGAAACTCATGGTATGAGTTTTGGGAAAAGTAGCTTTATATTTTACAAAAGGAACTATTATCTAAGAACAATCATTCATATAGCTTCTGATGTGGCAGTGATCCAGTGACATCATTATGACAGACAAAGGAAGCAGGGCTTTTTCAAGCTTTTTAATTTAGAAAAATAGATTTTGTTAGTTTGAGTCTCTTTTCCATTTTCTATAATATGTTTAAAAGTGAGGATGGATTAATTTTATAAGGTGAGGATGCTAAGAAGGGATCTGCTATCACATCCATCAACCACAGTTGCCTAGAGCAGTATTTGTTTCCTTCATGAAGAAAAATACTTTCTTGGATTCACTCTGCTCATTCTAGAATCATCTCCACCATAACAGGTACAGATGAAAAAGCTGTTTTTCTAACAGTTCTGGAGTTAAAAATCCAATTTGAGTTTAGTGATTGAGGCCCTATATTCTTTTTTTAATGTAACTTTGAAAAGCCTAGGGCTTTCTATGCAACTGGTTCTGATTCAGTGTAAGTCTTTTTACATGCTGCAGTTTGTCATCAGGATTCCATTAGAATCCTCATTGTATGATGTCGCTGTATAAAAATCTCCAGACTTCTGTCATACAGGATTTTGCAAAAGACATTCTAAACTGTGTGGTCTGAGGAATACCTGCCTCAAGATTCCCTGAGGAATTAGTTAAATTGCAAATTTCTTAGCTGCATTCATAATCTACCAACTCAAGTTTTCAAATCTCTCTCTCCCTCTCTGTCATACACATGTATGTGCTCATGGAAACTCATATTTTAGCAAGCTTTTCTATAATTCTTGTATGTAGAGAAATTTTAGAACCAGCTTTATAAAAGTTTAAAGACAGTTGAAGGTATTCTGTTTAAAGAACTTTGAAGTTTGACACTTAGATTTTGCACTAGCTACAAATTACAGCTCTGCTTTTGCAACATACTAGCTGTGGGACCCTAAATAGGTTCTCAATTTCTATGAGCCCCAATTGTCTTGTATGAAAAATGGAAATAATAATACCTGTTTTGCAAGATTGTGTCTAACATTTAGGGGGCAAATATATTTACAGTTCCTTGAGTTGCTTAAAATATGATCCTTACTATTTACCTCTGTGTGTGTTTCCTTTAGAACCAACACATATCTGAGTAGCAGTACTAACCTATTGTTTCTGGACCAAAGTGTGGGTCTGGCTGCTATTTCTCGTGGCCCAGTAACAAAATGAAGATGAACTGGGGAGGGAGAGAGCTTTTATATCTGCAAACAGTTACAGACAGAAGGCCTGGAAATTATCACCAGACCAACTCAAAATTACAAAGTTTTCCAGAGCTTATATACCTTCTAAACTACATGTCTACGTGAAAGTATGCATTCACCTAAAGACATAAGTGATTAACTTATTTTAATCTATAACCAAGGTCTGAGTCCTGAGGCCTTCCTCTGGAGTCTCAGTAAACTTACTTAATCTAAATGGGTCCAGGTGCTGGGATGATTACCCTCATCTTGTCGCCTGCTAAATAACGGTAGTTTGGGGAGTTCCTTCAGATCCCCCAACAAACACGTTCGTGGAGGCTTGGGGAGTTTCTTCAGACCCGCAGTAAGACTTGTTTAATCTTAAATGGATCCTGTTAAAAATTCCTTTGTTATTTTTGTCATGCTTTATGGTCCAGAAAAGGCCTAGACAAAACTGTTGGTGGGCTTTTCTTACATCCCAGCTTTTGTGTAAGGGCACTGGCTTTTAATATTTAACTTAACCACTCAGTCAGTACAGAAACAGTTGTTATGGAAGTCTGTGTTAGTGAGAGCTGGCCTGACACACTATGGTACTTTCCTATAGCCTCTTATCATTTCTAGTGGGGAGTGTGCTCAGTTCATGGGGTTGAAAATGAATCCCTTACTTATCTTTGCCTGCTCATCATCTTATTTGAAGAAAGGGATGTGGAAACCTAATGGTCTTTTTGCAGAATACTAGCAAAGATTTGAGCCTATCCTGTCACTTAGACAACTAATTACACCGTTACATGCTGCATTTACAATTAAAGATTTTCAGCTGATGAAAGACATGTTCACTGCTTTCTCATTACCTGATATTTCCTTGCCAACGCTCAAGAGTATCATGATTTTGATGAAATGAAAACAACTCAAGGAGCTATATTTGCTCAGCAGCATCAACAGAACAGTTCAGGCAGCCCATTGCAATTCCCTTCTGTCCCATTGAATTTTTCCATTGAGCTATTTAAAGCTATAGCTTTCATTATTACCTCATGGGGCTCGTTGGCTGCCAAAATCATGAGTAATTTCTGCTGATCCAGCATTGCCAATGTGAGGTATCACTACCTGTTAGGCATATAGAACTATTTTGGCAGTAAGCCAGTTGGATTTGACCTTAAGTTGACTCTGACCAGGTCATTCAATTTAAATCACTTAGTGTCTGCAGTGCTTGGCATATAATGTACTTGCTTTAAGTATCCCTTATTTACAATGACCTCTTAGCAACAACAGGATTGGATAGATGGCCTAGGGCCAAAGGATACCCTCTTAAGATTCTCTTCTCCCTTCTTTTTGATTTATTGCTTCCTGGGGTTACCCCTCTACTTCCCAGCCTCATAAATGTGATCAAGACCAATCACCATTCTGATGATTGGTCCATTTAAAAATATTTATTTCAAGTAATTGTCTAACTCCTGCATAAAAATTCTTCTAATGATTAGAATCTTCATACTTACAGGCTTACCTTCTATGTGAATACATATTTAAAAGTTCTTCCACATTTTATCAGTTATGATTCTGTTCCAAGTGACAGAAAACCTGATCTAACCTGTCTTGAACGAAATAGTGATTTATTACCTCAACTAAATGAAAAGTGCAGAGGCTTCTGGCAGGGCAGAATATAGAGATAAGAAAACAATGTCAACAGGCCCTTGTTCCTCTCTCAGTTCTGCTTCATTGCTTTCAGACAGGGTCTGTCCCTAAATTCATAAAATGACTACACCAGCCTTAGGATCTGACATTGGCTCAGCTTCAAAAACTGTAGGAAAGAGTGCCAGTCACTGTTTAAGCATTCCAAGCAAAAATCACATTGCACCTCATTGGCCATATTTAGATCACATGCATGCCACTGAGATCATCACTTCTGGTGAGAAGAATAGGGTACTCTGATTTATTTTGCCCAACACCACATATCTGCTCTTGAATCAAGGTTTGATCAAGGTCTACTCATCCTACACGGGCTGAAAGTGTTGGTATGGGTCTTTAAGACGAAAGCAAGGTTCAGTTACCAAGGAAAGAGGAAACAAATTATTGAAATATCTTTGTCCTTATAGTCTAACCAAGTTTACCTTCTTAGATGTTTCTATCATCAAATAATAATTGATTCCTCATACTCTACAGAACAAAGCCTATATTTTCTTTTGCTATAATCTCTTCATTTTGAAGAAGTAATGTTCTTTCTCTAAGCTGTAATAAATTTAGCTTAGAGGTAATAGGATCGCCAAAGAGTTAATACAAACCTCAGCAAAGTTAACAGAGATTTAGTATATGGAACAATGGATATAATACCTGAAAACCCATGAGAATTACCTGATAGGGTACCAAAATGTAAATATGCCTGTGTATCAACCATACCAGACCTATCACCCATAATTTTGGAGGACCTCAAAGGTATATATGTTTTTAAAAGCTTCAGAATAAGTCTCATATACAATTTTATTTATGAAATCATTGATCTTTATAGAATGAGAGAAACAATATAACTGTTATCTACCTGGCAAGAGAATAGCTGAACAATTTTGCCTAGTACTAAATGTCATATTTTGGAGGTATTGAGATAAACATAGCCTGCTAATAGGGAAATGGCCAGAGTGAAACTATGCCTTTTGAGAAACAGAAGTAACTGGCCACATGGATAATAAGAGTAATCCAAAGCTAAAAGGGAAGCAATCAATATCCCAAGGAGTTTTCCAGAAAATGTTTGGTATTCATCTGTCCATTCACTCAGTAAATATTTAATAAACACAAACTATAAAATGTAGGCACTGAACTAGATGATAGCACTAAAATGATGAGTAGAAACAATCCTAGTAGTCCGCTTTCATGGAGCTTAGAATCTAAGACTGAGATAAATAATATTAATGCAATAAGTTAGGCTGCTGTTGTTTGCAGACCCCAAATCAAAGTGATTTAATAATTATCGACTCATAAAACTGTAAATACAGATGTTGGAAAGGATTTGAGATTTGCTATTGTTTGGATTAGTCCTCCAAAACGTATGTGTTGGAAATTTAATTCTGAATGCAACAGTATCGGGAGGTGGGGCTTTTTGGGAGGTGTTTTGGTGATGAGGGCAGAGTGGCATGGATTTGTGCCATTATGAAAGAGTTTGAAGGAGAGAGTTTTGTTCTTTCTACTCCTTCACCTTCTGCTCTGTGAAGACATAGCATTCCTCCCCTTTGGAGGATGCAGCATTCATAGCAACATCTCGGAAGCCAGGACCAGACCCTCACCAGACACCAAATCTGCCAGCCTCCAGAACTGTGAGGACTGTCTATTGGTTATAAATTAGTTTGTGGTAATCTGTTATAGTAGCACAAACACACTAAGACAGAAGTTGATACCAGAGAAGTGGCCTGCTGCCTTAACAAATACCTAAATATGTAGAAGTGTCTTCGGCACTAGGTAATGGATAGTGGCTGGAAGAGTTTTGATTATGAATGCTGAAAGAATTCTACTTTGCTCTGAATGGAGCATTAGGGTGATTCAGGTGAGGGCTCAGAAGAAAAGAAGGAGTATAGGAAAATCCTCAGTCTTCCCAGACATTACTTAAATGATCATGACAGTGAAGACTTTTCTGATGAGGTTTTACACAGAAACGAGGAACAAGGATATTTGAAACTGGAGAAATGGTCGTTCTAGTTATAAAGTGGCAAAGAACTTTGATGAATTATATCCATGCCCTAGGACTTTGTGGAAGGCAGAACTTAAGAATGATGAACCAGGATATTTGGCAGAAGAAATCTCTAGCAGCAGTGTTCAGGATGCTGTGTGGCTTCTTTGGACTGCTTATAGTAAAATGTGAAAAGAGAGAAATGATTTCAAGATGCAATTCATAATTAAAAAAGAAGCAAAATATGAAGATTTGGGAAATTTTCAGCCTGGCCAAGTAAAGAATAAAACAGTATTTTGAGAGGAGAAAATCACAGATTTGATATGGATATTAGTATGGATAGAAGGCAGCCTGATATTATTTCTCAAGACAATGGGATAATGACCCCGAAGATATTTTGAAGAACTTTGAGGTATTCCCTCCTATACAGGCCCAGAATGCCAGGGCCTTTGGGGTGACGGCCAGGGATCTAAGGCATGAGCTGTAACCTTGGTGACGTTCACATGATGCTAAGTCTGTAGGCTCACAGAGTATAGATCTGTGAAGGCATGGCTTCCTTCCACTAGATTTTAGAAGATGCCTCAGAGAGTCTCAGTGCCAGGTCGAGACCTACTGCAGGGGTGGAACTGCCACACAGTGCCCCCGCTAGGGCAATGCTCAGCAGAACTGTGGGATCTGGGCTACCACAGAGAGTTCTCAATAGGGCAATGCCTAAGGAGCCATGGGAGCAGGGCCATTCCTAAGACCCCAGAACTATAGAGCCACCAGCATGCAGTGCCAGCCTGGAAAAGCCTCAGGCACGCATTTCAATGTATGAGAGCTAAAGCGTGGTCTGCACCCAGAAAAGCCATATGCGGGGAGCTGCCCAAGGCATTAGGGGAACCACACCCACCCCAGTGTACCAGGAAGGTGTGTAAAAGAGTAAAGGAAGATTAAGTTCAAGTTTGAAGAATGCTATTTATGCTGCTGAGTTTTGGAATTACGTGTGACCCATTACTTCTTCCTTCTTTTCTGTTGCTCCCTTTTGTAACTGGAATGTATATTCTATGCTTGTTTTACCATCATATTTTGGAAGTACATAACTTGTTTGATTTCACAGCCTCACAGCTGGAGGGCAAGTTGTCCCGATACGAATCTCACCCATATCTGATATTTAAATGAGACTCTGGACTTCAGACTTTCAAGTTTATGCTAGAGTGAGTTAAGACTTTCGGGGCTATCAGGGTGAAATGAAGGTATTTTGTGTGTGAAAATGACATAAATTTGGGGGTTCTGGGGTGGACTGCTATGATCTGAATGTCCCCCATAATTCATGTGTTGGAAACTTAATCCATACTGTAATAGTTTTGGGAGGTGGGGACCTTTGGGAGATATTTACATCATGAGAGTGTTATCTTTGTGAATGAATTAATTCCCTTAAAAAGGGTTTAATGTAGGGAGTTTGATTATTTTTTCACTTCTGCTTCTACCATGTGAGGACACACCATTCCCCACCTCTGGAGGATACAGGCTTCAAGGTTCATCTTGGAAGCAGACTCGCCCCCCTTACCAGATACTGAAATTGTTGGCGTATTGGTCTTAGGCTTCCCAGGCTCCAAGATTATGAGAAGCAAATTTGTGTTTATAATTTACCTCATATTTGATATTCTGTTATAGCAAGATAAAGAGACTAACACAATGTTAAATAATTAAACGACTCAGTGACATAACTAAATATATTGAAATCTTTCTCTCTATCCTGCCACTTTTGTTGTTGGCATCATCCACAAGCTGGTGACAATCTGTCTTCTATACTTTCAGAGACTATACCGAAACACAAAATATCGAGAGGAAAAAGAAGACTGTTTCTCCTTTAGTGTCTATCATAGATGTGGTGATAAGATTCTCAGAATTCCCTCGTCAGATTTCTTCTTATATCTCATTGGCCAAGTTGAGGCTCTGTGTATGTGTATATCTATATCAATATCTATATAACTATATCTACATCTGTATCTATATATTTGAATCTATCATTGGAGAAAAGTGAAGGAATTCCTATGTTTGATCTAAAGTAATTATCTAATATTATGTGGATGTTGAAAACCAAAATGTCTACTACAGTCATTACTCAATAAATCAAAGAAACAAATGTAAAATTACAAATGCAAACAATGCAAAAAGTCCTAGACATTGTTTGAAAGTCTCTACTATGGAAATACAGCGTTGGGAAAGATTTTCCTGAGGAGGCTTAAGCAGAAATGAAAGTAAATAAGTAGGGTTTGAATGAGTGAGGAGTGGGCAAGAAAGTGTTTCAGGTCAAGAGAAGAGCATGTGAAAAATATCCTGTAAGCCGGAGAAAATTGAGCAAATGAAGCCCCTGAAAAAGTGTGGTGGGGCTTTGGCTGAGAGAGCAAAGGTGGGTCTTCACATTTAGATGAAGCTGGAGAAAGCCTTACATGTATCAGTGAAGAGATTTGTATCTTTTTCCTAAGAACAATGGAGAGTCATTGCAATATCATTTTTTTCTGCTGTGAATGGGACTTAAAATGAACACTGGGAGAAAAGAATTTTTCCAGGTGAAGGATGATGATACTTTGACTTAGGTGTTGGTAGTGAAAATGTAGAGAAGTAGATTGATATGATATTTATTTAGAAGGAAAACTTGATGAGATTTGAGATGGTTTGCACGAGTGTTTCAGGAAGCAAGGAAGTAGGTGGTGTTGACAATGACTTCTGGGTTTCAGGCTCGCTGAAGTAACTGGTAGTCCAGGGAAACGAACCATGTTGAGACTCTACAGTAAGAAGTAACAGAGGATCTGAAAAGAATGACAAGGCTAACAGGTTACAGAAGTACTGCATTTGAGTTCCTTAAATCTGTCAATGGTTCCAAAATCTGAGCAGTGGCTTTCTTCAGCTGTAAAAGCATAACCCACACAGCTCATCACAGTCCCCAGAATTGAATGAAACTGAGTGACCAATCACTCTTGGTCCATGGGAAATCATTGAGTGTCCAGCCAGAAGCTGTTTCTATAGGAAGCACTGGACCTTACAATAAAGTTCGGGAGCCACTTGGTGCAGGAGGAATATGCTACTTACCCTGAACCAAAAAGCTTCCAAGTTGGACATATGGGATTTAATCATTTAGCAGACTCTTCCACTAGCAAATTGTTGGAAGGCCAAAAAGTAACACACAGTATGCTCCCAATGTACTTTGAAAGCATACATCTCTCAGACATAAGGGGGTTTCTTTATTTTCTATTGATGATCTTATATCTTAAAAAAGAAAGAAAAAGAAGCTTTATAAGCTTATTCCAATTTGTGTGGCTACAGATGTCCTTCTTAGCCATAGATGGACACTGTTTCTCTAATGGTCTAATCCATTAAAACATAGTAAGGATATGTCCTATTGCTCAAACTTTAAATACCATTCACTCAATATATTGTTAAACATCTAATCCATCCATTCATTTGTGTTTCACATATCCTTATTTTATCTTAAATCTTTTCTTTGCATCCTACAGCTTTACACATATGACTTACCTCTCTGGCTGGTTTTTCTACAATGTAGCTAACATTCAAAATAGCACAAGTACTCAACATAAAAGTAACTTGTAATCCCTGCTCTGTGGGAATTGGTACTTAGAGTTCCCCATTAACACAGTGGGATGTTATGCACTTAACTCTATACACATTCAAATGAAAGTATATATGTAGTATGCACAGAAATCTACTCAAATAAGGTATCATGATTTTTGAGCTTTAAGAATTGACTGCTTCTTGAATTTATCTTTTGACAAGATAGAAACTGCTGAGAAGGATATTTCATTTTGTGTTCATATTTTGGTGGTTGTATTACAGAACAAGAATTTTACCTGGGAAAGATATGATCAAGCATTTATTTCCTTCCTCTTACGGTAGAAGCAATTATGTGGATTTTAAATAATCAGCAAATTTATTGTTTAATTACCAATAGCAGAAACAAACACACAGTCTCATGTATTGTATAAATTATATTTGCCATCGCTCTCATTTATTGCTTCAGTCTTCTAGTTGCACTGATATTTCTAGCATTGCAATTAATATGAACAATGACCACTTCTTCCCCATATCATTTCTTGTGAGAAATCAGGAAAACAAAGAAAATTAACATTTATTGATGAGCTATTATTTACCAGACTCCACATTAGGTGTTTTTAAGTACTTTAATGTTTATAGTAATTTCAGTATATCCACCAACGTTTTTGATACACCCATATTTGAACAGAGTTTTGGCGTATGTTAATTTGGTAAGGAGCATCATCCCTTTATGATGATGTAGAATTTTTGACCATACAATTGAAGCTGCTTTTGTCAGGATGAAGATATTGCTCTCTGGTATTATATACCATTTTTTAAGTAAAAAACAAAAAGAATTAAGATCTGATATGTGCTGTCTATATCACAAAGGTTTATATTCAGATAACATGTTTTTCTCCCATCCTTGACAGCAGTATCATAAATGGGAAAAGTTAATCACATAGACTTCTAATTTGAGCTTGGTGATTTACATACAGGTGGTTGTTTGGGCAAGATATACTGCATGAATATCCAATCTATTTATGTTAATGATTTGCACTGGAAAAGACAACACATTATTTTGAAATAGTCTTCAAACACTTTCTAAATTTTAAGCAGATGATTTTACCTTAAAAAATATGTTTGTGATTAGTGTAGGAGATTTCCCCCTGTTCTACATTCATTGAGCCTTACCCTATAACTATACATATGTGGGATAACCTACAACCTTTAGAAAATATTTTTAATTATTACTTTCCTTGGAACATGAATAATAAGATTAACAAGACTGAGCTGAGAGAGTGAGCCAGAAATATCTCTCACTGAGAGAGAATCAGACTCCTTGCTTATGATAGCTATAAATAAGTAATATCTGCTATAATCACTTTTAACCTTACATCTAAATTCAGTATGCAGTGGTAATGCAAGGAATTAATATATGTGTTATTTTGAAAACATGCCTAGATTTTGGAAGTTGTTTAAATTTTTTGATATTTGGTGACTCCCTACAATCTATAAAATACACTTCAAATTCCTCAGCAAGTGTGCAAGTGTTATCTTGAATTTCCCTACCCATGACCATAACTTCTCCCCCGCTTTTTTTTTTTTTTTTTTCCCGAGATGGAGTCTCGCTCTCTCTCCCAGGCTGGAGTGTGGAGGGCAGTGGTGTGATCTCGGTTCACTGCAACCTTCGCCTCCCAGGTTCAAGTGATTCTCTTGCTTCAGCCTCCTAAGTAGCTGGAATTACAGGCGCCCACCACCACACACGTTTAATTTTTGTATTTTTAGTAGAGACAGGATTTCACCATGTTGTCCAGGATGGTCTTGAACGCCTGTCCTCAAGTGATCCACCTGCCTCCACCTCCCAAAGTGCTGGGATTATAGGTGTGAACCACCATGCCTAGCCAGCTTCTCTTTCTAATTTCATCTTTTTGTCTCATACCTTCCCATTTGGCCATAATGTTTCCCAAGAGCACTCTGTTTCTTAGATCTTATTATTCCTTCTCCATGAAACCTCTCTCTTCATTCAAACCTAACAATTCTTCCTTGTTCATTAACACTTGCTCAAAATCACATCCTCTGGGAAGTCTTCCAAACCATTCTTACTTCCTATAGTGCCAAATTTATATCTTTATCTATATTTATACCTGTGTAACTGTCTCATTTATTTTATAGTTTGTCAGGCATCCTGTTGAACCACCTGGTAAAATTCTTGAGGTCAGGGTTTATTTCCTACATAAAAGGTGTGTAGAAGCAGAAAAATGAAGCAAGCCAACATTTTAACTCTCTGTCTCTTTTTTTTTTAACTTTCTTTTGTTTTACTTTAAAAAGGTATGATTTTTTTTTAGAAAAAATTCACCTACCAAGTGCACTATTTGCAAGTGAACAATTTAGTTGTTTTTAATATATTTACAAGATTGTACAGTCATCACCACTATCTAACTTGGAAACATGTTTAATACTCTTTCCCTACCAAAATAACCATTAAAAGTCACTTTCCATTCTCTCCTCCCCAACTGTGGCTATCAACAGTCTTCTTTCTACCCATAAAGATTTGCCTATTCTGGACATTTCATATAAATGGAAATATTTACGTGAATCATCTATATATAGGCTATTGTGTCTGATTTTGTTTCCTTAGTATAATGTTTTCAAGGTTTATCCATGTTGTAACATGGACTGTATTCATACTTTATCACTTTTGATGGTTGCGTAATATTCCATCATATAGATAGTCAACAGTTTATCATCCATTCACCATTTCATGGACACTTGGATTGTTTCCACTTTGTGTCCATTGTGAATAATGCTGCTATGAACATACACATACAAGTTTTCATGTGGACATATTAACTCTTTTCTGTCATGCTATTTTGTTCCTAGTATCTTTTGCATTGGAATGATTTGCCATGATTTGAGAAATTCACTTTATTGTTAAACCCTTTTTCTATTATAAACCTTACTTTTTGTATCACCTGATGAGCTTCTTAGAGAGAATTAGTATCAGCACTAATTCTTTATTGACATGTAATGATTTATTTTTTCCAATGACTTATATTTTCTAATAATTGAAATAACTGTCCAGCAAATGGCTGAATTGGGTTATTTGTTCTTGTGGTGTAAATGAGGCATTGATTGTTTTTCTATCGTAGGATAATGCTCCCTACTAATTTTAGATGATTGTTTTTATGCTTTGCTGTGTCTAATATCAACACTGACAGGAGAAGATGCACTTAGAATATAGAGATGGCAACTTGCTCCTTTCCCTATGTTACCTGACATTGCTTGTGTCTGCGCTGGGTGAGGGATGAGGCAGAACCTACTTGACTTGTATTTTCTCTTGTAATACAACTCTGAAGCCTGCTGAATCTTACAGACTATGTTTAGAAAATAAGAAGAAAAGGCCCTATATTTTGAATAAAGAGTGCTGCTTCAAAAACTCAGTGAACCAAGAAAACTTGCCGCTTGCTTTTACCCAAATGAGTCAAATTTAACATTTGAAAGAATAACTTGTGGCTGTATGTGCATGCCAAAAGAAACTATTGATATAGATTATAAGGACTATGCTGTAATCATTCCTTCAGCTGTATCTTGCTGCATATTTTCACAATTTGTAGAATTTTATACCTGGGAGTAACATTAGAGTCTGTAGTCCAACCAGAGCTCACTCTTTTTTTTTTTCTTTTTCTTTTTATTTATTTATTTATTTATTTATTTATTTTATATGAATGAGGTACTTGTCTAAGGAGTAGCACAGCTGCTTGTCTATGGACCATACAGCTAAGGAGTAGCAGAACTGAGGATTAAATCCTTGTCTATGTGATTACAAATGCTCTGCTCTTGATATTTTATAACAGTCTTTATTGTTTTTAAATGACAGAGTCATGTCTGCTTCTTTATAGTTGACTGCCCCTTTCATTAAAGGCATTGAAAATGAAAGGGATTTATATACTTCACATCCATTATTCCTGCATTTTATCCTCTTTGTTTTCTAATGTACTCCAATGTAATTCCTTATGTTTTAATTGACAAATATTTATTGAACGTCTTTTGCATATAAATACATTCTAGGTCCTGGGAAATATTGTTTACTATCTAATTCCTGAGCTTAAGAAGTTTACAATCTTATTTGTGGCATCAGACTTTTATGTAAATAAATGTAATAAAATTTAATATGTGAATATTATAAAATCAATTTATTGAAAAGTGTCTAATACTTGGAATATGAGAGGGGAATACCTTTATCTTCCAGTCACTATTTTCTTCCCAAATTTTGTATACTGACTCCCCTCTTTTTCAACAGCTCTTTTAAATGGCATTTTACTCAAATTTCATAAATTGTCCCCGATTTGGGTTAATAAACTTTTCTTATTCAAGTATTTAAGCCTAATTCCAGTTCAGTTTACAATTTGAAGGTCAGTTGTTTTCCCCTTTCCTCCCCTTCCCTCACTTCAGGCTAGTGCTGTACCTTCAGGGACTTGAAGTAGAAGGTGTAGGAAAAGTGGGGCATTGGTGGGATCTTAGAAACCATCCTTTCCTTGCCTTCTCCTTTAGGTTAATGAGAGGGGAAATCAGGAAAAGAGCAAGTGTCTTCTAAGGTTACTAGAAAATATCAATTCTTTTTCTTTGCTATATGAAACCAACACCTGGCATGTTGTCTATGACCTAAATGAAAATGGTGGCAACCTCCAACCTATCCCCATAAAGAAGAGCTTATCTTCACTCAGCAAGCTTCGGCATTTGTAAGTCCTGTAAAAGACCTGGCCACTACTTGTGGCTGAACTTGTGCTGGTACATCTCCCCTAGTGCATGTGTTTCCATATAATCCTTTTTCTTGTGGTGGTCCCATAAAACCGGTATCTTCCTCCTATAGTAACTCTCAGATCCAGGGACACACAGGGCACCAGTCTTCCTTACTTTCCAAAAGCTGGAATCAAAGGGAGGCTGCTGTCTTAACCTTTTCCTTCCTGGAAGTTTTTCACTTTGTCTAATCTCACCTACTCTCATTTCCCCCACTGTCTTGTTACATAACGAGCCAAGATCACTGCCTAAGCAGACATCCACTGTGAAATACAGTGCTGTTTTTTCCTTCTTGTAAGCTCTCAGTGTAGTTTTGGGTAATTCTTTTTAATCACCTGTCTCTAGCTGTTTGAATTCAGAAGGGAAAGAGCCTATGACATTTTCCTCTCTCCTTACCCTCTTCCATCCTCTGCCATAGGGATAGAGACAGCAACAGGTAGTTTGTTGTTGGTGTCTGTTAGATCCAGTTCTCTGATCTGTCACTCCTCAGTAATTCTGGTGCAGAGTAAGCTGTCCCGCAGGGCTGGTGGGTCTTGGAACTTTAAAGTGAAGTATTTTGTGCATTTAATTTCTCAGCTATAGGTCTTAGCCACAAGTCTAAAAATATCCCCAAATTACAATCAACATCCTGTTACATATGCACTAATAAAGATTCAAAGAGAGTTTTCTGGCCTGTGGAAGGAGACACACTTGCTATTAAAAGAATGAAGAAAACAGTTCTGAAATAAAGGAAGTGGCATTTTGGGTGGTTTATCATAGTGATATATAATTAAATAAAGTTAAGTAAGTAAATAAATACCTAAAATATTATATATATATATATATATATATATACGCATACATATGTAAAGTGTTTATATATATATACACACACACATATATATATCTCCCCAGAATTTTCATTTTTTAGTTTTTATTTATTTATTTTTTCACAGAGTCTCGCTCTGTCACCCAGGCTGGAGTGCAATGGCATGATCTTGGCTCACTGCAACCTCCGCCTCCCGGGTTCAAGTGATTCTCCTGCCTCGGCCTCCCAAAGTGCTGGGATTACAGGTGTGGGCCACTGTGCCTGGCCACTATGTATATTTTATAGAAATAAAATCATTATCTATAAATATTATGATATATTTGGTGTGTATCAAATGGTTATATATAATGATTTTATTCCTATAAAAATGTATAGAAATTTCATAGAGCTATTGAGATTATGTAATCATGGAAAAACCTGAGAAGATAGTTAGTAAATAGTCAGTAGCGTTTGCCTCTTAAGATTACTAAGAAGGAGGTTGGAATTGGGAATGTCTGTTTCTTTCAATATTTCTAAAGAAAATAGTATTTTTTAGTTATTTTCTGTCTTTAAGAGTTTTTTAATGTAAACTATCTTTGGAATAATAAAGCTTTTGCCAAGGGGAGCAAAAGGATTTGCGCTGTTCTAGGAACTCTGTAGTAGCTGTGTGCAGATCCTGGAGACCAATGGCAAGCTAAGAAGTGAAACAGATGTAGCAATTGAGAAATCATCAGAATGGATTCTGAAGATGTATGGGGAGGTATCAAAGATGCCAACAGAAAGGGGGAACAAAAAAAGGGAACCTGGGAGTTGATCGTGTTTTTGCACATGCTGATTTTGAGCTGCTGGTAGGATATGGAATAAGCTGCTACAGGAGCAAAACTAGAGCATGAAAGAGTCCTCACAGTGGGCCATGGACTTAGGAGTTACCACACATGTGTTATGGGTGAAGTGACTGGAGAGACCAAACAGGGGCCACAGGAAGGAGAAAAATTAAGAAATAGTGTCAGCTAAAGCCTTCATTTATACGGTATCGTAATGGGAGTTGGCAAATGATTAAGATTTTAGGAGGCAAATCTGTGAGAGACAATGTAAGTGGGAAAATTAACCAAAGGAAATCCCATGTTAAATGCAAATATGCAAATATTAGTTTCTTATATTTTTGAAGCAGCTGTTGAAGAGTATCCAAGTTTCTTGAATAAATTGATGTGCCACTTAAAAAATCGTATGTTGTAAAATATAAGTTTTGGTTACTTCCCTCTCTCTAACATACACTTTTTCTCTAACTTCTCTAACCTCTGTTATACCCTGCTGTTTCTCAGCACCTAGCATAGTGCCTAACGAGTCATAGAATTTCATGAATTTGTAATAAAGGAAAGTCAGTCACATACATGCAAATTCATACTTCAGAACCTTTGGGGAAGAACTGATCTCAAATGGCTTCACATATTGAAACCATTCTAACCTTTCTTGGAAAGCTCTCTCTCTCTCTGCCACTGTCTCCTATTAGTCTTTATTAGAAAAAATAGGAAGAATTCAACTATTCAACAATTGTACAAAGCAATTTAAGTGTTATTTGTTAAAATAGAGTTTGTGTTACACTTTATTGTTACCTCACCTTCCAGCCCCACCTTACAGAGAAGAAGAGAAAACACTGTGCAGTTCAACTGCTATAGAAATGTAGTTACTTTTTAGAGAAAAATCCCATCAAGTAGTTCAGATTGATTCATTGATCACTAGCTCTCTCATCAGAGCAAAATAATAAATTATTAACACAGATGACAAATTGAATTCACACAAATTAAGCAGGAGAATTGACTAAGCATCTACAGTGGACTTTGGGATTGCATCTGCAAAAGATAATTTTTTTGAAACAGAGTCTCACTCTGTTGCCCACGTTGTAGTGAAGTGGCCCGATCTTGGCTCAGTATAATCTCCGCTTGCCAGATTCAAGCGATTCTCCTGCTTCAGACTCCCAAGTAGCTGGAACTACAGATGCACACCTGGCTAATTTTTGTATTTTTTGGTAGAGATGGGGTTTCACCATGTTGGCTAAGCTGGTCTCGAACTCCTGGCCTCAAGTGATCTGACTGCATCGGCCTCCCAAAGTGCGGGGATTACAGGCATGAGCCACCACGCCTGGCCTGCAAAAGAGAATTTCATTTTCCTTGAAATCTGGAAAGCTCTTGGTCTGTCTTATACTATTCTTAAATTATCTTGAAATTCATATTAAATTAATATTTCATGTGGACAAGTTTGTATCCTTCAACTTCCTTCTCCCATTTTTCCTTCATCACCTTTCACTTAACATTCATATAGGTATGTTATGTTGGTGAGAAAGACAGATTTGGAGTAAGAATGTCTAAATTTGTGTTTGTATGGATTGTTAATTTGGGGCAAGCCATTTCATTTTACCTCTGAAAATGTATTCTTATCTCTACAATGGGTAACCTTAACTCTACCTCAGAGAGATTTGCTTCAGTTTCAGATTAAATATTATATGTACAGTACTTACGTGTCATAAATACTCAGTTCTCATCAATGAATTAAAACATACCTGCTCTGTGAAACTTTTAAGAAAAGTCACCTTTTCTTTTTTCTTTCTCTCTCTCCTTTTCTCCCTCTCTTCCTTCCTTTCTTGCTTCTTTCCTCTTCTTTTTCTGTTTTTCATCAAATCATTCAACTAAAAGTGCCAACATAGGTTTCAATATTTGAAGCCATTTGAGATCGATTTTCTCCCAGTAGTTTTGAAGTAAGAATTGACATGTACATGAATGGCCTTTCTTTATTACAAATTTATTAAATCCTGTGACTTGTTAGGCCCTATGCTGGGTGGTGAGAAACAGCAGGGTATAAAATCAGACAAACCGTTAGCTTTTAGTCTGCTTTGCAAGTGTCATTATAAAAGTAGTCATTACTATTAGCTAGCACCCTACTCACATTAAAGCACTGCATTACCACCTGCAGATATTTTCTGAGTTATGTGAAAGGAAATAAAAATCAGGCATCTGCTCTGTCTAGTGGAGAGTGGGGCTGGAAATGAGAAAACTTCCTGGATGTTTTCTCATTTTGAACTTTTTAATTCTAGACCACAGGTTGTTAAACTGTGGCTCATAGACCTAATTCAGTACTTTGCCTGTTTTTGCAAGTAAAGTCCAGTTGGAACTCAACCATGGCTTACCTATTGTTGATTGCTGTTTTTTTTGTGCTACAAAGGCAGAACTCAGTAGTTGCAGCAAAAGTTTATAGCCCACAAGGACAAAAATATTATCATCTAGCCCTTTACAGGTAAAGTCTGTTGACTCCTGCTCTAGAGAAAAATCTCTACCAATGTCTACGAGAGAGCTGGTTCCCTAAACAAGACAGAGACACGTTATAATTGCCTCCACTCTTTCTACAATTTACTGTTCTTTGCTTTGCTGGTCCTTCAGATAAAATGTCCCTACTCATTGCATGTGAAGAAACTTCCCAAAATCGCCTCATAATTCCCTTGTTGCAACCCATACCATTTGCAATATCCTAAGAGATTTCCTGTAGTTATACAAAATGATGACTATCTCAGACTTTGAGCCCTTATGTTTTCTGATTTGTTTTGGTTTTTATTTTGAGTCCCATCCTCCCCTCACTCTAAAAAAAAAAAAAAAAAAAATAGAGGAACAATGTTTGGTCAGAAAATCACCTCACAGCAATTCAGAGAAGCGGTTGGGGTGGTAGGGTCCAATCAGGATGCTGGAGCTGCTGATGGTTAAGAACTGACAGAACCTCCCAGACACTGGCTGGTGCTATTAATACAATGCCAAGACTTACTCCTAGCCACTCTAACAGCATGCTCCAGGTTATAAGCAGCTTATAGGTATTCACACTTGAGCAGCACATCGGACACCAGCCAACAGGCTTTCTTGGTCTACCTGGGATCTGTGCACTCCATCATGTGCTTCTGCTCCCTTGCCCATGTCCACACTCTCCTGGCCTTGTGTGTACTGTCCATATCCCCACTGTGATGCACCTCTCACTTTAGAAGGAGATGTCATGAGTGGAAACAATACTGGATAAGGACTGAGGAAAGGCAGGTCCAAGCACTACTATGGACTTTAACGGCTTGGTGACTTCAAATAATTTGAGCTTTCAAGTCATCACTATGGATTTAAGAGTCATTTAACAACAGTGGTTATTTTTGACCCTGTAAATCAGTAGGCACAAGGCAAGTATTTATTTTTCTTCCTTGCAATAATTCTTTAATATTGTGTTGACCAAATGTTAGAGAAAAGCACACTTGTTAAGTAATCCAAGGCAACATTGCTGGCAAACAACAGATTAATCCCAGCTACATTTGACTCTAAAACTCCTACTTTTTTTTTCCATGCATCTATTCAGTTTATTTGTTAACAACTTACCCTAAAGAAGCATGGCCAGAACTCTGAGAAGTGAGACTGCCGGAAGCTCCCCAGATCTGCTTCTGTTTGCTAATATTGAATCGATTCCACTGAGATATGTTTGAGAAAGTAAGCAAACTGGGCTTTTTGACTTTGTGGTGGGTTTTAGTAAGCTGTGCTTTGACAGTTACAAAATAGTTATGGTGGTTAAAAGCATCAGCTACCAAAATACAGCCAGGTGCGGTGGCTCACACCTGTAATCCTAGCACTTTGGGAGGTCAAGGCTGGAGGATCACCTGAAGTTAGGGATTGGAGACCAGCTTGGCCAACACGGCAAAAACCTGTCTCTACTAAAAATACAAAAAAAAAAAAAAAATAGCCAGGCGTAGTGGCATGTGCCTGTAATCCCAGCTACTTGGGAGGCTGAGGCAGGAGAATCACTTGAACCCGGGAGGCTGAGGTTGCAGTGAGCTGAGATCATGCCACTGTACTCCAGCCTGGGTGACAGAGTGAGACTCTGTCAAAAAAAAAATAATAAAAAGTAGCTACTGAAATACAAAGTAATAGAAATAGTCAACCAGCAGAAGAGAGGAAACTAGCAGAGTTAATAGTGCAATTAAAAAAAATAATACAATGTAAGATGATGGCCATTAAGACTTGCTTTATCCACTATTTGGAATAAGTATTTTCATTTTCCACATAACCATAGTTACATAAGGACATTTGATTTATGACGATCATCTCATTGGTTGATCTGTGTCTGATTTGCTCTAATCATTAGTGCTTTTTATGAGCACATATTCCCAGAAATGCTTTTGTTTTTGAGTTTCCAGACCCGCAAAACTAGCTCGATGTTTTCCTCAGTTTTGAACTTTCACTGACATGTTTTTATTTTGCCACTTCCTCAAAATTTTAGTTTTGGGCTATGAGAGATTGCACAGGAAAAATATTGTAAAATAGTTGTAAGAAGCACTGTTTCTTGAAAGTGATATTTTTAAATCCATTGACTTGTTTTTACAAGTTGACTGTCAACGTATTATGGAATGCTTTTCAAGCTTTAATATATATGAGATTCTAATTCAGCAAATCTGGGATGGAACCCAGGAATTTGGATTTGTAACAAGCATCCAGATGGCAGCAGGCTGGCCATTGTACCACACAGGAGTAACCATGTAATTGATTGTTGTATCATTTATTTCCCACGGTGTGACACTGTGCTGGGTCTTTAGTAGGAAATGAATCAGTAATCAAAGGTGTTACTGGAAAAGGGGTGATATGAGGTACTCATTCATTCATCCAGTGATTCAATGGTTCAGCCCTCCGTGAGTGCCTGTCAAGTACTGGACAGTATTGCCTATACTGGAAAAAGACAACGTTGTTATACTGCATGCTTCTGAATAGCACGGCGTCTAATGAGGGGTTTGGAAAAGTGAAAGTATCATTTTGAGATAATATGTCAATGTTAGTAAAGTGATAATTGATAGGAGTTAAAGAAGTGTTGAACTCCTACTGCTAAAACATCCTCATTGTGCAACACTGAAAGAACCGCCCAGTTTAAGTCTCTGTTTCTTGATTCATACAAAGGAGATGCTAATAAGAAAAATACAAAAATAATATCTTGCCTTAATATAACTATTATATGAAATGAGTTGAGTGAAAGTAAGTTGGTAAATTGTGAAAGGCAACATATATGCAAGTAATAATATTTATAAATCTCTTCTTTATAGATTTAGCTAGGTCTCCCCAGCCCAATTTGGTATGGTTGATTGAATGCCTAAGCTAACATTTTCTATTACCACACAGGGTAGCAAATTGGATTTCTCTATCTGATTGCTCATTGAAGGAGGCATAGGTAACCTATCTCAATGATGTGAAATCTCTAGAACTTGGGGCTGTATACTCATGGCATTCTACCTGAGATTTTAGAATCTTTTCCCTTAAAGCCGCATTGGCAAATAAGTGGTAGAGCTGCTAGACGTAATAAAGACCCCTGTTGTGAGATTCCTGAGCAGAGTTTTTCCCTTTACCAGGTATGCAAAATGTATACCATTGTAGGGTGATCTTTAAAAATGATCCTTGCCTTACTGTATCTTTGTTACTTGAACATTATAAATATATTTACCAATACTTTGAGTTGACTTTATGAACTTTTTTTTCTGTGATCCCAGCAATGATCAGAACTCACATGATGGTGGGCTTCAGTAATTCTCACTGAACTTGTACTAAGCTTCATGGGAAATGCAGCGTATCAGAAATTCAGTGATAAATTAGTATGAGATTTTGTTGACAAACATTTTAGTAAATCTTTTTTCTTCTGAGATGCAGTAACATTTTATTTGTATAATACGTAAATGATAAAAATAATAAGAAAAAGAAACTTTCATCTCCTGTATATTAATCAAGGGCTTAGCTAGGCTGTGCTAGTGGAGATATATATTCAGCATGACATTTTCCACACAATGTGTCTGGTTCTGAAATTACTACTTGATTGCATGGTATATGTGTCTTCCTGTGAGAAAATAGGACAAGCAGAAAGTAACCTTATTTATCTTGACAGTCAGCACCCTGAATTTTGTATTTAATGGGTGTTAAACAGGTAGAATCAGAGTTGAATATAGCAGATCTAATGGTCTAATTTGAAGAACATTAGTGCCTTTTTATTGCCTATCTGATAAACAAGTCACATCAAATTATTCTTGTTCCCTAATACTTTCTATGTAGAGTCTGTGTTTTGAGACAGTTAGTAAATTGTGAAAGGCAACATATATCCAAATAATAATACTTGTAAACCTCTTCTTACTTTATAGAGATGACCAGGTCTCCTTGCCTCCATTCAGTGTGGGTGACTGGATGCCTAAGCTTACTTGCCTTACTTTATAGGTAGGGGATTTTAGAAGCCTTCAAGAGGAATATGTTGTAAAAATAAAACAAACCTAAATAAAGTAAATAAGGCCCTGTCCAGAACACCACAGGCAGCACACTCCGTGTTTCCATCTCACCATCACTATCCACACAGAGCTGCCAGCTGAGCGTGCTGCTGCATCTAAAAATCACCCCAGCCCAGGCGTGCTCCACTTCACACTTTAACTAAATGTATTAAAGAATAGAATGCCCCTAAAAGCAGATTGCACCTTATAGTCTTCTTTTTCAAAGGGTTTAAAAATGTGTTGAGGAAGGGTAATGCCTATTTGGGATTTATGATTATTACTCATAGGCTTTATTGTTCATCCTGCTTTCACACTGAGCATCCACATCACATCCACAGGAGAGCATCCAAAGGCAGCCTCATCGCTTAAAGTTGTTTTGGTAATAATTTATCCCAGAGTCTGACTCCATTGTTCTGCATGTATTACATAGAACTACTATGGAACATCAAACATATTTATTGATAGGAGAAAACTATGTCTTTGTGAGTGTTTCTGTAATGAAATAGGATGAGGGATGGGGAAAGTCATTGGCAGGTTCAGTTCAAGCAGCACCCTTCAGGAAGAGAAAAATGGGGATGTTTTTATGAACATGAAATAAAACTCTAAAAATAGATGAGATGTTCTAATATCCACTGTTTGATAATATATAGGCGTATTGTCCTTTGTGAATGAAGAGGGCACTGCAGATTCTTTCTTGTTGCCAAGTATTCACAGTTAGAAGAAATATTATGCACATCCTCCTTGGTATTCTTCCAGCCTGGTCAGTGAGTACTTCCACAGGAATTAATGAAGAATACTGGTTTAGTGAGGGGTTTATTTACCTCCCACTGCAGACTAACCCCTGCCCAGAGACGCCAACACAAGGGGAATTGGGTCTTACATTGAACACTATTGGTATGATAAGTCTCCATCTGTGGAGCACTGAGTGGCTTGCAATAAAGGCTATTACCTCGTTGGCCGTGTACCATATCATTTCGCTGCCTACTAATGCTTTGCTCTTTTTTTTTTTTTCTCCTCTCTTTCAATTTGCATTTAGAAGAGTTAGCAACCTCACTTGGCAAAGCTAACTGCTGATGTAGCTGACAATAAAGTTCTATGTCATCACTTGAATCTCAAAAACTGTAAGGAAATGAAGAGCTAACATATATTATGTTGATTTTTTTTTTCTGAAGCCAGAACCTGTTTTAATTGTGTCAAAATAGTGAAAAAGAGTTATCGCAATGTGGGCCTAGGTCATAACCTTCAAATTGATGTTGAAAGGTCAAACTTGAAAACTACAGGAGGTAGAAAGGAGCTAATTGAAATAAAGGAAATAATGTAAAAATCAATGAGAAATACAGTGAAACTTGGAATACTCTGTTGTAAGAAAGGGCTTAATATTTTATTTGGTGTGATTTAATATTGGAAGGAATCAGTTCAGATGATACAGCTGTTACATAAAGAATGTTATGGAATACAATCCTCCCAAGATACCAGCTGAGGATAAATATGGTTATCAGACTATATTGTTTACCCGCCTAGCATTGAAAAGTAGGTTAATTAATAGATTAAAGAAGAATTTGGCATAGTTCTTACCTTCATGGGACGTACAGTCTAGATAAATGTAGGTATCTATATCCTAAATGCTCTGAAATGTGTGAACTTTTCTTTCTCTGCAATTTCAACATTAGGGCTGTGCTCTTCTGAATGTTCATCATCTTCTGTTAAGTGGAGGACCTGGAGAACATTAAGTAGGAAATTAGAAATTCCAAAGCATGGGTTTATGAATCCGAGGCAGTTGGAATATTCATCAGAAGGACTTTAATGCCAAGGAAAACCATACAAGTTTAACAATGCCCATTCTACATGTTGAAAACAAACTCTCTCCACGTCTCTCTCTTTCTTTCTCTCTCTCTTTCTCCATATATATGTGGAGATATTTCTATCTATATGTAGAAATATCTATCTTTCTATATTACATATATATTTCTATACTGAAATATCTGTATATAAAAATATCTATATTATATATAGATGTTTCTATATAGAAATAAAAAGCTAACATATTATACATAAAGATATATATAAATGTATTTATAGATAGATATTTCTATATATGTATATAGATTATATATAAATATTACATCTATGGAAAAGTAAATACACTATTATATATAAATACATACATTCCTATATAGAAATATTTGAATATATATTATAGAAATATTAAAATATTTCTATACAATATAAATATTAACATATAGATTATTATACATAGATATTTCTATATTATCTCTATAACATATATGATATATTAGATAATCTAGACATATTAGATAATATATGGATATTTCTATATAAAATAGTCATTTATATGTTTATATAATATAATATAGATATATAGATTATATAGAACATGTGAATATATACACACGCATAGACATGCTTATATAGATATATATTAAATTGGTTTTCATAATTTAGGTTGGATCAATGTCAAAGTTGAGCCACCTTCTCTGATGTTTGAAGCCTCCTCTCCATACTTTCTCCCTTCTTGAGAGTTTTGTCATTTATTTCCTTTCTCCTGTATCTTAATCGTCTAGTCTCAAAATGATATTGCAACTTCATTTCAACATTTGCAAGTCTGTAATCTTAAACAACCATAAAAACCTCCTTGACTATAGCTGTCACCTTTCTTTTCATAGTCAAGTGTCTTGAAAGAGTTGTTTTCTCTCAGTTCATACCTCCTCACAACTGACGCATTTGCCGTAGTATAATATGAAATTTGTACCACCAGTCCACTATTCTAGTCAATGATCTCTACATTGCTAAAGCAAAAGCACATGTTTTTTATTCTTTTTCTTGTTTTCTCTGTGGCATTTCATTTCAGAAACATTCTTCTTGCTTTGCTTCCGGGACTCCACTCTCTTCTGCTTTTTCCTATGTCTTTGGACATTTATTCTCAACTACCTTCAGAGGTTTTTTTTCCTTTGTTTGTGACTTAAGTGGAAGTATTTTCCAGGGCCTTCCCTAACCTTCTGCCTTTCTTCCTGTACATTATCCTTGGGTGATCCTATTTAAATTCGAGACTTCAAGTAGCACCTTGAATATTATGACTTCTAAATCTGTATCTCCCACTTAAAATTCTTTCCTGAAATTCAGAAGTGTATATTTAATACCTACTTGATATTTCTATTTGAATATTTGATAGCTATCTTACATTAAACACATCCCAAAGATAATGTATTATCTTACTACTTTCACTTTTTTTCCTTCTGTTTCCTCTCTTTAGCAGTACAGTTTCCAAAGATTAAGATGCTTCTTTCTTCCCACCCTTTCCACATCAAGATCAGTTACTCACCTTCCTAATATCACTTCCATCTGTCCTCTCCTCTGCAGTGTCACTGCCATAGCTCATGTTCTCAACTGTTCTCATCTAGGTTATTTGGCAAAGCCAATTGCTGATGTAGCTAAAAATAAAGCACTATATTATTGTTTAATTTTTTTAATCCATCGGTATGGAGGAAAAAAGAGGTTAAAGTGTAGTCTCTAATGACTTGAGTAATCCTCTAATTTTGCTAAATCTCAACTTAAAATTGTGATAATACTACTGTCTTCCCTGAAGGGTTAGTATAATGATGAAGAGAGAGAATACATGTTAAAAGCTAAGGACGGTGTCTAACACAGCTTAGATATGTGACGTTAGCTTTTCTTTTTATTTATTAGGAAATACCCCACCTCCAATCTTGCCTTTTTCCAATCTATTCTCCAACCAGAAGACAAAATCGTATTTCTTTTTTTTTTGTCTCCAGGTGAGTGCAGTGGGCAATGCCGGTCACTGCAACTCCCTCCGGTTCAGCCTTCCCTGCCTCAAGCTTTTCCGTGCCACCACGCCCGGCTAATTTTTTGTATTTTTAGTAGAGATGGGGTTTCACCATGTTAGCCAGGATGGTCCCGATCTCCTGACCTCGTGATCCGCCCGCCTCGGCCTCCCAAAATGCTGCGATTACAGGCATCAGCCACCGCGCTGGGCCCAAAATCATATTTCTTTAAAAAAGTCAAAATAAAAACATCTAAACATCCTTCCAAGGCTTAGAGGGCACCCTCACCGTCCTAATCTCTTACACTGGCCCGACTTCACCCCACCCCTCAAATACTATGCTCTGGTTTTATAGAAATCCTTACTGTATTCCCAAAGAGCCTTCTTTTTTCATGCCCATTTACCTTTGCAGAAGCTTCTCAGTTTACCTAGAACTCTTTTTTCCTTCAACGAAATACCCACTCAGCCGTCAGGACTCACACACATTTGCCAGCCTTTCCATACACTTCCATTATTCAATCTGTGTCCAGGATTATCCTACTTATTTCCATAAAAGATTGTGCATCGTTCATTCATGACATTTTATATACCTTACTCTGATTGTCTATATTATAATATATCCTACCCAGTAGTACAATCAGCTCTTCTGTTGGCACATTATCTTTTCATAACTCTACCTCCAATAACATGCTTTTAATTAATACAGAGGACCTGAATTAATTTGTAATTAGACTGGCTAGGAGGAGTCTGATTCTCCTTTCCACTCAGCAGTTTATCCATTCTGGTTCCTCTTTCACTGTAGATATATATTTCTAAGATTTCCCTTTTATTAGTAAATTGGAATAATAAAAATATAAAACCCCCAGAATAAGCATTCTATTCTTTACGATTAAGCTCAGCATCATATAACAAGAATAACAGTATTAACAGTGGCTCTTTTCACAGGGTGAAACTCCAAATTGGGGTTCATTCTGGGAGGTCACTTGAGTTCTTGGCTTTGTACAGGAAGGAATTTTAAGAGTTAGCCCACAGAGTAAAAGGAACACAAGTTTATTCTAAAATTGACCATAATTAGAAGCAAACACTCCTCAGCAAATGCAAGAGAATGGAAATCATAACAAACAGTCTCTCAGACCATAGTGCAATAAAATTAGAACTCAGGTTTATTAAGAAATTTTTAAAAAATTATAGTGGCTACTCCATAGGCAGAGCAGCCCTGAGAGCTGCTGGTTGGCTACTTTTATGGTTATTTCCTGATCATATGCTAAACAAGGGGCGGATAATTCATGAGTGTTCTAGAAAAGGGCCGGTTTCTGTCTGTTTTCTTATGTGATCATGAACTTTTTCGTATAGCCATGTTTTAGCATATAGCCCCAACAAGTTTTGGGGTATCTTAAAAGTCTTACCAGCCCTGATGAATAAGATCAGAAGTCATGATATAATAAAACTAGGTCTACTAGAAATTTATTTCAATCTTAAAATCTATTTAGTGTCTATGAGAAAACTTAGAATAAACCTTACGTATTTGAACTTGAACAACTTTATGTATTTGGAAAGTGGGGTTGAATCCTAGATGCGTTGTCTTATTTGAAGGTAATTTTGGTTGTAACTTAGAATAAACCTTATGTATTTGAACTTGAACAACTTTATGTATTTGGAAAGTGGGGTCGTTTCCTAGATGCATTGTCTTATTTGAAGCTTATTTTGGTTGTGAGAAGATCACAGAAACTTATAGGAACAGTAACATGCAAAGGGGAACCTTCTCTTGCAGGCTTGCCAGATTTAGCAAATAAAAACACAGAGCATGCAGTTAAATTTGAATTGTAGGTAAACAAAAAATAATTTTGGGGGGTATAACTGTATTACTTGGGATATACTTATAAAAAAGAAAATCATCATTTCATTTGAAATTTAAATGTAACTAGACATCTGTATGTTATCGGACAATATACTCTTCTGAAATGTGTCTTTCTTTCTTATGAACCTGTATATTACCGTATCAATTTGGGAGAACCAGGAAAGCTCAGAAGGTAAAGACCATGTCCTATATAAGCACTACAGGGTAATGCATTCTAGAAGCATTTTGATTTCTATTTGGATAATAAACCTTTAAAAGTATTACGTTCATCAGTCATTACAGAAATAAAGTGGAGTTTTCTTGGACAGTTAAGTTTTGGGATGGTTACAAAATAGAGAGTAGTTGTACACACAGCCATCGTATTGAGAGAGGACTTGTTTTGAAGCCCAACTCTATCACTTGGCTCTGAGTACATTTTCTAAGTTTAAGGCTTAGTTACTTCATCTGTAAAATGTGGATAATAGCATTCACTTTATAAGATTTTTGTCAGGATTAAATTAGATAATGTTTGTAAAGAGCCAGGCACAAAGGTAATTCACACTAAGTAGTAGCCCTTATGACAGCAAAATGATCTCTAGAACAATTTTCACTTCTAATTATAGAAAGCCAATCTAGCAGTCTGGATCCAACTAGGAGATAGAAACCATACAGTAGGTTAAAGAGGGAGTACCTTAATAAACAAACAAACAAATAAACTATGGTAAACGTAACTGTATGATAGAAGGAAGTTTTATATGGCAACCTAGACGGACAACTGTTGATCCAAGGAAGGACAAATAAGGAACACTTCTCTTGCAGAAGACGCGGTTTGGTAATGGAGAGCAGAGATGTTTACTGGTTTGGCTGGACTGGAGCTGTCTGGTGCTGCTGCACAAACACGCCACCCTTTATAGTGCAATGCCAGCAGGCGAGGAGCAAGAGATCAGCACCTGGTGGCCGGTGTGAAGTGCAAGGTAGTCCAGGTGCTGGTGGAGGTGGAAGGCTTTCAGAGCCTGCACCTGGCAGGAGGAGCAACCACTTGGTGTTGCGAGCCTCTGGGACACAGGTGGTTGAATGCAGGCTAGCTAGGCAGGGCTTGCCCAGGGAGTCCAAGGTGTCTGTGGAAATATTGCCAGGTCAAGGCAACAGGGTCACAAAAGGACAAGTATTGGGCCAGTGGCTGCTGGGACATTATCTACTAGATATTGTTACACCCACACTGCTGACCCTTCTGGCCTGGGCTGGAAATTGCAGGAAGCCCCTTCCTCCTGCAATTTCCCCCCAGTACCTTCTACTGACAAAGCTTAACATCACCTTCACTTTAAGGAGAAATGCTTAAACAAATTCTGTTGCTAATTATATTGAAGGGTGCATTGGGAGCTGAGGCAATAAATTGGTAAGTAACACAGCAGATATGCCTAACAAATACAGAGATAATCTAGAAATCACCCCACCATAAAAATGTGTTCAAATACTGTGTTCTGCTCTACAGCTTTTTCAGTTCTGTGTTTTTTGATATGAAAAATTGGCATATATAGGTAGAGGTTACTTTAGTTCATAATTTAAATATGAACCTCTATCAGCGTCATGATAGCTATGCATATGCTTCAAAATAATTTGCAGAATTACAAAGTAGCACATCAAAGAGATGCTATGGTCTATTGAATCAAAACTCCAGTTTTTGAAAGCTGCCCAAACATAATTTACCTTTCTCGTGTCAGTTTAAAATTTGCACAATAGACCATAATGACTTCTGAAGATCTCATGTAAATAATGACCCATTTAATATGTTTTGCGAAGAAATATATTTCAAACAGTCCTTTATATTGCATTGATATATTGTGAGAGGGCTCATTTTTTCCTCATTTAAAAAAATGTTTCTCAGAGAAAATAATAAAAGAAAAATTACTATGCTGATCACGATGCCAGGGAAAAAGTGAGAATCTTTGCAAATATAAAGTTAGTTGAACTGCTGAGAATTGCTGTATTATAACAAAGTGACATGGTATTTGAATGTATCACACTGGTTATCAGGTCAGCGTTGATCCACAAAGATCTAAAATTAACCACTTTGTAATCTCTGGCAATCGTAAACTTTCCTTCCTCTAATTTCTTTATCTATAATTATAAAAACTATATATATATATATGTTATAAATGTATACACACACATGTATATACATATGCTTTTAGCAACAATTATTTATTATATGCCAGACACTGTACTGAGTACATTGTATTTTCATCACATTCCTATTATGACAACATGTGTAGAAGGTATTATTGTCATCATTCCATAGATGAGGACCACGAGGAGACTGTAACAGAACATCATTTCAAAAGCTGAACAGCTGCAATTTGAAGAGTTATCTGTCTGTCTCCAAAACTCCCACTGATTTTAGGCATGTTTCTAACTCTAGGTTAAAGTAGAGATTTATACTTTATTATTAGAAGTGTTATCCAGAGCCCTGCTTCTCAAATTTTCATGTACCCACAAACCACCCGAGGATCTTTATAAAATACAGGCTCTAATTTAGTAGGTTGGGGGTGGGCCTGAGATTCTAACAAGCTGCCATTTGGTGCCCATGCTACTAGTCCATGAACCATACTTAACTGTAGAAATGATTAAGAGAAAAATGTGATTGGAAAAGACTGATATATTAGTGAGATCCAAATAAAATTAAGATTTCAGCTGTTCAAGTTAATAGAAAAACTAAAGAGATCAATGAAGGATATGCTTTATAACTTTTTGGCTCTAAAAGAAGAAGGGAGAATTTGAGAGATCCTTCTGTAAACATCATGAAGAAACTCACGACAAGGGCAAGAATGTATCAAAAGTAGATGGCAAAAAGAACAGAATGCTTATCCATCTATCACACACAGCGACAATGATCATGAAGGCAATTATCATAAGAACTCAAGCCAGTGTCTTTCTCAAGATAGCTGAATACTTAAAACACTAATGTGATCATTTAAAAACTGATTGAATGACTTTTTTTGATTTATCATTAATTAGTTATGTTCATTATCAATGTAATCGAAAAGTTTTAACATTTAAATTGTTTATATTTGTTAAATGATTTCTCTTAACGGTTTTCAAAATTATTCCACATGCTTCATATGATGCAATCATATATATATAACCTGCAGCCTAGCTATTATATGTATGGTCCCTGAACCAGCAGCATCAGCATCATGAGACTTTGTTCAGAAGGCGAAGCTTAGGCCCCAGCCCTACCCTAAATCTATATTTTAACAATATCAGCAGTGGCTTCATATGCACAGTAAAGTTTGAGAACCACTGGTCCACAGAAGGTGTGATTTTAAAACTAGAACTGGCCATGTAATACGCTGGAAAATATCTCAGTATTGTTTTTCAAAACTATATTTAAACAAAATATGTTAGTAAAAATAGATGGAGTTCTGAATATGTAATCACACACTAGCAATATTTCCCCTGACAGCAAAGTGTTTCTTATATCAACATGAGTCAAAATAGTCCAAGCAGAGGCTGCTCTTGAAGAATTATTTATCTCCTTTTTTTTTCTTTTGACTCTCATATTTGTTTTTCTCATATTCCTTTTTTTTTTCAAAGATTGTAGTGAAAAATTATAATGATTACCGTCTTAGGATAATTGGCTGATGCTGACCGCAGGTTATTATTCTATCAGCATCTCAATTTTTGAAGTGGAAGGAAAGAAAAAACAGAAACACAGATCATGAGAGAGGAAAAACCACTTCCTTAATTTTGCTGTCGACTGGCCCTTTGAGTTTTTATATCCACATCTGCACTCTGGCCTCAGCAAAACAACAGGTGCAAACTGCAGATGGATCCTATTGCAGTTGCAGACAGACACATCTGCCGCTAGTTACATGATTCTGAATTTGAAATATGCCCAGCAGCAACCAGATTTGTGTCCTGGGGTGGCAGGGCAGAGAGCTTCTGTGAACAGTAAGCATACTTACAGGCTGTACTATCTGCATCTGAGAACTCAATCAAGACCACCTTGCTAACTTCATTTCAGAAGCTTCAGTACTGTTTTTTTTATTCCCCCTACAGATAGGTATAATGAAACATCTTTCCACAAATAAAAAAAGAAAAAAGGAACTTAACGTAAATATATACTCAATTTTATTACATAATTTTATATATTCATTTACATATATTTTCATTATATAGAGATAAAATTTATCAAAATAGCATAGATAAATTGTCTCTCAAAGCTGAAAATTTAAAATATATTGATAGTCATGTTAAATTATTTTTTCTAATTTTACATTAAAAAGTATCTGATATATTTAAATTTTTGTGAAAGTATATAAAGTGTCTGTCAAGTCTTACGTATATGAAATTACTACAGGAGATTTTGTTCATGCCAGTTCAAAATGTGTATGAGAGAGAGATTGAGCATAGTTATGCTTATTCTTATTCTAATTAATTTTTGAAGCATAACTACATTTTTTATGTGTAATGTAGACCAGGAATTAATATTCCACACTTTAAATAACCGTACCAACCCTAATATTTTTACTGTTAAATAATTCTACATCAGTCAATAAATACACATGTGTCATCAGACTATATATAAATACATATATATGTCAATGATTGCACAATGGATACACACGTGGGTGTGTGTGTGTGTTCTGAAGCTATGGATGACCAATATAATATGAATAACATTTAGCATGAAAATATATATGACTATGTTTATAGTCAAATGCAGATTAGATGCATCCAAATATTTTATACATCAGATTCTATGTTAAATTTTTAGAATAACAGTATTTCCAATTAAAGATAATGTTATTGACATATACAAAAATATTCAGCACTGTCAGTAATTAAATAATTACAAATCAAAACAATTATATACTATTTATTTTTCCTGTAAAATTTGAAAAAAAATTATAATGGTCATCATCAATGCCCTTCATTCACCGCTGGTGGAGATATGTGTATGGCATATAGCAAAAACATATTAAATCATTTGTGTATTTTGATCTAGATTTTCCAATTCTGTTATTTGTATGTCATCGTTAAACAATCAGATGCTACCGGCTTTATGTGCAGAGATGTTCACTGAAGCATTTTGATGACAGTGATAATTTGAAGACAACCTAAATATTCAACAGAAGGAATTATGGTACATCATGTAGCTATATTAAAAGGTACTATATTTGTACATTAAATGATAGAGGAAAATGTTCACAATATGATGTTAAAACAGAGAATTACACACAAAATTAAGGATACAATAGAAGACTAATTTTGAAATTACATATTCAATGAATGTGTTGAGCGCCTAATTGCTTGTTTTTGCTTGTAGGTGCTTGGACATATTGGTCAGTGAAATGGTAGTCCCTGGTCTTCATGTGGGTTGTTTTAGCAGAAATAAAACTGGAAACAAAAGTTCAAAACTTTTACTAATAAATACTCTTAATAAAATTACAGATGATTTTTGTTTTCTTATTTTTACCTTTGTCTATCCTCCAATTACCTACAGTGAGAATTAATTACTTTTATGATTAAAAAAAGGTAATCAGAACAACAATTATACTAGTTAAAATGCTGCTTAACCAATACTATCTTTATAAATCTCAGATAATTATCATCTTTCATCCTTCTCAAGTTTTCAAACATTCCCTGTGGACCTTAAAGTTTGGACAATATTCGTAAAATAATATTTCACTTTCCCCCATCTATTCCAAGGTAGCATTCTGGTCTCACTAATTTGTCCTAAAAAAATTCAACGAAAATATAATTAATTGCAATTAATGTGTAAATACGAATCCTTGGTCCTAGAATTGGTTACACTAGCAAGATTCAGCACATTTCTGAGTGATTATCAATCCTTTGATATTATTGCTTTGCTAGTGCAAATGTATTTTTAATTCTCTTTATAATATAACTCAATACTAATTTACCTACAACTTTGTGATCTGTCTAATTTTGTTATTTAACTAAATCTTGTTTATATTTTCATATGACTTTTTTTTGAAAACATGTTTAATGGCTGCATAATGTTTTAGTTGTTCAAGTACTGAGTGGGTAATTATCCTCATTTTCATCGTGGCTCTTATTGCATTGAAATACCCTACATTATAAAAGGCTTTTGAAAGATTCCTAACCTATTGCTACTGGTTTATAGCTGATTGTCAGAGCTTGGCACATCGTTGTTTCTACGTCAGTAGTCCCCTAAGCAAAAATGTCTACGGAATCCAGACTACTAACATAAATGAGTGGAGAAGGCTGGAAAGAAGGGGCCCACCAGGCATTTCGTAAATATGTGCCATGAGTAGAAGGGGCTGCCAATATTCATCTTCACCTAATTTTGCCAATCAGGAGTATTAGCCTAAAAGTTCTTTTTTTTTATAAATTAGATATCTTCTTTTTAAATGTACATTTTCACAGTGTTTTTTACACGCTGAATTGACGAAACACAACCCACAAGCCTAACAGGATTTGGTTTTCCCACAGGGAGAGTTCAAGCTTATGAAACTTCACATTGTGCCAGGTGCTGTGGCTCACGCCTGTAATCCCAGCACTTTGGGAGGACAAGGCGGGTGGATCGCTTGAGGTTGGGAGTTCCAGACCAGCCTGGCCAACTTGGGGAAACCCTGTCTCTACTAAAAATACAAAAATTAGCCAGGTGTGGTGGCGTACATCTGTAATCCCAGCTACTCGGGAGGCTGAGGCATGAGAATTGCTTGAACCTGGGAGGCAGAGGTTGCAGTGAACCGAGATTGCACCACTGCACTCCATCCTGGGCTACAGATCAAGACTCTGTCCCAAAAACAAACAACAACAAAAAACACCTTCACATTGTTACTTGATATATACCTTTTCTTCCCAAAGGTTCTTTTGTTTGTGCTTCTGTGTTTTTGTTTTGTTTTTGTTTTTGTTTGAGGTAGCATGGGAAATGTTTAAAGAAAGATTCCAAATTTCTAAGTATGTATATAGAAACAACCTCAGACTGAATTGTTGTCAGGTTTATTGATGATCAATCAGATGATTCCATTTTAGGTTCATTATTTTAAGTACATGCTGGGTTTTTAAATTATTGGGCTTTTAAAATGTTCACTTAATAAATCAATGTAGATTCATAAATGTCAGGGATAATTACTATGAGAATATAGAAAAATTAAGTATATGTGCACAAATTGTATGTCCAATTTCTTCACTTCTTAAGCAATATATACTCATAGTTCTATATTTCAATTTTTAAAGAAAATTCAATACATAATACATTTTGAATTTGAGAAATTGGGTATAATCACAGTACTCTAGCAGTTTGCAAGTAGACAGGAAAAATAAAGAATCAGAACAAAGGGAAGTAGTATTTTTCTCCCCGAATCAAGAATAAACAATAAATGCAGTGTTGGAAACTGCAAATGGAAGGCAGTGAGTCAGGAAAGAAGGTAATTCTTAGAAGTAATGTATGGAATAATCTACCAAGGCATCAAGCAAACCCTACTAAATCTAACTCTTAATAAATAGCTGGGCAAGAAATCATGAAGCAAGTTAAGTGCCTTAAGCTTGTGTGCCACAGCTGTCACTTGAGGACCGAGTAGAAATTCTGAGTAGATGCAAAGGCAAAAAACATAAATTGTAAGGATTCTATGCTAGAATAAAGCAGTGTTTGATCCTTTCCACAACCTCAAGGATGACATTTTGTTCTTCTGCATGTCTATCTTCTATTCACTAAATAGTGGGTTAAAGGTGGGGCCAATTAGTCTTCTGGAAAATATGCCTCTGGCATAAAGGACCATTGGTTACTTTATGTGGGAGAAAAGTATTTAGAGAAATAATATTTTACCTGAGGAGTCCCTCAGCTTTTTAAGGATAGAAATTTTCCCTTACTGGACAGCCTTGATTTAAAAACTTTTAGTACAGTATTTAAAGGTTTAACAAAGACGATGTTATCAGTAAGGTTAAATACCATGCACCAGAGGCTTTAAACTTGTATATATTACTTAATTTAGTACATCAAAAATGGCACTAATTTAATGCAATTATAATAATAACAGCAATAACAGTAGTAGTAACTGACTCTTGAAGTCACCATGTCAGGAATTACATTGTGTACCTCGTATGAGGTGATTCACTTAATTCTTATGTCAATCAATGAGGTAGCTACTACATTACCTCTATTTTTCAAACATACAAAACAAAGCAGCCAAACTGATTTTGGAGCCAGTGATCTTAACCTCTGAGTTTCATGATTAGATGTTTTGCCTAGTAAGCAGTGGAGTCTGATTCTAATCCGAATTTAACCCATCGATTGCTCTCCCAAATCTAGACTGTTTCCACACTGTCAAGCTGCCCTTTATCTGAATGCAGGATCTGCTGGATGTATTTGACTGAGGACAGCTCAAGTGCATTTTTTAAATTTTTTTGTTAGTCACTACCCACCTGACAGCTTTTCTTGGTTACCCTTGAAGCTCTTTTCGGGCAAGCCTTTGGCATCTATCAGGAGATACATCCCTCAAAACGCCTGCCAATGAATTTTTTTTACTAGCAGTCTATTCTATGTATAATAATAACGACAGCAATAACAATAGTGGTAACTAACTTTTGAAAGCACAATGTCAGGAATGATAAGGATTTGCAGGATGCTCTGGGGTTCAACCTTCTCCTCTCAAGCATTTCAAATTCACATTCTTCCTGATATTTTTGGATAGACTGAGGATGGGTAAAGAAGACATATAAACTTTGCATCTTTTGGTTTCTTAAAGAAAGTGGTTAGACTCAAATAATCAAATCCCACCTCACCGTAGCTATTTGGTTTTCAGCTAGTTTCCTTATTTGTAGAACACAGGTATTAAAAATTTCTCTTTCTTCAGCTTGTTGTGAGAATTAATTTGTTAGATTCGTGGAGCATATAGTGTCCAGTGCATAGTATGAACTAAAACTTTAAACTGTTATGATTTTTCTCTAAAAAGAGTTTATTATTTGGATAAAAGACCCACTAGTAAAAACAGAAATGGCCAGTAATCCCCATAGACTCCAGTGTGATTGGGTTACTACCTGTGATTCTTTCAATTTATGCTCTAAGTCATCAAAATTATGTTGCTGCTCTTCTAATCCTCGCCTTCAAAGGGCTTTGATGTGCATGAATAAATAACTCATTGCATTCAGTCTGTGTAAACCTAAATATAAAGAGTGTTATAGGCCACGTGTTTTGTGTTGCGGAGTTTCCATTTAAGGGTGAATTCCTCTAAATTATGCTGGTCAGTGACGTGGCAGAAACACATTTTTTATTGTTTTGTTTTGTTTTTTAGCAGTGCTGAGTAATCAGATAATGCACCAAAATTAGCTTTCCAGATAGCTGTCTGCCTTAATGATTAGATGAACCTATTCTCGAAAGTTTAGCTTGCAGGCTGTGCTTGGAGGATAGTCAGACATAATCTATGTGTGCTTGATGATCATTTGTTGTCTTAAGTGCTAAGAAATGTATTTGTCCACCTCTGTCTACCCATTTAGTAAGAACTTCTGTTGTTTTTTTTGAGGTTAGTCGACCTTGTTTTTAGAGTATTCTATTACCCCCTGGTGGTTAGTAGTATAAATACATAATAAAGGGTCTGTCCTTTCTACAGGCTAAAATTCAGGAATATTAAGGCTGCTTTTCCACAGAATTTATATGATCAAAGACTCCTTAATTTAACATATGGAGCACAGCTTTCTGCCAAGATTGCCAGACATTGTAATATAACTTCCCAAGTATTGGGAGATCGCCATACAAGCCATGTGACACAATTTAATAACGGAGAGAGTACAGAGGTGGGGATAGAGAGAGTAAATATCTGAAAGCTAATTTTAGTTAACAAAAAAACACCAGATTTTATTCTAACACACAGTATGTTTTAAAGAAATTGCTTTTGTATTAAGACCAAGCTAATTACAATGAGATAGAACCAGAAAATGATAATATGCTTTGATTTTAGAGTGAAATTCAGGAAATAGCTCCAGGGTCTGTTGTTAATGACATCTCCATTGATAAAGGATGTAAAATTGTCCAAGTCTATTAGCTAGCAATTTAATAGTAAGTTTGACCGAGTGTAATGACACCTACATTTTCTTATTAAAGGGTTTATGGTTATCTACAAGCAAATGGCAAACTAGAGATTTATATGCCATTTTAATTAGGTTACATCTAAGAAAATTCATTCTAGTCTTCATGGAAAGGCCACTCTTAAAAGAAACTGTGGAACAGTTTTGGAGCATTTTCTGTAGTATTAAGAGATGTTAATATAATGACAGATTCCTTTTTAGCGTGAGTTATTTAAATGACAGCTGAACCATTGTAGTGCAAAATAGTCAAGCAGCAGCTTAGTTTTGCACTTTGGCCTTTACTTATAACATAAAACAGCCTCATTATGACAAGTTCCGTTATGGTTGGAAATTCATGTAATGCAACTCACTCTTACAACTAATCCAAGAAAGTTTAATTACCAAAAGCATTAATCTCAATAATAATAATAACAAGCATTTGTAACGACTGAAATTTTCAAAGGAGTTTCAAATCTCGTTGTTGCCCTTGTATTATTGTCCTCACTTCCTAATTGTTCTCCCTGACTCCAGTCTCAACTTCTAGTTCATCCTCTACATGACCTAAAACACAAATTTTATGATATAATTTGCATAATGATACATCTACAGTGGCTCCTCATTGCCTACAAGTTAAGGTCTAAATCATTAGCAAACCATGCAGGCTGGAAAACTTTTGTTGTGGGGAACCATGTTTTTTATAACACATGCACAGATATAAAGAAACAAAAAATTTATTAAAGATATAGTGACAATATACGTAGAAGCAGATATTCCACTTCTTTGCATGACTTTTCCCTACTTATTTCTTCATTTGAGGAGTTCATAACTTCCAGTGACATAGACACTCCAGGTCAGGGACGGCACATATCTGAGGAAATTTTAAAAGTGGACCACATATACTAAACATGTTGTTTCAATCATAGAGTGCTTTATACATATTAGGTACACTCAATCATTTTCTAAATTTTACTTTATTTCAGTGTGAAAAGTATTGTATTATTGCATATTGTCTAATGCAGAGTTGCCATGTAGACCCAGGGAATAATGGTAATGTTTCAGTTTATACATTATGTGAATATACTGGGTAAACAAGAAGGGAAATGTTTTGATAGATGAAAATAGATGCTTTGTAAGTTCCTTTCAAATAGATTAAAAAGAAAAAAGCAACAATCTGAGATTATGAGCATATATTTCACAGTTGAGAATAAGCTCTGGCCCATTAGATTTTACACAAATAATATCAGGGACCACCTCCTATTAAAATAATACTGTAAAGTTTTTAAGAAAATGGTCATAATATACCTCTCTGTTTATTTTTTTGTTCTTTAATAATAGTTTTCTTGTTTTGATGTTCTAGGCTATGTGCCTATGGTAGTACACTGAAGAATGGCAGAACATGTGATTTAAAAACAAAAATGTAAATTTTAGCCATAGAAATCGATGATGTTTGACTTTGTCAAACAAATGCCCTTTTAAACTTGCCACCCATACATATAGATATGGTTTAAAAATTTAAATATAACAAGCTGTGCAAAACTCAATATTTTTGACAAAATAAAATGTAGTAGTGATGGTAGTTTTGGACTGGACCATGGCAAAATTTCGAGTTCAAAGAACACTTTATAGTACAAAATGAATGTTTAAAGTTTTTTTCAAAGAGTTAATATGATTTCTTACACTAAAAGTTAGAACATCTTTATTTAACAGAAAGCATACATTCCAAAACATACAAATAATTTGGTATAATCGGAACTAAAATTCCACTGATCTCTCTTATTTTATATAGAAATCATTTAGATTACAAAGACCAAATATTTCCCTCACAAAATCTGCTTATACCCTTGCTTAAGTTGAATATTAATTGACTTTGATAAATAGAATTTTATTTTCAAGGTTCTGCCTGTCATATTTTAATGAATTAAAAGAAATACATTTAAATGTGTGAACAGATTAATTCTGTATTTCTACAGGATGTGCTTTCAATGAAATAGTATTGAATTGACCGGATGCCTTTAGACAGTTTAATCAGTGGCTTATGTTCTAATATCTGAAAAACCAGGGACGAACTCTCCAAAACTTAGCTGTTATCTTTCTCAGAAAAAAAAAAAAAATGAAATTTTAGTAATAAAAGCAAAATTATATGAATCAAGCTAATGCCAAATTCATATAATTATATGAATCAAGCTAATGCCACTATAAAGTAGTATAATGCCACTATAAGGTAGTATATTTCACAGCAAAAATAAAATTTAAAAAACAACGTTCTAATGAATTGTATTTCTTGCTTTGTGTCAGTTGCAATTTATGTTAAAGAAATTATCTGTGCACCAAAAGTGACACAGTTTACCTCTATAAAAAACCTGTACCTCTACCCCTGAAACTAAAATAAAAGTTAAAAAAGGTGTTTCACAAATTTTTTGGGGGGTGGTATTAGAGGTTTTTTTTTTATTATTGTACTTTAAGTTTTAGGGTACATGTGCACAATATGCAGGTTTGTTACATATGTATCCATGTGCCATGTTGGTGTGCTGCACCCATTAACTCGTCATTTAGCATTAGGTATATCTCCTAATGCTATCCCTCCCCCCTCCCTCTACCCCACAACAGTCCAAATCTCTGTCTCTCCCTCTCTCTCCCTCTCTCTCTCACACACACACACACACACACACACACACACACACACGTATTCATCTCTTTTCCCAGTGTATTTATCCTGTGTGATACCAGTGATTTTTCTTTGTTTGGTCAATTGGGTTGTCAGCATTGTGTTCTTCCTGTCATATTTTTGAGCCATTTCTCAAATATAATATCCAGGTCTCATTACCAATGGCCAGGTGGCTTTAGATACATCACGAACCAAAAACAAGAAAGCCACCTTAACAACCAAACATATCATGAAATATACAAGTAGAAAAAGTATAGTTTGTGTTATTAGTTGGTACATCCTTATCACAGCAACTATTTAGAAGCCAGACCGATGACATTTTAGTACAAAAGGATTTTAAATGTATGTGTAGCCAAGTTATCATCCAGTGAATAAAATCGGAAGGATGGACAGTTCTGTTGTAATTGTTATGCAATACTACCCATAGCTTGTGAGATTCATAGAATAATCAGAGAAGAAAGAACAGTTAAAGGGAACTCACAAAACAGTTGATGCCAGCTCCATGTAGGGGAGGGCCTCTTGGTTGTCAGATAGGGCTGACAGGCAGAAACCCAAACTATGTTTATGCCTCCTTCCTCTTAAACACCACACACCCTGTAAGACACTTTTTAAACCAAAATAAATGGCTCTCTTCACATGCCAGTGTGCCAGACTAGAATGTTGATTCTCGATGATGTACCTAAACCTTAAAACAGAGGCTGACTAATACAATGAATGAATGAAGAAATGAACGAATGCATAATGATCTATGAGGAAAAGAATTTATTACAGTTGTATCTTTTCATTGTGAGCTTGTGCAAAAAAGAAACATACTGGGGTGTACATTTTTTATTTAAACCTGTTAATTGTACTTCCTCTCCTGCCATTATTAAGTTCCAACTAAAAGTTCATTATTATCCTGGCAAATAATTGGTGTCACAAAGACCTTGCTAGAAAGTCTTTCTTGTTTCTATGCTTTCTTGTACCCCTACCCTGTCATTTTCCTCCAAATTATTAGTCAGTGTATACCGCACACATAAACAACATAAGATCAGTCCTGAGATAACAACTGCAATGTTTCAAAAATTTATTGTAACTTATCTGCTTAGACTTAGAATGCATTTTACATATTATAGAAACAAGCCCATAGAGCAAGAGGAATACTTTGGGGACAATTGAGATAGTAACAATATTAAATAATTCTGTCAATTGACATATTTCTTCACTTATTGATCTTTAATATCCTTAAATTGAGTTTTACAATTTGCTTCATAAAGTCTTTAAATATTCTTTATTTGACTAATAACTAGATATTTAATAGCATTTGTTTATATTGTTAATGGCAGCCTATGTTCTATTTTATTTTTAAGCTTGTGTTTGCTAATAGAGATGTGCTAGTGTTTTTAAGTTACAGGAATTCTAGAAATACTGATTATAGCAATTAGAATTTTAGAAATATGAATTAAGACATGGAGAAAACCAAAGAGAAAAAATGATATAGTAGAAGATAAATTTGAGGAAATTACTCAGAATGAAACACATAAACATAAAGATAAATATATGAAAACAAAGAAATTAAGATACCTGAAGAATAGAATGAGTAACACCAGCCAATGGTAAAAAGTTCCAGAAGCTGAGACTGTAGATATTGGAGGAAGGGCTGTATCCACCCCCAGCCCAGAAAGCCCAACACTGTTATGGTGAGCATCAGGTAAGGCCTTGAGTGCTTGAGGCTTCCTGGTTAAGGGTATGGATTTAGTGGTTGCCTTGGTCTCAGATAAAATCCCAACTCAGACATTTACTAAAAGAGCCAGTGGGCATGTGTAAATTGTGTGTCCTTTCTAAGGCTGAGTCTCCCTATATTCCTAATGAGCATTGGAAGAGTTACTAATTTATGACATTATCATGGGACTCAGATAATAGGAGGGTGTTACTTTAGCATTGTGCCTAGCATGTAAAGCACTCATGTAATGTCACCTTTTATTGGATTCTAGAATTGTAGTACTAATTATACTCATTTATTGTATAGAGTCATGGGTACTAAATAATATTCTAAGATCTTATTATGATATGTTTAGATAATCTCTGAGCAAAAACATTTATCATCCATTGTATCATCCATTTTCCTGGCAGTTTAAAAATATTATTCTCATGTGTTAGTTCAAAAGATTCCAATATGAGGGGCTTAGGAACCAAGAACTGTGATGATGAGCTAAAATGTCAGAAGGGGGGCACTCTGGATCATAAAATTCTGAAGCTCCAGAAAGAAATCTTTGGCCAAAATGGCACAGCTGAAAATTAATAAAGCTAGAATTCAAACTCACGTCCATCTCTTACAAATCACTTTCTTAAAAGCCACTGTGATAGAGATTGATTAATTAAATATGGGACAAGTGAGTGAAAGGCATTAAAAGTTATTCTTACTAATAATGGGACAGAAACAAATATTTAATACTTTAAAAAATAGGATATAAATTTTGTAAATAACTTATAACAAAAAATTGTAAGACTTCTTTAAATAGAAGTTTTAAAAGGTCTATAAAATAGTTAAAAGGTCTATAGTAGGTCTATAGTAGTTGCTTCTTCAAAAACTGTATTCTGTATAACTTCATAATTTTCTACCGTGAACATTTTTATTATTTTTAAATTATTTTATTAAAAGTAACTGTTTTTTAACAAAGTGGAGTTGGGATTCTGAAGTAGGGCAATGATTTCCAAGAATAATGAGCTCCGGATAGAGAGAATAGCAAAGGCAGGATTTCCTCTACTTTTTCTTCTCTCTGCCCCCTCCTACTCCGCATCCCCATTTTCTATTTTGTTTCTTCTACCATACACAGTAGTTAAGGCATCTTGTCCAAGGGGCTGAAGAAAGGCTGTAACTCAGCGCTGATGTGGGACTGTGTCCACCTTGAGGAAGGAGGGCTATTTTCTCATTGGCAACTTCTTTACTCTTATTCTTGTACCTCTGTGCCATGGTGGAATTGAGGCCTCTAGTCGTGAGGCTCTTGGTTTTGAGGGAGTGTTGGGGATAGTAGTAGTACAAATGCACTAACCGTGTGCAGTTTGCCCAAGCCGGACAGCAACTTAAGTCCTGAACAAGTGGCCGGATAGTTTGCAGGAAAAAGATCTTTAATTGGGATACATGGTTTTTGCATTTAATCTTTATACCGATGTAGTGATGATGAAAAAATATAATAAACTAACAAAAACATTAGTTTGGATATCACAGAAAATTAGGGAAAGATTTTATTCTTTCATCAACACTGCTTATTTAGGATTTTGCATGCTCCATTATATTTAACATCATATTATTTTTCCGCTTTGCTGCCAAATTTCTCAAATGAATATGTATATTCCAATATATACATATATCTGTTACCTTTATTTCTTGTTCACCTGTCTCTTCGCACTACTGAGCTGAAACTATTTTCTGCACTATCTTCAATTACATATCTTTTTTTCCACAAATCAATGACCTTTTTAATGTCCCATTTCTTGACTTCTTTCTCTGCTATATGTGTTACTGTTGACTTTCCCCAGCTTTGTAAAATTCTCTCCTGCTTTCGTTTTTGCAATTCTACAGTACTTTTCCTCTTGAATATTCCTATAACAGACATTCTTTATTTACAATAATCATGTTGAACAATCAGTGTTCAAGGGATGTCATCTGAAAGTAACTTCATTATGTTTTTATTTTTCCTTGCCCTTAATGACTTATCTGTGGAACCGGTCCTTTATTCTTCAATGGAATTTAAGCCAGTTCCCGTGACCTGTTAGTCATTTAAAAGTATAAGTTGTTTTCCATTCAGTGTAATTTTGTGCCAGCATCAATATAGCTCTGAAGATTGTTAACTTTGCTTAAATGTATGTCTTTTTCCCTTTCCCACTCTGATAGGATGATATCCTGCAGTGGGGGAGGTTATATCTGTTGGTCTTTTCTCTTTATCCGCTTTTTGTTTAACGATGATTTTGATTTCCCCCCACCCTCAGCATGCTTCCATAGTGTTAGAGAGCAGGAAGATGTTTAAGGCCTGTTCTGTCTCACTGATTACTTTCATTCGTTTTTCAACGACTCCTGGGAACTTCTCACCTGCGGCTTTTTTGACGTAACTCTATTCATCTCCACTCATGCCAGTTACGTACTTGTCAGTCTGGAGGCATTCTCTTTTTCTGATCCCTTCGGTTTCTTTGGAGCAGAATAATCCTTTCTAAACAATGGATCTCAATTTCACTAATAATAAATTTTGTATACTGATTTCTGTGATTTGTGAATACTATCGTATGTTTTAATTTGTAATTCTAAAAGTTATTTTAAGTTGAGGGCAGATTGTGTTTTATATTTGTATATTTGCAAATGTTTAGAATTAACTTAAGCTAACAATAGTTCATTTCATTGCCTCCTTCATATACACAAGCCTATTAGGTACTTTAGATACCAACCAGAAGGATATGGACTGATTCACATAATCAAGTCTTTAATACTGAACCATACCCTAGACTATATGAATTCAGCTTTTTATTTGTCACTGTATCATTTGAAAAGAGAGTAGCAATAAATCATTTCTTGTAGATTTTGCTAGTCTTAGAAAAACGTTGCTAAAATCACAAATGATACATGAGATGATAGTGATGGCTTAAAAATATTTCTGTGTATTAACAATAACAACCTTTGTAAATAAAAAGGCAAGATTTTCTATAAAGTGAACAGTAGAAAATAATTCAGTATAACAACATCCCTGTAAGAACTCTTAAGGAAATGCAAAGGGTACCTCTGGATTTTTACAGAATATGTAAAGGTATTTCTATATAATATATGTGTAACATGTTTAATACACATAAAGAATTACTATTCTTCAGGAATATTCTATTGATATGCTATTTTATCTGATATATATCACAAAATATTCATTAAAGATGTCTTTAATATAACCTATTTAAGTTTGGCATTTTGACACATGGGAATAAATACAGTGTATAAATTATTTGTTTAACTTAAGGACAGTGATAAATAGTGTATCCATGGGTATTCCTTTGCACATATATGGGTACTATGGTTATATCTAAGTGAATATATTTTGATTAAACACAAACTCTTGCATAAGGACGTATGTAACCATGAGATCACACAAACTTCAAAGAGCAAAATCCCTTGTGATGGATCCTAATAGGAATATTTAATTAATTTATTTTTTTTTATTTCCATAGGTTATTGGGGAAGAGGTGGTGTTTGGTTACAAAAGCAAGTCCTTCAGTGGTTGATCTGTGAAATTTTGGTGTACCTCTCACTTGAGCAGTATACACTACACCCAGCTTGTAGTCTTTTATCCCTCTCCCCCTTCCCACCCTTTCCCCCTGAATCCTCAAAGTCCATTGTATCATTCTCATGTCTTTGCATCATCATAGCTTAGCTTCCACTTATGAGTGAGAACATGCGATGTTTGGTTTTCCATTCGTGAGTTACTTCACTTAGAATAGTAGTTTGCAATCTCATCGAGGTTGCTGCAAATGCCATTAATTCATTCCTTTTTATGGCTGAGTTTTATTCCATCATATATACACATATATGTCATATATATGTGTATATATATGTATATATGTGTATACGTGTGTATATGTGTGTATACGTGTATATGTATGTATATATATGTATATATGTGTATACGTGTGTATATGTGTGTATATGTGTATATGTGTGTATACGTGCGTATATGTGTATACATATGTATACGTGTGTATATATGTATACATGTGTATATGTGTGTATATATGTGCATATATGTATACATATGTATACATGTGTATATATGTATACATATGTATATGTGTGTATATATGTGTGTATATGTATATATGTATATATGTATTTGTGTATATATGTGTATATATGTATATATGTATAGATGTATATATACACAGATATATGTATATATGTGTGTATATGTATAGATGTATATATACACATATAAGTATATATGTGTGTATACGTATAGATGTATATATACACATATAAGTATATATGTGTGTATACGTATAGATGTATATATACACATATATGTATATATGTGTGTATACATATAGATGTATATATACACATATATGTATATATGTGTGTATACGTATAGATATATATACAAAACATATATGTATATATGTGTGTATATGTATAGATGTATATATACACACATATATGTATATATGTGTGTATATGTATAGATGTATATATACACATATATGTATATATGTGTGTATATGTATAGATGTATATATACACATATATGTATATATGTGTGTATATGTATATATGTGTATATGTATATATGTATATATGTGTATATATGTGTATATGTATATATGTATATATGTGTATATATGTGTATATGTATATATGTATATATGTATATATGTGTATATATGTATATGGTGGAATATATATATCACAGTTTCTTTATCCATCATATATATGACGAATATATAATAGATATTTTATATATAATACTATTATATATAATAGATATTTTATATATATAATAGATATTTTATATATAATATCTATTATATATTATATATATACACATATATATATATATATATATAAAATCTTTTTCATATGAAGACTTAGTTCCCTCTGGGTAGACACCCAGTAGTGGGATTGCTGGATCAAATGGTAGTTCTACTTTTAGTTATTTAAGGAATCTCCACAGTGTTTTCCATAGTGGTTGCACTGGTTTACATTCCTATCAGCAGCGTAGACGTGTTCCCTGTTCACCGCATCTATGCCAACATCTATTATTTTTTGAATTGTTAATTATGACCATTCTTGCAGGAGTAAGGTGATATTGCATTGTGGTTTTGGTTTGCATCTCCCTAATCATTAGTGATGTTGAGCATTTTTTCATATGTTTGTTGACCATTTGTAGATCTTCTTTTGAGAATTGTCTATTCATGTCCTTAGTCCGCTTTTTGAAGGGATTGTTTGTTTGTTTTTTCTTGCTGATTTGTTTGAGTTCTTTGTAGATTCTGTATCTTAGTCCTTTGTCAGATGTACAGATTGTGAAGATTTTCTCCCACTCTGTGGGTTGTCTGTTTACTCTGCTGACTGTTCCTTTTGCTGTGCAAAAAGCCGACATAGCCAAAGCTAGACTAAGCAAAAAGAACAAATTTGGAGGCATCTTATTACCTGATTTCAAGCTATACTGTAAGGCCATAGTCACCAAAACAGCATAGTATGTTAAAATAGGCACACAGACCAATGGGACAGAATAGAGAACCCAGAAATAAACCCAAATACTTACAGCCAACTGATCTTTGACAAAGCAAACAAAAACATAAATTGGGAAAGGACACCCTATTCAACAAATGGTGCTGGGATAACTCGCAAGCCACATGTAGGAGAATGAAACTGGATCCTCATCTCTCACCTTATGCAAAAATCAACTCAAGATGCATCAAGGACTTAAATCTAAGACCTACAACTATAAAAATTCTACAAGCTAACATTGGAAAAACCCGTCTAAACATTGGCTTAGGCAAGGATTTCATGACCAAGAACCCAAAAGCAAATGCAATAAGAACAAAGATAAATGGTAATAGGAATATTTTAAATTAACTCCATTATATAGCCCATCTACAGAATTGGCATGTGTATCTTAGGAAAGATATACTCTCTCACATGTGTGTCTTGGGAAATGTCTAACTCGGTTATCTTATAATGCTTATTTTTTAAATAACTTCTAGATTAGCAGGTGATCTTCTTTCATATTCTAAAATGATTCATACTGAACTGATATTTTCAATGCAACAGGAATACTATAGAATTTTAATCACTGCCTCGTTAACTACCATCCATTGTCCACATAAAAGTGCCATGGTGCTATCCTATACTGTCATACCAATAGATAGCAGGGCTCCAATCCCTTTTTCTCAGGTTACAGATATCTGAGATCTTCTGAAATTAGATTATCTTCTTTGGCTAACAAAGGTACTGAAATAAGTCATGAGGGGTGTCACTCTTTCTGCACAATTAGTTGATGGGGTGCTGTGTTGAAGAAGAGATGATTTCTTCAGATTACAATAGAATGCAGATTCTTACTCCAATGATGGCTAATAATCAGGTGAAAAATGACTGAATTTCCTCAGTGACCTTCATTTTGTTCCCCAGTAACCTTTACTTTGGTTCTCCCCTAGTTTTAACTTTTAGGACAGAGGGTTCTCTTTTTTCTTGGGCAAATTCTCTAAGCTCTCATGGTGCTCTGTGGGGCTGCCTCCACACTCCTTCACTTGGCATTTGTTCTTCAACTTTTTAGTAATCTGGGGTGACTCCCTCCATATTATTAACACTCTTATCAAGAGTTTTCTCTTGCCTCAAAGTCCGTATTTTCTCAAATATGTCTTTTATAGGCTGTAAAATCTGAGCAACAACAACAAAACCATGTTTATTTTTCTTTAAAACATTTAAATTGCTCAATACTCAAACCTTGGAGATATAAATATAGCATATACATATACATGTACATACAAATATTTGTATTTCTTACTCCTTCTGCAATAAAGAAAAGCAAAAAAAAAAGTTAAGTTTCCATAAAAAATAGTGTGGACAATCCCACCTATCCACAGTACAAGAAATCCCCCTTTTCTGGGGGCCGGGGGTGGGGGGGAACTGGTAAAAACTCAATAAATTCATTTTTCTTCTTTCTTTTCTTTTCTTTTCCTTTTCTTTCCTTTCCTTCCTTCTCTCTCTCTCTCTTTCTTTCTCTCTCTCTCTCTTTTTTCTTTCTCTCTTCCTCTTTCTCTTTTTGACAGTCTTGCTCTCTCACCCAGGCTGGAATGCAGTGGCACAATCTTGGCTCACTGCAGCCTCCACCTCCCAGGTTCAAGTGATTCTCATGTCTCAGCTTCCCAGGTAGCTGGGACTACAGGTGTGTACCACCACATCTGGCTAATTTTTGTATTTTTAGTAGAGACGAGGTTTCACCATGTCGTCCAGACTGGTCTCGAACTCCTGACCGGTCTCGAACTCCTGACCTCAGGTTATCCACCCACCTCAACCTCCCAAAGTGCTGGGATTACAGGCGTGAGCCACCATACCCTGCAGCCATATAATCCTGTTGCTATTGATATTACATTGGTTTTAGCAATCTTCACCTACGTGAATTGTGCATCTGTTTGCTTGTAAGCTATGGGGAGAAAATCCACTATAGATACCAGGAAATTGGCACTTCCTCGTAGGAGTAGGGAATGACAAAAGGAGTATCAACTTAACAGAGTTCAGCTAGAGGAGAAATTTCAGATTGATTTGCTCAATGCCTGAATCCTCTTCTAAATTACATAATTTCCTGTTTTTATTACCTTCTCCTACTGTTAAATAATGTTTTCCTCAATGTCAACCTCCACCCACACTGGACAGACTGGGAGTTTGCTCTTCAATTATTTTTCATATTGTATATGAACATATAAGCATACATGGAGAAAGAAACACAATGACAGTGTGTTCTATATTTTGTTTTGTTTGATTTTGTTTTGCATTATTTTTGTTTTGTTTGAATTTGTTTCGCAATAGATTTTATCTAGGCCTCATTCACACAAACTCATCTACAGCATGGAAATGGAACAAAGTATAATTTAGGCAAAAGGCCATAAATTTACCTAAGATTTTGTATGATTTATTAGTGTATTTTAAATTAGTGAAGAAAATGATTCTCCAATTATTTCATAACAAGTTTATGACAATGGCTAAATAATTTTGAGAACAAATATTTTTAAGTCCACATTGAAAAAAGCCTTAAGAAAAAAAACTAAACTTCAAATATTCAAAGTTATCAGACATAAAAAATCAAAACAAGTTGATCTCCTAGAAGTAGAGAGTAGAATAGTGGTTGCCAGAGGCTGTGTGGGGAGAATGGAGAGAGACTGGTCAATGGGTGCAAAATTACAGTTAGATAGCAGGAATAAGTTCTGGTGTTCCACTACACAGTAGAGTGCCTATAGTTGACAATGTATTGTATATTTCAAAATAGCTATAAAAGAAAATTTTGAATGCCCTCACCACAAAGAAATGATAAGTATTTGAGGTAATGAATATGCTAATGACCCTGATTTGATCATTACATAATGTAACTCATATGGAAACATCCCACTGTACCACGCAAATATACACACTTATGCATCAATTAAAATTGAAAGAACATATATTAAAAAGTGCCAGAAAAATACATAGCTAGATATGTATTCACTTAATTTATTGAAGGCTTATTTGTGTTTTCTTAAGTTGCCACCATTATACTTTGTGACAGACCTAGTGCTTTGAAACGACACTCGTTTACTATGTCATAGTTCTGTAGGTTAGGATTCCAGATGCAGTGCAGCTCAACTGGGTCCTCTGCTTAAATTCTCACAATGCCAACATCAAGATGTTGGCAGTGTTGTGTTCCTCCCTGGAGGCTGTAAGAATGAATCCGCTTCTAAGCTCACACAGCTTGCTGGTCTTAATCACTTCCTTTTGGAGGTAGGACACAGATCCATTTTCTTCATTTCCTTGCTGGCTGTCATCTGGTATGGTCTTTGGTCCCCGAGGTTGCCTGCATTCCCTTTGATGCCTTCCATATGTCCTCCACCGCCGGAATGGCAGGTTGCCTCCCTCTCACACTTTCAATCTCTCTGACTTCCGCCACGTCCATCTAACCACAGCCAGAGAAAATTCTCTTCGTTTTAAGGATTCATGCGGTTAGAATGGGCCTACCCAGACAATCCTCCTATTTTAAGGTCCATAGTCTTCATTGCTTCTGCAAAGTCCCTTTTGCCATGGAACACAGGTTCCAGGGATTAAGGCATGGACAACTTTAGGGGGTCGTGCTGCTTACCACAGAAGGCATTCTAATTAAGATACCAAAATGGAGCCCATTTTGTTTCATTACATAAAGCTTTGCATCTTCTTTTCCTCCAAAACACACTAATACCCAAAGCAAATGACCTTTTGTGAAAATCCATCTGCCACATACATGAGAAAGAGTTAATATCATTAACCTCTAAAGGACTTTTGTAAAGCAAACAAAGATAAACCGTATTTCAAACGGAGGCAAGGGAGAAACTTTTCATTTCTAGATTTATTTGAGAATGTAATGTGCCTAAAATTCAGATTTTGGGTAAGAATGGTTCAAGCTCATGTTCTTTTTATGTAAATGATTATCATTTTACTATGAAAAAGATAAGTGTTATCTTGAATGTCTTATAAAATAAAAAATAATTATATGAAGCCATTTCTATTTTAAAAATTACATGTTTAATATTTCTGAATCGTTAAGGAATTGATGTTCATTATAGAAAATAAGGCATAAGATACATTAGAAATAAGAATACAGATAATTAATCTATTAAGAAGAAATAGTCTTTTTATAATGTTCATACAAAAACACTTAAAATTGGGGATCATATTGTAAGCAGTGTTGCTAACCTTCATTTTCAAGGTTGAACACTGTCATAGGTACAGTGTTTTATAAACATTCAGTACCCACTATGTGTTAAGCTCTCTTTTAAGCCCTTTGGATATATTAATATTAGTAAAGAGAGCAAAGATTTCTGCCTGTGAGGAGCTCACATTCTGTCATAATACAGAAAGAAATTCTTGTGATATATTGCCCTGTGGAAAAAAAAATAGATCACAGAACAGTATTTGCTGTATGATCCTAATTTGGAAATGTGTTTAAAAAATAGAAACCGTCACCATACAGTAAGTGATTGGCATAATGTGTTTAGCCAACTGGCTTGTATTTTTATTGACATTATATTTCATAAATCTTCTTAAATCATAAGACTTTCAGGTATCGATTTGCTCCTAAATGTTTGCACTCTTTCTTTTAAGTAAAGGAAGTTACATTCTTATACAAAAGAGTAAGAGTTGCTTACTCTTTTGAGTAAGAGGAATCATAATGAGAATCACAATGTACGAATAGTTCGAGGGCTTTGGATAGATATTGCCAAGATGACTTGTAGAAATAATGACCCAGCATCTTCTCCCACAAGCCCCGTGTACATGTGCCTATTTCCCTTGCTCATAAACACTACTCCAAACATCTACTAATGACAACAATTACTACTACGTGTGTTTACCATATGTTGTTGTTCAAATCTTAACATCTCTGAAATTAGGATGCATACCCAATGGAATAATTTAACTTTTTTTCTTTTGTAAAGCTGTGTGAAATAATGGGTTGTCTTATAATCCATGGCATTTTAGATTTTTAAAAATCCATTAACACATAAATCCTATTGCTATATTTGTGAATATTAATCGTAATTACTGCAAAAGTTATCTAATGCTGTGAAACATTTTGAAATATCACTGGAACACGGTGTACTGATTGTTGCCATAGATTGCTGATTAACTTCCTAAGAAAAATCCTATTTTCCATGGTCTTACTGAGGAATCAGAAACACCGGCGATCTGTCTTAATTGCTACAAATCAGTATTACTTGTTCTATGTTTTAAAGAGATATGTAGAACAAAGAGAGAACATGTCACAAGAGTTAACAAGAACCTTTTAAAAAGGAAAGACATTTTATTAAATAAATGAAAAAAAATAGCTGCAACCAACAACATCTAAATTTTCTATGTAGGAAATGTAGAAAATCCTTAAGAGGATTTTACTGATTTTGTCTGCTGTATGCTACTATGTACTATGTTTTACTATCAAATATTTAAACATACATACCAAATAAACTACTGTTGTATTGGTTTTCACTATTACGCAATTTTCACCATTTCATATATTTAGAAACAAATATTTCTGCAGTTAATTGCCTAGAACTAAGAAAGTTGAAATGGCATGAATTGCTTCAAATTATTAACAAGCTTACGGAAGTGGTCAACTTGCCTGTAAATAAACACATAAAAATTAAAATTGAATAAAAATTTTGCCACAAAACTAAAAATACTGTATTTGAATATAACATTACAAATTCTAATATTAAAATGTTTTAAGTCGCAGTTTCTCCAAATGGGGATACAAAGAGTTTGAACCCAACTATAAGAAATAACTCATAAAATGCTTTCAAAATGCATAGAAAAGCTCTGGCTCTTAATAATTCTTCATTATACTCAGCTAAAATGATGACATTGATGATTAAAATATTTAGAAAACATATTGTTGCAGTTCCCCTAATATTTCATTTGTCTTTTCACTTTTTTCTCTAATTAACAATTCAAGGACTGGTAGTAGAGGTAATATAATTGCCAACCTTCATAAACATGGATATTAAAAATTATTAGTTTCAGAGTTATTCCTAATTATTTCTGTGCAACTTTAAGAAATATATTCCTGCTTTTTCTATCTTTCACTAATAAGATAAACTTGATCATCAAAGTCTGAGTAATCAAAAACTACCATATTATAGAAAATCCCCTCCCAAAGTATAAAGTTTGGATTGGCACGTGATGTGGCTACGACTTTCATTACCCCCTTGCCTAAGTTGATTGGCTGTTCTCCCAGAGAGATGTCCTCCATTTTTCCTCTGAGCAATTTGAATGACCAATCTAAATGTGCATACTGTCAAAATAGAAAATGTAACCCAGTAGAAGCAAACATTGCCATGAATAAAGGAACTGAATGAACTGAAATCAGCAGGTCATTTATGAAGACACTTTTATTTTTTCTCCCTTCTGTTTTCCAGTTCTGCTCTATGGGTTAGTCCTTATCGCTGCGTATGGTTAAAATCCTTGCAGGTTCCATAGCTCCACTGGGACTATATTTTTCTGTTATTGATACATGATAGTTTACATATTTAGGGGTACAGATGATTGTTACATGTTTGGAATGTGTTATGATCAAGTCAGGATATTTGAGATATCCATGATCTTGAGTATTATTTCTATGTGTTGGTATAATTTCAAGTCCTCTTTTCTATTGCTTTGAAGTATACAAAATACTGTTGCTAGGTATAGTCACTTTAGTCTGCTAACCAACATTAAAACTTATTTCTTCTAATTATGTGTTTGTACCTATTAATCAACCTCTCTTTATCCTCCCATTCCAACCACCAACCCATCCCAGTCCCTACTATTTACCGTTCTATTCTCTATGAGATCAATTTGTTTAGCTCCCACATATGAGTAAGAACATGCAGTATTTGTCTTTCTGTGACTAGATTATTTCAACTTAATGACCTCCAGTTCCATCCAGATCCCCAGAGCAGCAGCATCAACATCACCTGGGAACTTGGTTTAGAAATGCTACTTTTGAATCCCACTCCCCAGTGAGGGAATTAGTGAGACCCCCTAGCCTTTCTGATGTACTCTGAAGTTTGAGAAGCACTGTAATATCTCATACTTAGATAGAAGGAAGCAAACTGGTCTTTTGTGGGCTGCCATTGGGAATCAGTTACCATAGTGAGCACTTCAATTAAATTACCTATTAATAGTTCTAACAGCATATAAATCTGTGTCATTAGCAAGCCCCTCTGCTATCTAGATCTATGCCCATGAGCAAGTAATTTCACTGTTCTGTGCCTAAGTTGATTTGTCTGTAAAATATAATAGAAGCGCCTACCACTTAGAGTTGTTAGGAGAATTTCATAGATTAGTATATTAAAAACCCTAAAACACATGTAATGTGTACATGTATTTGCTTATATCATTACTATTATCTCTTATATATTAGTATTAACAATTACAATTATCATTTAGGCCTCTGTAAGTTAAGTAACTTGCTGGATGTAATACAACTAAAATAGTAGAAGCCTGAAGTTGATTCTAGCTTTATTTTCCTCTAAGATAATTTTTTATCTCCCCTCTTTACAACAATTATATTCACATAACACATTTTATTAGCTATATACACATACATTTCCTCCTCTCATACTTTTCAACATTGCTATGATAGGCTGGTTTCCTTAATTCAACATCACAGGAGAGAGTGATGACTTATGCTCTCCAGTATCTGAAATGACACTTAGGAACATAGATGTTCAATAAGTGCTTGCTAATTGATGAAGAAGAATAAGGTTATGACCAATAACTTCTTCAAACACTGATAAAATGGAATAAATGTGATAAACTAATAAAATCAGAGATTGTAGAAATCACGTTAAAGTGATGTATCTCTTTTTTTCCCCTCTATTTTTGACAGTCATATCACAGAGTGGCCTAGGTCTGTACACAGGATTAAATATTTAGATGTTCTCTGACTATATCCCTTTCCATTTATCAATGTCCAACCTATTTAGCATAAACGGTAGAGAAACATGTGAGTATGGGTTTTTCTGTTTTAAAAATGGCATTTAATTTATTCAACTAAAGATTTTTCACCTCATAGAATGTAGGAAATAACGTTGTGCCTTAAGATTAACTAACTTATCCTGAATATAGTTTGTATAGGTTTCATACTGAGCAACTGACAGCTTAGAAGAAGCAATAATGTTCAATGAAAATATTTTTATTACTAAAAAATGCCTGGTACATAAAACTCAACTCATAAGAATTATAATCTTACTGCGTGCTTATGACTACATAATCATTCTCATTATGCCAATTATACTAGATTTGTTTGTATTAGCAAGTATTCGTTAAACCAGTATACTCTCAAACATTATACTCTTCTTTGCTTATAGAAGGATGAGACAATCTGATCTCAAGAACCAAATAATGAGGTCTACAACAAAACTACTGGCTGAGTTGAGGGATGGCCCTGTGATTAGAAGGGGAAAAAGAAATATGAGAGATGAGAGACTGAATATAAAAATGGTTAACAGCCAGAACATATGTGACAAAACTCTGACCTACCACCTCCACAGCAACTAGCCCAGGAAACCAAACCACAACCTCTGCAATTGGTTCAGAATGGCCAGGACGTTGGGGACATTTTCAGGTCACTGATTACCAACTTCTTTAATTTTTATCCACTGCTTCCAATTGAGAACTAACCAGAGGAAGCCAAATATATCTCCCAAAGCAATCACATAGGTTGCTCTACTTCTAGTTAGCCTGTTTCCAGTTTCTCCGTGTTCATTTATCTGCAATCAGAACACTCCTCAAGCCTTCCCTTTTTATTCACTGTTAGGTTTTCCTGCTCCCCTACGTACCTTTGAGTCTCTGGCAAATGCAAATGATGCATGGCTGACTCCCTTGCTGTAGCCAACTGCAAATAAATAGTATCTACTTATTCACATCTGGATGGTCTTTCTTCATTTTCATGAAGACAACAGAGGTAGAATAATTGGGCTTGAAAAATAATTGGATGAAGGGATGAAAAGAAAGGGAAGAATCAGTAATGACTAGCCTTTTAGGTTTGTGTGAATGACAAGTTTGAAGTGTCACTAATAGAAAGAAAAATCCAAGGAGCAAAGTGGGTTTTAGCAGGAAGGGGATAAATTTTGTTTGGACATTTTTAATTCAAAGTAATTGTGCAATATGTAGGTAGAAATATCTAGCAAGAAGTTTGAAAAGTAGCACCTAGACCAGAAATACATTCAGATCTAGAAATACTAATTTGGAAAGTTAAGATGTAAATTGAAGATGAAACTTGTAAAGATGAAGATTTCAACCAAGTGTCTAAGTACAAGTTCATATAGGAATAAGTAGAAAGAGGACAGGATCAGAAAATATATTCCTACCTCCTTGATTGTTGCATTCACTCAAACATCCCTGAGCACAGCTTTGCCCCTAGGCATTGTGTCTGCCACTGAGATAAACATGCTGTCAAACTGGGAAGTTTTACATTCAAAGTACTGGGAAGAAGAGAAAATAAAGGCAAAGACAATAAGATGTAATCATGAGAACATAAAAACATAATGAAACAAAAATGATAATAATCCAAAACTAGAAGGCAGTTTGTAATTCCTGGAAAAAGAGAATTTCATGAAGGAAGAAGTGGTTAACTTCTGTGCGCTGTAAATTTTCCAGGGTGATGATGACTTTAAAAGGAACATGGAATTTGATGTCTTGGCATCCTTGTGGATGTTCAATAAAAGGCATCATTATAGTTTTTTGGGTGAAAAAAAATGTTGGAAATCATAAGAAGTGTAGAGCATCCACACAAGAAGAAAATAAAAGAAAGCTTGAAGACTCAGGATGGTCAAGGGCAAAGCTCTCCAGGAGAGATAAGCCTTGACATTACAGATTGAAAGTAAAGATAAAGTGGAGAATGAGAAATTTGTTGTCATTAGAAAAAGCATAAAGGGTGCATGGTAATTCAGGACTGAAAAGAGGGGATGAAAGCAAAACTATGAGGAGGAAGGAGAGAGATCCTTTCTTGGAAATAAAGTAATAGAAGAGGAATGGTTGAAGATGCACATGGATTTTTGAAGTGTAGAATAACGAAGTTGAAGTTGTTCTCATGGATAACTTTCATCCACTTAATATGTGAACAAGTCATGTCATAGCAGGAGAGAGAAGCAGGTACAAAATGGGAGGGAGTTGGAGATATTTTATTTTAGTGGCTACAGCATTACGAATGTAATGGTTAGGTAATTGTAGAGAGAGAATAGTGACGGTGAAACATGAGCAACATAGAGGTTTAGTTGTGTGGTAGCATAGCAAATAATAATAATAATAATAGATGAAATAAAATGTTTTAATGTAGTAGTTTTCTTTTCCAAAAATTAAAAGGTTGATAGGGTTTATGAAGCATCATCTAACTGAGATGGGGTAGATTTGAGTGAGGGGAGATTAAGGTGGAGACAGAGGTTGCAGGGCACATCATATATATAAACTATTTCTGAGATAAAGAAACCGTGGCTTAGGAAGCTTTACATAGCTTGCTAGTATTACTAAAATGAAGCTTCTAATGCATGTTTTTGGGATGGGGCCTGAGATTCTGTATTCCTAAGAAGGCAGAATTATCAGAATCTGTATTTCAACAAAAATCCAGGTGATTTTTATGTGCTTTTGAGTTTGAGAGGTACCACTGCTTACTTAGCTTCTGCCTCTGAGTTGCCAATTGGCAAAAAAAGTATGGTAAGGATGAAGGAAGAAGAGAATACAGGATACTTTCAGGGCTTGATTAAAGTAGCCAACCATGGCGAGTAAGATAGAAAGGGACAAGTGGCACCGATATGCTGCTGTATATTTTCAGAATAGGGAGTGATAAGGATCCGCTAGTCATAATGGCAACTGTAAGACTGAGTCTCCAAGCTTATCTGAGTTTTAGTGCAGCAGCTGAAGTAAAATGAAAATGAATGTTGTCATAGTTACCATGAATTTACATAAAGGCTATACCAATCTTGTGAACTTTCACATGGACTTACAGATTTTTCAATATTACTATCTCCAGAAATGAAAGGATCATTATATTATGCTGGGAGTTACAATTTATAATTTCTTCTTAAATGCATAGTTATCTATAACAACGCAACTTTATGATGAGTATTATTATTTCTTTAGGTTTTACCACTTAATGTGGCTCATTGTCAACTAAGGAAAATTATGACAATGTCATTCATGAAAAAGAGTTCAGAGGACGTTTTTGGAATGCACCCATGTATAGATTGAGGTTATTGTTGTCAATCTTTTCAACACGGCATCAAACATTTTAATAAGATTTTAGTGTTTTGAATAATTTAGAGAGGCATTTTTCTGAGCAGTAATGCCTAAGAGTCAAAATATTAAACATAAGGATGTATAAAGTTTCAGTTAAGAGACATAAATTCCCACTTGCTAAATGGATTGTTTAATGTTATTTTATATATCATTGATACCCAAAATATTTGTAATCATTTTCATTGTATACCTTTTGAATTAGTATGAAACTTTGTTTAGAGGTTTTGACATTTTGGATTTTGTGAGCATAATTTAAGAATAGATACTCATTCAGTGAGGAGGATATCAAAGGCACTACAACCAACAGGCTAAAATACAAATTCCTGACTATATTATTTATTGGCAACACTTTCCATAGATTTTTTTTAATCACATATTTTGTTATGTAGTAACAAGTAAACTTTCAAATGACTTTCAATTGTATAATGAAATTCCAACAAACGCTCTGGGAGGTTAATGGTTTTTCTTGGTGTTAATTCATGAGTAGCCTTTATCTTCTTTCCAGTAGGTTTTAGACAATGGAAGACAGAGATTATAGTTTTTTCTTATTTTATTCATCCTAATATATACTAACGCGTTAATGCATTATAGCAGGTTCAGAAATTCAGACAAATCTGAGCCTCCGGAAGAATATACCACACAAATGTCTTTGTAAAGTATAAAATGCATTTAAATTATTTAAGAGATAACCTAATAGTGTAAGGAACTTTTAAATATAACAGCTTTATTGAGATATAATTTCATCATCCCAAAAGTAATTCTTTACCCATTAGCAGTTATTCCCCATTCCTCCTACCCTTTATTCTCTGATAAACTTTAATCTGCTTTCTGTTTCCATAGGATTTATTTATCTCTCAAATCCAAGAAATAATCCACCCAAATCTGAGATAACATGCCACGCTGTCATTTGATCTAGATACCTCCTATTTTAATTGCTTTACTTGGGAGTCTGATAAACAAAGAGGTTGGGGTGGCCTCTTATGATACAAAATGACTGCTGGAGCTCCAGGCGTTAATTCTGCAATCTAACCAGAAATTTAAATTAGGGACGGAGGGACAAAGATGAACATGTCTCTTAACATTCACTGACACTGTTTAGATGTTGCTTACCCAACGTCTACCTGTGTGCTTTTGCTAGAACTTAATCTTATGGCATTGAGACTAAGGATTGTTGTCTTATTGCAAGTGGTCATGAACTTAGCAAAAAATAAGTAAAGTAAGATGGATGTTGAGGGATAACTAAAAGTTTCTGCCATAGTGTTAAACCCACTCAACCTTATATAAAACTTTTCAAGCTAGATTTTGGAATACCAAATGAAATATCCTGGAAGAGATTATAGAATGCAATTGTACAATGTCTAGTAGCTTTTGAAGTGGCAATACAATATACAGTTATTAAACATTAGTAACCAGAATATCAAATCTATTATGTTTTTGTCTTATTTGTCACTTTAACCTCACATTATAGTATAGTAGTGGCTGGTAAATAATTGTTTAGTAAATATTTGTGGAATAAATGTATAAATTACTTAACAAGCATTATATACCATTTTATTCAATAGATTTACATACATTATTCATAGGATAGTGTGCTAGTCTCACCACTTGCCAGTCATTCCAACTTTTCCAGGGTTTAAGATCTTTTTTGTAAGAAATAAGTTAGGCATTGATTAAGACATTGAGAAGATTTTGATAAGGTAAACTCTAACACCTAAACACAGGGCATTTTTTTCCCAAGGTTCTATCCAGTTATTATTTCTTTATTGCAACACTTAGATGGTCATTGATTATTTATTGAGAGTTTATAATGTGCAAGGTTTTACTGAAACAGTCTACATTTTTTCCCAAATATGTTGCCTACAATTATAATAGGAATTGTGTTTCCGAGATGATAAGCTTCACAGTCTTGAAAGATTAGAGTTCAAAGTTGTTATTTTTTAAAGCGTTTATTTGCATTTTTCTAAATGGATAGAAGGTTATCTGGTTTTGCAAGAAAGTGTTTCTGATAACCTGTGCCAAAATCATTCTTATATTACCTACAATTTACATATTTTGTAACAATATTATGTATTCTAAAATTTATTGGCAGAAAACTCTAGAATTTGGCATGTCTGATAAATAATGCATAGGTTCAATTTAGCATTTAATGAGCTAGGTACTGTGGGGCTGTCACTATCTAAAATTAATTATAATTTATTAGAGTTGCAAGACTAGAAGCTTTTTAATCTATTTACTATTCTTATAGATCTATAAAAAATTGAGAATATAGTTATGTATCTGCTTTATGAAGATACAATTTTAGGTTTCTTTCTAAATTGACTTAAATGCAAGCCCCCTATTTCTTTCACAGGTCCTCTCCTTTAAAAGAATCTGATCAACACAGTGAACACACAACTCACAGAATGGAAGATAATATTTGACAACTACACATCTGACAGGGACAGTTTATCCAGAATTTACAATGAACTCAAACAACTTAACAACAACAACAAAACAAATCCCATTAAAAAGTAGGCTAAGGGCTGGGCACAGTGGCTCATGCCTGTAATCCCAGCACTTTGGGAGGCTGAGGTGGGTGGATCACAGGAGGTCAGGAGTTCGAGACCAGCCTGGCCAACGTGCTGAAAGCCCATCTCTACTAAAAATACAAAAATTAGACAGGTGTGGTGGTAGGCTCCTGTAATCCCAGCTGTTCAGGAGAATTGCTTGAATCATGGAGGCGGTGGTTGCAGTGAGCTGAGATCACGCCACTGCACTCCAGTCTGGATGACAGAGCAAGACTGTCTCAAAGAAAAAAAAAAAAAAAAGTAGGCGAAGGACATGAATAGACACCATTCAAAAGAAAACATACAAATGGCCAACAAGCGCATCAAAAATGCTCATCATTACTAATCATCAGAAAATGATTAAAGTTAAAACTACAATGTCATATCATCTTACATCAATCAGAATGGCTATTAACAAAAAGACAAAAAAATGTTGGCAAGGACACAGAGAAAAGGGAAGACTTAAACACTGTTGGTGGGAATGTAAATTAGTACAACCTCTATGGAAAACAGTATGGAGATTTCTCAAAGAACTAAAAATAGAACCACCCTTTGATCCAGCAATCCCACTACCTGATATATACCCGAAGGAAAAGAAATCATTGTACCAAAAAGATACCTGTACTCATATGTTTATTGCAGTTCTATTCACAATAGCAAAGTTATGAAATAACCTATCAACAAATGATAGAATAAAGAAAATGTAATAGATGCAGACATGCACACACAATAGTATGGAACACTATTCGGCCATAAAAAAGATGAAACATGTCTTTGAAGCAATATGGATAGAACTGGATGTCATTATCTTAAGTGAAACAACCCAGACACACAAGGAAAAATACTACATATTCTGTCTTATAAGTGGGAGCTAAATAATATGTTCATATGGACTTAGAGCTTGGGTTGATACACAGTGGAGACTCAGAGGGTAAGGGAGTGGGAGGGAGATGAATGATGACAAATTACTTAATGGGTGCAACGGATATTATTCTGGTAATGGACATACTAAAAGCCCTGACTTCACCACTATGTGATATATACATATAAGCAAATTAAACTTATACCCCACAAATTTATACAAACAATCTGTATCTCTAAGCTACATCTAACTGAAGGGTAGGAGAGTTTGTGCTTAAAACTCAACTGTAGCTGAACATACAGGGAGGGGAACAACACTTACTGGGGCCTGTTAGAGGAGGTGTGGAGGTGGCAGGGGAGGATTAGGGAAAAGAGATCATGCATGCTGGGCTTAATACCTAGGTGATGATTTGATAGGTGCAGTAAACCACCACGGCACACGTTTACCTATGTAAGAAGCCTACACATCCTGTACGTGTACCGCAGATCTTAAAAAATAAAATAATTATTTTAAAAACTCAACTATATTACTTACTAGCTCACTGTCCTTAGATATATTTGTTTACCTTTCTAGTCAGTGTTCTTATTTATACAACATAGATGCTCATAATACCTGATAGGATTGCTATGGAGATTAAATGAGATGAACTTAAAGACTTTGACACACTTCTTGGCACTTAGTATGTGTTCAATAAGTGTTAACTGTAGTTATTAATGCGGACCAGCCCACTAAGATGATATTAGACTCATAATAAATGTATAATTACTTGACTCCTAAAACTGAAAAGAATAAATGCATATACGTGTATTGAAATAGCACTTGTAAGAATACCATACAATGATCAACGATCATATAGAGATGGAATGACTAAGCGCATAGGCTCTGAACCAAGGCTCCCTGGGTTAAAAATGTGTATATTAAAGAACAACATACTTATAGCTCAGTTTTATCTTTAAGGTAGAAATTTAATTATCAGAATTAAATGGATTAATACATAAAAATACTGGGCCAGGCACAGTGGCTCACGCCTGTAATCCCAGCACTTTGGAAGGCCAAGTGGGTGGATCACAAGGTCAGCAGATCAAGACCATTCTGGCTAACACAGTGAAACCCCATCTCTACTAAAAATACTAAAAATTAGCCGGGCATGGTGGCGGGCGCCTGTAGTCCTAGCTACTTGGGAGGCTGAGGCAGGAGAATGGTGTGAACCCGGGAGACGGAGCTTGCAGTGAGCCCAGATCTTGCCACTGCACTCCAGCCTGGGCAACAGAGTGAGACTCCATCTCAAAAAAAAAAAAAAAAAAAAAATACATAAAAATACTGAGACCAGGATCTTACATACATTATATGTTTGGTAAATGTTATCTACTAATATTATCCTATCCTGGTGTGTGACTTAACTGGGATTTTGAATTTAATTAACTTCAGGTTCTATTTTGACTTTACAACATATTGATAGTAAGATTTTTTGTAGTTTATTCAGGCAATTGTTAGCTTTCAATCTCTTCTGTGAAAATGTGGAAAATAATCTCTAATATATGAAACTTTTCTGAGCATCGATAGAGGATACATGAGATAAAACGTAGAAATCCTATTACAGTACTATTTATTGCTGATTAAATATTGTTTTCCTAAACCCAACAAACTGCCCTTAAAATTATTCCCAATCATTTTGAAGTATTTATAATTATTTAAAATTATTATTTAAAATGATTTTCTAATTTTTATATTACCAAATAATTTTTATTCAATTTCCTCTCCCTCCCCCAAATTTTTGGACTCCCTGCAAAATTAAGTCAACATGAAGTAATGCACTCTAATTCTTTTTAACGAGGAAGAAATCACCATCTAAGATACCAATTTCATGAATTTCTCCAAACACTACATCATAGATCCAATAAATCCATTCATTAAAGGCATTTATCTACACAAATACTAAAATAATACTAAAAATTGTACTCAAATGTATAACTTTTCAAGATTTCTGTAGCAATTTCACAGTCATTCAAACACAGCTCTGAAGAATGTCTTATTCAGCGTGGTAAGGTTAGGATACCAGAATTATAACATTATCAATAATTTCTGTTGTTTTTGGCTTACTTGGCTTAACATCAGTGCTTTCTGAATGGTTGTTCCTCAAATAACTAGTACAAATGAGAGAAGTATATCTGATCCACATTTTTTTTTCTTTTTCTTTTTTTTGAGACGGAGTCTTCCTCTGTCACCCAGGCTGGAGTGCAGTAGTGCAATCTCGGCTCATTACAACCTCTGCCTCCTGGGTTCAAGCTATTCTCTGGCCTCAGCCTCCCAAGTACCTGGGACTACAGGTGTGCACTACCATACTCACCTAATTTTTGTATGTTTAGAAGAGAAGGAGTTTCACCATGTCGGACAGGCTGGTCTTGAACTCCCAACCTCAGGTGATCCACCTGCCTCAGCCTTCCAAAGTGCTGGGATTACAGGCGTGAGCCACTGTGCCCGGGCTGATCCAATTCATTTAGCTAGAATCTTATGTGAAATAAAAGTTCTTAAAATTTATCAAGGATAAGACTCTAACCTAGTGTCAATGTCTCTGACAGTTTAATAACTAGTCCTTCATCACAAATCTCTTCTCTGAAAATAGTTATTTATGCACATCGTGTTAAAATAAATGCTTTCCTTTTTATTTATTTTTATTTATTTATTTTTTGAGACAAGGTCTCACTTTGTCCCCCAGGCTGGATGCAGTGGCACAATCTTGGCTCACTGCAGCCTCAATTTCCAGGGTTCATGTGATCCTTCTTTCTGAGCCCCTAAATGGCTGGGAGTCCAAGCACACGCCACCACCCCTGGCTAATTGTATTTTTTTGTAGAGATGGGATTTCTCCATGTTGCCCAGGCTGGTCTCGAACTCCTAGGCTCAAGCAATCTGCTTGCCTCAGCCTGCCAAAGTGCTGGGGTTACAGATATGAGCCACCATGCCCAGCCAATGCTTTCCTTTTTAAATGTATCTTTACCTGAGTCAAGCTCCACAAATCATTGAAAATGGTAAATTAAAGTTGGAATAAACTGTATTTCTGCTTTGACCTTCTTGTATGCCTAAAATTACCTCTCTGGTTTGGATTTGTCCTTGGAAGACCAATTAGTCAAATACTTTGAATATCATTTCTGGAATCCCTGAACTTAAATATGAGCTATGACTTACAATCTACATACCCAACATATCTGATCAGTGTAACAACGTCAGTAATACAAGGATGTCTTTCGGATTTATTGTTAATATCGAAATATTCACTTTCAAATATAGATAAACATTCTAGATAGAACAAAAAGACATAAATCTCTTTATGTGCTTTTTATGTTGAAATTCCATCATTCTGTTAAAAGTGTCAATTTGGTATTGCAAATATGCAACAGTGCCTGCAGGAGTAATCTAGCATCTGATCGTGCTAAAAGAAATTATTGTTTCTGCACTGTAATATTAAAACCTTAAAGCTTGACTTTAAACTTTTAATAATAAAATAGTAATAACAATTAAAACTTTTGTGTATCCAAGAAGTTTATTCTACAATGGTAATATTTAGCTTCAGCCAAATGTTAATTCTAATACTCAACCTTTTAACATTTAACCAAAATTTAATTTGCTGCACCTCTAGATAAAAAGGGAGGGCAAGAAAGAAGGTCAGTCTAATTCATTGATTGACTTTTTAAAGTACTAGCATTTCAAATCACACTAGATTTCTGAGAGGATTCTCGTCTCACAAATGTCAATAAGGAATAGATCTCCTGAAATCATCTCTACCCTTGCTACTGGAGGGTCAATGAAAGCAGAAAGTGACACTGAATGAATGAGCCCGGGAGGTCTACTAGAAGAATTGCAATGTACTCCTTTGCACCTCTGTGATAGTGACATTTTGTTTTCCTCATCAAAAAGAGAAACATTTTATACCACCTCTCAAGTGGTTCATTTTACTGTCAGATTCACTTTCACATATGATAATCCCTCCTGACAATGAAGTATTATTCCTTCATCAAATAAATGAAGTTATGTAAACTATTTTCTTCAATTATGGTAGAAACTAGTTGAAACAGTTTAATACATAAACAGCTGAGAAAAACACATTCTCCCAAAACAGTACAAACAATTAAAGAATTGACATAAAAGACTCAATCTATTATAATTTTTCTATTTTAAATTATACAGCAATTAGCTACAGATTACACAGTAGAGCACCTACTTGTAGACCTACCAGTCATTCATGGATTTTCTTAAGTACTTAGTTTGCAAGTACTACTAATTTCTTCGTTGAGGGTAGAAGTTAAATATTTCATTTTCTTCTATTGTTCATATGTAATAGTATCTATCAAACATTAAACAAACTTGATGGCGAATAATGTGTGTTGATTAAGTTACCACTGCATCAAAATGAGAAAACTTTTACAAAGGGCTCAGTAACTATTTTTTTTTCTTTTTTCTTTCTTTTTCCTTTTTTTTTTTTTTTTTGAGACAGAATCTTGCTCTGTCACCCAGGCTGGAGTGTAGTGGCATGGTCTTGGCTCACTGCAACCTCTGCCTCCCGGGTTACAGCAATTCTCATGCCTCAGCCTCCCAAGTAGCTGGGACTAAAGGTGTGTGCCACCAAACATGGCTAATTTTTGTATTTTTTAGTAGAGACAAGGTTTCACCCTATTGGCCAAGCTGGTCTCGAACTCCTGACCTTGTGATCTGCCCACCTCTGCCTCCCAAAGTGCTGGGATTACAGGCGTGAGCACTGCACCTGGCCTCAGTAACTATTATGTAAAGTCACACACAATGGTAACTGGCATATTTTAAAGAGGATTTAAAGACAATAATAATAACTAGCATGATTATTAAATCAAATAAATAATTTAGGATTTATAGTGAACGATGGAGTACCGTACAGCCTTTAAAATTATTACATACTTTATAGAATATATCATGGAGAGTTATTTATTAGTGATTAAAATGGATAAAGCAAAGATAAAAAGTAGGATTGCGGTATGATAGCCACATTTGTGTACATGTTTGCACATGTATATGTCGGGATGTATGTTATATCTGACATTGTTAAATGAATGTAACAGAGAAGTTATCTAACAAAATACATTAAGCTTGCAAATGTATCCATCACCTATAGTCTTACAAGAAGCAAGTAGACAATAATTGTCTGCTTGTTTGTCATCACTGCATTAAAGACCCCAAATTAGAATAATTAATCTTAAATCACAGTCCTTTGATGTAAGATGCGTAACTGTTAATGCTATTTCAGACAAATACTGTAGTCAAAAATGTTTGCCAAGTGATATGCACACTAATTGCTCGTATAATAACATTTCTCATATTGAATTACTAACCTCTTAAGGTTCTCTAATTTAAGTTGAATGCTAGTACTAATAAAGAATGTTTTGGGTTATACTTTCTAGGTCTCAGGGTGGTGAACTTTCTCTTTGAATTCCTAACCTGTGAGCTTACGGTAAGATTATAATTAATTTACCTAATTTTAGAGTTATTTTCATTACCCCTTTTTGATCATGTCCAGTTTTCTTTAAATAAAGGAAATTCAAATAAGTCATTTGATATTTAACCATAAATGTTGAAGAAATTATGTGATGTTTTCTATCAAAATGTTTATGTTCTTGGATAGATTATAGTAATACAGTTATTTGATATAGTCTTTGATAGATTTCTATGTAAATTTTTAGGCATGGCCCACAAAGGTAAAGATCAATACTACTGAAAACAGTTCTTTGAACATGAATAACAATTTTGTCCATTAAATTTTTCATAATGAAGTCTATTTGACGGCCATGAGTTATTGAAAGTAAAACTTGTTTTATCATCTGTCAAGGTGTATCAAAATTGGGTCCTTCCATGAAGCTTGATTTTAGAGCTCCAGGAAGTTGAGAGTAAAGTATGTAACTATGGAAATAAAATGATAATAAATAACAAGTGACTTCTAAGGCAATTTTTAAGGCTTTAATTATTCATTAACTTCTGTGGTTATATGTATTCAATAAGCTTTGTCAAAAATGTGAGTCTGGATTATATTAATAATTGACTACAGAATATACATAAATATGAGTTTATTTGTGTTAATTGTGAAACTGATGAAATTAATTTTCACTAAGCCAACTTTCAGAGTTTATCTGTTGCTTAATAGTAAACATAATAAAGATTTACCTTATAATAAATATATGAAATCCAGATAATGTGGGCATTTGTATCATACATTTTATACTTGGGGGAAATGACATCCTTGGAAGCACAAAGGTCGTTGATTAAAACTCCTATTTGGGCATATAGCATTTTTGCAGTGTATCTTGAAAAATATGTTTTAAAATGATTGTAGATAACAACCATCTCTACGAACTATAAGGCATACTTTTTCATTACTTTTTAAAGAAACACTCAACATAACATAGGATTATTTAAAACAAGTATCTTATAGGAGGAAAGTGAAATTCTTCTGCCCTACCAGGTGGACTTTGCTGATAATGGGAGAAATTTGGAGAAATTATTTAGATACACTTTGAGTAATAATTTTATCCCCAAGTACTTATTTTTAAGTTTTAAATTATATTTCACAAATACACCTGAATGAACTTTTTAAATAAATTATTTCAATTTATAATAAGAAACAAAAATATTCTAAAAAATTACTATTATCTCCAGTGTTTTAATTATCTTGTATACATAGAGAAAATTACTTATATCTTAAGTGCACAGTCTTAGTGAATTGTTACAAAATGAATTACACCCATATAACCAATACTAACATAAGTTTGTTTTTTTTAAAAAAAAAAGAACATTAGAGTACTTTGAAGTCCTGTTATACCCTTTCTAGTCACTAAACCTACAGAGCATAAGCAATATCTTCACTTCTAGAAGTATACAGATCATAAGCAGTATCTTTGCTTCTAGAATATAGAAAAAGGAGCCTCCTTTTCTATATTCTATAAACGAAATCATACAGTAGGTACTGCTTTGTTTCTTTTGCTCAATATTATGTTTGTAAAATTGTGTGCAGTGGTAAATTGCTCATTTTCATTGCTGTGTAGTATTTAACTGTGTGGATAGACCAAATTATTAACCATTTCTAATATTGAAAGGCACTTAAGTAGCTTCCAGACTTTGGCTTTGTCAGTAGTGTTGATTTGGATATCAGGAACATGTGTTTTTGGAGAACATGTATGTATTTTATTGCGTACATAGAATATGCACATGTTCTGCTTCAGTACATATTGACAGTTCATAAGTGTGTATCAGTTTTAGGAGCAGGATACAAGAGTTCAGTTGCTCCCTATAGTCACTAACACTGGGGTTTTTCATCCTAACTTCAGCAGTTTGGGTATGTGAATAGGGGTATTATAATTGGAATATCTTGAATATTAATGTTATTAAACATTTGTTTTTGCTCTTATTTCTCATGTGGTTACACTATTTGTTGAAACGTCCTAAAACTTTTGCCTTTTTTTTTCTTACTGGATTATCTGTCCTTTATTATTGGGTTATGTTTATACGTACACTGATCTATATATATATATATATATATATACACACACACACACACACACACACACACACATATATACACACATATATATACATATATATGCACACACATATATATACATATATATGCCATTGTATATATCCAATAGAGGATTTAAAACTACCAATTAATAAATCAGCATTAATTCTTTCTTAAAATTTAGAATCAATTCTGCAAATGTGTAGTTGCCACAGATTACATTGTCCTTTTATGTATGGTTTTTGAATTGCATGTGTTTTTCCTCATGAAGTAATAATCCTGATTTAAATATATTCTTAGACTAACATTCTTACATTCTTAAATGCATTCTCAAAACTCACCATAGCCAACTATGAAAGTGTCAATTATGGGTTTGAAAATCAGTCATGATAGAAGTATTTTCACAACATAGTTTGAGAAACACCAAAAATAATGGCTTTATTTTTCCTTCTGGAGAGCTAGTTGTGAAATATTTACCAGAGCACCACTGAATATTTGCACTTTATATTCAACTCTTTGGTGGGTTTTCTCATTACTCTCTGGATGATATATTTTGATGAACAGAAGTTCTTAATTTTGATTTATTTCTGTTTATTAGAGTTCTTTTCATTTTCCTTCTATGATCAAAGCTTTTATGTCCTATTTAAGATATTTTTGCCTTATCTGTTGATACTAAGATATTATGGTTTCTCTAAACGCTTTATTGTTTAAACTTTTATAGTTAATGGACTCCACGTGTTACATCGTTCTATGTTTATTACCTTGTGAATTTAAGATAAATAGATTTGCATTAGAATTGTAATTGCTCTGTATATGTTTTAATGTTTTATTATAAAATTCATACATAAATATTAATACATTGATATGTAGTTATTTAATAATTTAATGTATCTATTAAAATAAGCAACATGTAGTATTTTGTTAGGTCAATATATATATATTTGTGAATTGCCCATTATAAGTTTCATGCAATAATTAGTTATGTGGCCACAATTTTGAAATGAAAATTCAGCACTATAAGAAAATTATTTTACTTTAAGCCTAAATGAATTATGATAATTTATTTCCATAAGATATTATTAAGTGAACCAAAAACATGCAATATGAATGTTCTATAGGATCATTAAAATATCAGAATGTTGGGCTAGCCTTTAAGCATTTGAATGTAATCATTGTTAAAATATATTTATTGCTTCTAAAATATTATGTCTAATAAGTTATATAAGCGTGTAACAGCCATAATAAATACAGCCTTAAGTATTATCTACAGAATACTATTATATGCACTTCATTAAGATTTTATTTAATACTTGTGAGATATATATAAAGAAGAGAGAGAGACATATATATCTTTTTTTGTTTGTTTTAAATTTTTCACCAAAAACACAACTTGTTTTGTGCCGGATAGAAAGGATGGTATAAAAATCAGGATTGTTTATTTTTAAAAATTTTGCATCAGTTATGCAAACATACATGTGTTTGCCACAGGTTGCAGTATACGTGTTTTTAGAATTGCATGTGTTTTTCCTCATGAAGTAACAATCTTAATTTAAATACGTTCTTAGAATGTTTGTTTTTCATCTCTGGGTCCTTAGTCTAAGCCATGTCATGATTTAAGAGTAACTCATATTGTAACACAATGGAAGTAGAACAGCAAAGTAGATAATATCTTATTTTAGTAATTAGCTAATATGTTTCAATTCTTCATAATATTGAAACAATGTAATGAAGAAATGTTGGGGTTTATAGATTAAAATCCTTGAAACTAAAGATGGAATTTTATTAATCCATATATTTGGATATTTGAAGAGCTTGGGATTTGTTTCAGAAGATTTTGTTTGCCTGTTTTTTTCTTTCTGCTTTCTTGCCTGTTTTAGGTAGCCAAACATGATGAAATATTGAGTACAATAATCAAGAGCTAATTAGATGTTTTTCAGTTTTTCTAAATTAGCAATCTCTGTGTCATAATGAAAGCAGGGAAATCAAAGGTAAAACACAAACAGCTGTCTTGAAGATTGGTTCTAAGACTTTAAGTAGCACTAATACTTGGTATCCTCCACTAGCCATTCCAAATAGATAAATAATGAGCTTATCTGAGAAATACAGCATAAGTTATAGAAATAAATATTTCGGGATTTATTTCATGTGTTCCTGAATGTAAGTGATAGTTAAAGGGAAAAATCCAGTTAAGAAACACAAACCACATATAGAGGTAATTGATGCCAGTTAAATTAGCTTAGTTTATTTCCACAGTGGTGACAGGGCTTGGGGAAAAATAAAGTTAAAAGACACACAAGTAACATCCTGCGTGAAGGAAAATAGTGGAAACTGAAGAATTATTGTGCATTATTTGGACCCAAAATTTAAATATTAAATTATGCAATAGAAGTCTAATCTGAAGTCACAAACACCCTTTGAAATCCAAATAATAATAATAATGATGATAATACAATTAGAAAGACATGGGTAAAAAGTTTTGGTAACATAAATGAAGTTTGAATTTGAGATCACTGCATGCACAAATACTGTCTGGAAATTGTTGCTTCCTATTCAATAATGAATTGATTACACAGAATTGTTAAATTGCAGTTTTGTGGGGTTTTTTATTCCCGAAAATGTATATGGGAAAAATGGAGTTCTACTTCTGATGGGCACTTTCAACTTATATTTCTGAAAAACTAGTTCAGTGATATTTACGTGTTACAAAATGCCTCACCTAAATCCTTTAGTCTGAATACATATGGATTATCACCTCTTCGCACCTTTGGATAGATTGTTCCTATCTGGCTAGCTCACACATAATTCTGATTAAATAAATTATCCATCTGTGAATCCCCTAGGCTTAACTTTTAATACTTATACTCTATATGGTTTCCACACTATATCTAGCCTTCCCCCGTTCTCAACATGTCAGGAACAAGTAATTTAGTTTCTGAGACTTTTCTATTTGTCTAAAGGCAAACTTTATCAACCTCTATAAAAATGTGTATGTTATCTTGCTTCCTCTTTAATATACTATGGATATCTGGGAAAATCGAGATTAGACTTTTGTCGATTTGACTTGTTGATAATGAAGTGTTAGGGATAAAAAAGAGCTTTAGAACATATTTAAAATTACTAAAGCCTTTCAATGGCATATATTTAATTCTGGTAGCAATAAAATGGATGGGATTTTATTGTAAAGCTGAGCAGAATTCAGCTTCTAATATGTCAGCTTTACATGACAGATTATTAATAAACTGCCACTGTTATCACATGATACAAATCTTTGGTGACTGCCTTTTTTTAAACTTGAAACTCAAATGTATATTTTAAAGTAAGCTTTACTTTGTAGCTCAGTTCTTTCCTTTAAATACCTTTTTTTTTCCCTCTGCTCTGTAGAAATTATTGTGCCATTTAATCAATGGTTTTAATTTCATTACACTTATAACATTCACAAATTACTAGTGTATCATCTGTGTTCAGATACATGCGCAGATAGTTAGAGGATTATTACTATTATTACTCGCTGTAGATGATGACAGTGACAGAGTAAGAATTAAGAAAATGAATCGACTTTAAACTCGGTATAATGGCAATTACCTAGCAAAATGAGAAAGTGGGCATAGTCCATGTTCTCAACTGATTTTCTTTCTCTCTTTTGTTCACAACTCCTTATTGTAGATACCCATTTTCTACTGCCTACGCATTATTTTATTCAACAAACCCACTAAGCATCTGTATGTACTAGGCATTGGGCTAGTATTGGGAAACAGTCAACTAACAGGGACCCATAGGAAATTTATAGTCCTGGAGGGCTTGTAGGGTCTACAGTCATCCTCCAGCTACAAAAGGGTCTTCATCTGTGAAGTCCTCTATACTACGTGTATATCCTTATCACCCCATCAAAACTTTAGTTACCCATTAGTGGAAAATTAAGAGCTACCTCCCATTAAGTTATAATTAGTAGATGAAGGGACATAGCATCTGATTATGGATAAAAAAAATGTGTAAACGTGTCATAGAGGAAAGCATGTAGGAAAACATATAAATCCATACATGTATGACTCAGTGAGTTGTAAGTAGCATATATTTTCTCACTGTCATAGTTGGATGGTTAATATCAAAACTGTCCACTAGTTGGGCAACGCTGGAAATAAGAGTCCATATTTTCAGTCAGGTATCATTCAGTGTTTATTACATGTCACATACTCTTCTGGATGGTTTTATTTGTATAATGATCTTCTAAGAAATCTGAAATATATTAAAGATGAGAAGGCAGAATATTTGTGAAACTTAGGAAGCCTGATTCTGCTTATAATTAATTGTTTGACCTCACACCCCAGTCATTTATTTTCTCAAGTCTTCCATGTGTTCAAATAAAAAACAAGAAGGATATGCACTATGAATTTTGAATCCTTTCAAGCTTTAAATTTAATTATTCTAATTATATCGGTTGATATGCTTTGAGCCACAAATAACAGGAAGCTAACTTGCTTAGGCTTTAAGAAAGGCTTATTATTATACAAATGAGAAGTTAAGCAGTTGTAGAATTTCCTGGATGACTCACTGACATAATCAAGGGACCTATGTTCTTTTCATCTTTGTTCCCAATGTCCTATCTTAGGTTTGTCCTTGGCCAGAATCCCTCAATATTGAAAGATGTCTGCCATGATTATAGGTTATATATCTAGACACAAGATACCCAGTAGAAAAAAAAAGGGGATTTTGCCTTCTTTTTAATGCCTTAAAAGATTAAGATTTTATGACAATGCCCACTCTTCTGCCTATTGCCAGCAAATACCTTTTCACATCTCTTCTATCAAATGTGTCATATGCTCCAGCCTATAAGGATCATTTACTATTGGCTTAGACCAATTGTGCTTACCCTCTGCATCTAAGAATGTGTTCTGCTTCCATGGAAGCTGAAGGCTGCACAGAGACGCATGGGGGGATAAAAAATTCAAGTTCCCTTAAGAAGCAGAAAAGGAGAAATGGTTCTTTGCCAGGCAACCAGTGGTGTCTGTTATAGTTATTATGCTTTGTTGGTGTACTACATCCCTCTTGAATTAATATTTTTATTTTCCCTGAAGCAATAATAGATAAAATGTGAGTTTACTTTAGAATGAAGTCCCCAGGGATAATCACATCAAATTAAACAGGTGATTGCTTAGGAAGTAGGCAATTGTTATTGTTTACATCCACATCTCTTCTCAAAATTCTTTAGTGACTTCTCATCTTCAAGGGAATAATTTCTGTAAAAAAATGTACAGAATGGGGTTTCTCCCTCAGTTTTGCTGCTCTGTCACCATCCATGACACCAGCATACCTATGTTCCTTGCTCTCAATCCGGTGCCTTCACCCATCCTATTCTCTCAACAACACAACAATCCCACCCCTAGCAGAACCTCCCACCCCCAATCAATCATCTCTGCATTTTTCCTTTGACCAAGACCCACGCACACACCTTTGAATGACAGGAAAGGTACTGCTATTCCTTCATTCCTCAAATTTCAGCTCAAATGCCACACTCCTTATGCAGTATTTCATGAATCTTCAGGTGACCTGTGTGCTCTTTCATTTTCCCATTGACCTTCAACCATATTTCCATTAGACTGATTATTTTGTTTTTATATCTACTTGATGACCTCTCTTGGCAATGGACTTTCCACACTTTGACAGTAAAGTTGGTGCCCTTGCTGCCTTTGTATTTGACTCTGTAATCACTGTCATAAGGCAAAGTTTACTATGTGTTTGCTAGAGTATGTGCCTCAGCAACAAAATAGTGTTAGTGTCAGTGTACATAAGCAGAGCGAATGTTCGGAGCATTTCTTTCATTTTTCCATGAGAAGAAAGTAAGATAGACTGAAGAAATGCTTTTCAATATTTTCCACAAATATCAAAAGTTTTACTGCCCCAAAACTTTACTGACAAAGGATGATCTATGAAATATAATTAGTTATGACCCCACTATGAGTGTAAGCTTTTCTCAAAATCTGGCGTTTAATCTTTATAAATCGTGCTAATTTTATATTTTATAGTGTTTAGCCTTTGTAAGTTATGTTAAATACATAGTCTGTATCATAAAACATCCAGGTTTTATTTAGCATATAAGAATGCTTATGTATTATTGTGTAAAACTGATTCTCCAGCAAGAATTACATTGGTTTTCCTGATATCGTAGGCAAACCATTATAAGCTCTCACCCAAGTTTAATTCTCTAATTGAAAAGCATGTACATAGAGAAATAATCTGAGTTTAAATTTTTGACCACAACACCATTGCTTATTGCTGTGCTCTTCAGTAATTAATTTAAACTCATTGTACATTAAACAAATAAAATTCTTATAGTTGTGTATTATAATTTACCTTCATATATATCACAGTTTTTGACAGATTAACATGTGCAAATTATTTTTATCTTATCGAGTTCAAAGATCCATATAAGTAGATAATAACAGTCTTCAAAATATGACAATAGTTTGATTTGTGTTGTCCACGTATAAATGTGATTAGTGAGAATTTTAATAAGTACTGGAAAAGAAAAATATATATTCCAAGATGAAATTGCTGGAGAAGAAAAAATGTGCAGGAATAAAAAAGCAAGCCCTAACAGCATAGAATTCAAGTTGTCACAAATGAGGATGCAGCCAATAAATGATTCATCTTGTGTCCTTCATAGCGTATTTGTAAATCCATCTGACACTTCTGGCCTATCAGAGAGCATAAAAATGAAATTATAGATTCCCTACTATAGAAGACACCATCAACAAAGGGGTTTAAGTAGGGGTACTTGGTCATTTTCATTTATCTCATTTCTCTATATTCCATCCTTGACAGCTGAAACATATAAAGTCTTCAAAATCCTAGGAAACGGGGCCAAAGTTTAATGTTCTGTTTCCTTTTTAACAAGGACATTTGCCTGGTTTCGTAAATGCACAAAAAATGAATAATAATATAACAGTTTCTGGGAATATGTCATGGTACAAAAAAATGTGCAAGTGATTTAAAAAATAAAGATACCTGTAGTTTATTTCTGAACGTGTGGCTATTTGTAGCATTTTCTTTATATTTCTTATATGTTAAAAATATTAAAAACATTTTTATATATTAATAAACAGTTTTGCAACATAAATAACAAAAAGGAAAAATTATTCCTCAGAAATCCATCATCATTCTGCATTCAGATTCTGAAGTATCAAAATAAAAAGGATTTTTATGCCTTCCTTTCCAATCCTTATACATATTTGCATTTAGATTACATCATTCAATACATGCAATTTTTTGCAATTTTAAATTTAATAACATTTCACTCATAAGAAGTATATCTCCATTTCTACACAGTCTATAAATGTTAATTTTAAAAACCACGTATTTTTTTTCAGATCAGAAAATTCCTAATCAAAACAGATGAAGCAAGAGTTTAGTGGGCTTAAAAATGTTTGTTTAGAGATGTAAAAAGTGAGGTAAATTAATAAAATATATTGTTAGTTTACAATTACTTATTCAGATAATCCTTTCCACTTTACAAAACCTTTTACACATAATAATAAGTTTCAATAAAATATTCGAATGTAACTTTTCACTTTATTAAGCTTCTTTTTATGGGATTATATAAGATTAAGTTAGTTATCAGGACGCTGGAGACCTTGAGATAATTTTGAAACTAAGTACATTTGAAAACTGCGTGTCATTCATTTAAATGTTTATGAGGCAAATACTACATAGTCCACAACAGGTCAGCCTTAGGTGCACTGCAAAAAAAAAAAAAAAAAAAAAAAACCAGAAGATTCAAGTCTCTCTTTTGTTCAGCTTACATTTCTGGAGGCAGAACAAGAAATATCTTCAGAAGTAAAATGTAAGTGTGATATATTTTTTCTAAGTGCTAATAAATCCAAAGACAGTCACTGAACTAAAGTTAGGGAAAACAATTCATAGAGATGGGTTGTCTTGAGTTACATATTAATACAGGATTTCCTAAATATAATGACCTTTAAAAATCTTCTTGGGAAGCTTTTAAGACATATGTATCCCAAGATTCAAAGATTTTGGTTCAGTAAGTTTAAAAATTGTTTAAAGAAAGAGTAAGCTCCAACCCGAAGGTTCTCACAATTTGGTGTGCAAGAGAATCATCATCTAGTAAATCTGATAAAAATGTGAATTCATGAACCTCAGCCTAAGAAATTCGAATTTGGTTGATCTAATGTGGAGTCAGAAACTTTTTAAAATATAAATTTAAATTGACAATGCCCCCTGCATTCCTCACCCCAACGCTGTTATGCCAGGGAGATTCTGAGTTAACTTGTTCCTCAAGGGTAACAGGAGAAGCATTCCTCACAACTAATGGAAATTTGGAGAAAGAGTATTTCAAGAACTTGGGCATTGCTCCTTCACTTGGAAAGCTCATCAGAATCACCCATGTATATTTTTTTACGCACACCTTTGAGCTCCTCCTCGGGTTTAATGAATAAGGATCTACAAAGTTAATGGACAGGTATTTAAACTTTAAAAAAGCTCAGCTGGTGATTCTAATAGTCTCGTTGGCTGACATACTCATTAAATATACTCTTGGGAGTCCAGATGAGCATGCTATTCTAACGATCCACAAGCACTGGTAGCTATTAGAATGAGCTGGAAAACTTGGTAAATATAAAACAACCCAAGCGCTCACCTACCCAGTTGAACCTAGGCCAAGATGTCTTTTACTTCCTCTTCAAGTGACTCATATGCCCATTTGGTTTGAGAGCCACTGGGCTAAGTCATGTGGAGGAGAAAGCCACGATATCACTGGACAAGGTTAACTGAAGTCAAGATTTAAATGCTCAGGTAAAGCATGTTGATTGTTTGTCAGTATGAGTCAATTCTAGTTCTTTAGTATGAGAAAGCAAGATAAAAGTATTACTTGGGCATACCAATGTATCAATGACCTCTTTCAAACATCATATATTGGATGCATGGGATATTACTTAATGGAAACTTTATGGTTTTGTTTATATGGTTGCAGAATTATTTTCATATATCATAATGTTTAATCATTGGCATAAAAGCCAAGGATAAAAGCATCAACAACTGTCCTGATGCTCTGAATGTGGGTTCCTTACTTTTCCTACTATGCTGCAGCTCTGTAGGCTGTCCCTGAGTTCCGGAATTGGTCTATTCTTCAGCAGTCGCAATATTTCCAGAATCTACCACCATATGTCTTTCTTGTCCATGCAGAAAAAAATAAGGACAGAGAGATCCATGGTTTGGGAACAGATAGAAGAAAAATAACTAAAGCTACTTTGATTATCATGGCAATAAGGTGATGAAAAAGACACTGGAGTCATCATGTTGTCAAAGCTTCCTGATCCCAGCTTATAATAGTCTATCCATAAGGTAGTTCCCAAATGAAGTAACCCAGCAAATGTGCACAGCACACCCAAGCCATGGATTCTTCTCACATTTCAAACTATATGGATAGACTTGCTCATTACAACTTTTATTACTATATCTTGACCACCCCTTGCCCCTTTTTTAATCTCTTTCTGCTCCTACCAAAGAGAAGGGTCAGACTGAAATACATTATATAATTCTCATAATAAAGTGAGTACAATTATAACCATACAATTAGCTAAAATTTTATATTCAGTTGAAAAAAGGTAATTTATTAATAATGTTCATTCATCCAGCAATAAATATTTGGTGAGCAGCTACTGTGTTCTAGAACGTTGTCTTTCTGCTTGAGTTACACTGTAAGTACAAGCGGCAAAGATGTCTGCCCACATGGAGCTTGGATTCCAGTGTGAAGAGATGGTGACAGAATAATCTAGCATATTTAAAGGTTATGCATTTTACGGAAAATAACAAAAAGTGGAGCAGGTTAAAAGGAAACAGGAGATTTGGAGATAAGGAGATGTGGGGTGGGAAGCAATATAATTGTATATAGGATGCTTAGAGTTGAATTATCCAAAAGAAGAGATTTGGGCAAATTTGCTCAGGAGCTAAAGGTGTTAGCCATATAGATATCTGGAAGGAGAGGGGTCTAATTGTAAAGGCAAAGGCTAAACAGAGGCTTGAAAAATAGCAAAGAGGACAGTGCAATAGGAGCAGAGGAAGGGAGAGTTCTAGGACCTGAGGTCAGAATAGTAACAGAGGTGGGGTTGAAGGCAGGTCAGGTAGAGTTTTGGCTTTAACACTAAGAGCAGTGAGAAGCCATTGAAGGATTTTAAGCAGAAGGATGATACTAAGGTAATTATCTCTGTTGACAATAGCAAATAGGGGACAGTCTTAAAGCCAGAAGACATTTTTAAAGGCTATCGTAATGCAGATAAGAGACGATAGGGGCTTCATCCAGAATAGTGGCAGAGGGGGCAATGAAAAGAATTTAGATTCTAGGTAAATTTTGAAGGATTTGTTGGCAAAATTTCCAACAAATTGCCTGAGGGACACAAGAGAAAGAGGAATCAAGGATGGCTTAGGGATTTGAGAGCTAAGCAACTTAATTGTGGAGCTGCCTTTTACCAAAAAATAAAAATAAGAAAAGATAGAGTATGAGTGTGAGGAAAGCAGATATGGGGGACAGAGAAAATCAGATCAATTTTGGACATGATGAATTTTAGATGTCTTTTAGACTCTGAAGTGGGGTATCAAGTAGTCATGTGGATATATGAGGCTTCAGTTTGGAAGAAATGTCAGTCCAGAAGATTAAAAAAGTGAATGTTGGTAGCACACAGATGATATTTAAAGCTATACAATGAGAGAAAAATCCTGAAAGTAGCATGTATATGTAGAGAGAAAATGTTGAAGTCTGAGCCATGGGCCATTCCAACAATAAGAGCTTGGAAGGAGAAGGAACCAACAAACGGGAGAAGGTACAACCAGTAGATAGAAAGAGAAAGAAAAGTATGTGATGTCTTTCAATCTAAGAGAAAAGATCTCATCACCTCTGAAGAGAAACAGGTTTTTACCAACACAGATGTTTTATAAATTAGTTCCCTTCTTTTCAGAAATTTAGAGTGTTTTTTTTTTTTTTTTTTTTTTTTTCAGTTAAGGCTTAAACTTAAATGCCTTTTTCCCTGCACATTTCTAACTGTTGTTCTGAAAATAGAGAGAGGTTATTCTTTTTATACTTGAGCACTATGCCATTTTCTTGTTCTTTGTGAAAGTCTAATTTTGCCCCAAATGGTTTGATGATAAATCAGTGGGCATTTACTTAGTAGTGTTGATGAAAAGGAGTCAAGTTCTGTGAAATATTTGAATGGATTTATTCTGAGTCAAATATGAGTGACCAATATGTGAAGCACAGTTGCAAGAGGTCCTGAGAACATGTGCCCACGCTGTTTAGGTTACAGCTTGATTTTTTATACATTTTGGGACGACAGAAGTCACAGGCAGACATCAGTCAATACATGCAAAGTGTACATAGGTTTGATCTGGAAACATGGTGTAAGGAACACGGCTGTGCTTTAGTCAAGGGCAGGCCGAGGTATGATGTTTACATCCTGAGTGACTCAGTGAGTTTAGAGCGCAGGCGTATAACTCCACTTCTTATCACAACCACGTAGCCATAACATAGGAAGGCAATCATTGGCTCTACAACACTGTTGTCTGTAAAAGGTATAACTGCCCTGCTAATGCTGTACAGGCTTGCTTGGCTCTTGGGGCTCAGCTTGGCTTGACATGGCGGGCACACTGGCACCCAGAGAAAGAGAATGAAGGCTGCCTGTCTTGCAGATAGACAGGAGGGAGCCAGGACACAGCCCAGCTTGCTCGTGCCCAGAGAGAGAAAGAGTTAAGCTGTTAACCCTGAAGGCAGGGGAGAACTTGCTGCACAGCTGTGCATGGGGGTGGCTGGCTCAAGCAGCCAAGACAGGGCGGACAGTGTGAACGTAAGCTGCTAATGAGAAAGCTAGTTTAAGTAAGCTGTGTAAGAGAGCTGCTGCTGAATAAAACCATACTCACCTGCCTACGGCCCCCAAGTGTTCTTTCTGCCCATCCACCCACTCCCCTTGGACTTCACCATGGGCTGGACCTGGACCCTAGGACCCGACAATTGGCAATAAGGGTGGGATGAAGTGAGTGGGTCTTCAGCCCCAGAGGCTGGCCTGGTCGGCTACGTGGCTGCAGCATGGGCTATGGTACCCGGTGGCAGTGGTGCTGCTTGGATGAGCCTCAGTGGAAACATGGGAGGCAGTGGACAGATTCCCTGTGAGTGTGGAGAAGGCGCTGAAGCACCTGAGGTGCACAACACCGAGGAGGAACATACCTTTGCCAACAAAGTCAGATAGGCATTTGTAACTGTGCTGCGGGAAATGCATGCCTAGTCCCTGCAGGATGCAATATTTCCAGAATCTACCACCATATGTCCTTGCAGGCTTGCCATGTAGTCCACCAGAAAATAGAGCATGAGCAGCTATTAGGCCCAGGGGTGGTCCCAGAGACCCTCTATTGTGGTGGAGTGCACTTCCTCTGGTGCCTGTGCCCCGGCTGCGTTGTGGGAGTTAAGTAAGTAAGATCTGCACTCATGTACAGACTTAGTGCAAGTCATCTGAGAGAACATTGCTGCGCAACCCAGTCCTGCCCTAGCGTTCCAGTTCAAAGAGTACCTGCTACGGTTGGCGGAAGTGTAGTCTTTTCTGTTTGATAAGAGAACTGGCCGAGACGCCCGACTTGAGGGGGGCACTGGGCAACCGGAGCCGCATGTAGACTTGGCAATCCACTGGTCTCTAAACCCTGATAAGTTTCCAGGCAGAGCTGCATTTATTGACAGCTATGGAAGCTGGTCAGTGAAAGTGAAACCTCTGTCTTTGCACCTTGGCATTGACAGCTTGGCTATCCACTTATGCACGCTTATGTCTCTCCCGTGCCTGAGGATATTCTGAGGGTGGATGTTTTTCATGGGTTGGCAGCTGTATGTCTGTCACAGACTTGCCGGACCGCTTGACAACAGAACTGGGACTTCTTGTCCAGAGAGCCAGGAACAGTTTACCTTCATGGGAGGGCAACAACGGACTTTCACAGTGTTGATGGAGGGCTATATGCATAGCCCTACTATAAGTCATAGTCTTATTGATGATGTTATGCTAACCTCTTGTTCTCTTGCAGGTTTAGAAGCAGCAACGCCCCCTCTTAGTTGGGATTGGATGATGAGGCTGAGACAGCCAAGCAGCCTATTCAGTAGTCACAAGCCCTACGTGTAGTTAACTAGGAGTGCCTATTAAAACTGAATGTGCATGTGACCACAGACAGTTTTGGCTAGGGCCTAAACAAGGCTGGAACACTTGGAAGTGCCAGTAGGCTTTCAGTCCCAGCTGTGGGAGGGAGCTAAGCGCCAGCGTTCATTAATAGAGAGGCAGTTAGTAATAGCGGGATGGGTGTGTTCATGGGTAACCACCTCCCAGACTGGGAAGCAGTTAGTAACTGCATATGCTGCCCGTCATGCTCAGAGTGTGGCAGGACAGTCTACAGTCATCCTGTGGACAACTTACCCTATAGCGGGATGGGTGTGTTGATGGGTAACCACGCCCTGGACTGAGAAGCAGTTAGTAACTGCATATGCTGCCCTCTAGGCTCATAAGAGTGTGGCAGGACAGGCTACAGCCATCATGCAGATGACTTACCCAATAATGGCGTGGGTGCACTCATGGATGGCAACACCCCCAGACTGGAATGTGTGGACATCCACTTTAATGATGTGGGCACCTACTTAGAGCATTGAAGTACACTGAGTACAAGTCCCTTAGTAGCAGAGTTACAAAAAGCCTTAGGACCTGTAGTCCTAACGCAACATAAGGCCTTGGGGCCTAAGGTCATGGGGCCTGAGGCACTCCTAGACCCTGAACTTCACTGTTAGGAAGGGTGTCCCCTAATTCCTAATAGGGCATTATATACAGATATGTCTAGCTGGGGTGCTCCTTCTGCCTGGACTTTTGTCTTAGTCCAGCCTAGTACTGACAACATATGGTTTAAAACCAGGTGTAAACAGAATAGCTAATAAGCTAAACTCAGGGCAGCGTGAATGGTAATCACCAAGGAGGTGACATCTGTGGTAATCTGTGCCAACAGATGGGCAGTTTATCAAAGCTTATGTATGTATGTAACAGGCCTGTGTGCTCAGATGCTTGTGTATGTATCAGACCTGCATGCCCAAAGCTTGTATGTCAGGCTTATGGGTCAAGCCTATGTATGTATCAGGTGTGTGTCCCCAAAGTTTGTATGTCAGGCCTGTGTACAAAACCTGTGTGTCCAAGCCCTATGTCTCCCTCGGCCAAAGGGGTGGAGTATAAGGAATATGGCTGTGCCTTAGTCAAGGATAGGCCAAGGTAGGATGTTTACATTCTGCATGACTCAGTGAGTTTAGAGCACAGATGTATAACTCCACTTGTCATCACAACCATGTAGCCATAACATGGAAAGGCCATTACTTGGCTCTGTGCCACTATTGTCTGTAAAAGGTACAACTGCCCTGCTAACACTGTACAGGCTTGCTTGGCTCTTGAGGTTCAGCTCGGCTCAACATGGCTTGACATGGTGGGCACGCTGGCACCCAGAGAAAGAGAGAGCCAAAGCTGTCCATCTTGCAGATGGACAGGAGGGAGCCAGGTCACAGCTCAGCTTACTCGTGCTCAGAGAAAGAAAGAGTTAAGGTGCTGACCCTGAAGGCAAGTGAAAGCTGGCTGTGTGCTGTGCATGCAGGCTGCTGGCTCAAGCAACCAAGATAGGGTGCACAGTGTGAAAGTAAGCTGCTAACGAGACAGCTAGTTTAAGTAAGCTGTGTAAGAGAGCTGCTGCTGAATAAAACCATATTCACCAGCCTACAGCCCCCACGTGTTCTTTCTGCCCATCCACCCACTCCCGTCAGACTTCAGCGTGGGCTGGACCAGGACTCCAGGACCAGACACATAGGACAACTTGAAGGGGGCTTCCAGATCATAGGTGGATTCCAAGCTTTTCTAACTGGCAATTATCAAAAGATCTGGAATCAATAGAAAGGAATGTTTTGGTTAAGATAAGAGGGTGTGGAGACCAAGATTCTTACGCAGATGAAGTCTCTAGGTAGCAGTCTTCAGAAAGAATGGATGGTACAAGTCTCTTTTCAGATGTAAAATGGTACCAGGTTCTTAATTAATATCTGTTGGATTAGGAAGAGCCCTGGAAGAGGAAGGGGTTTCTCTACAGCTTATAGATTTTTTTTCTTGCGAGAGAGAGCTCTGCAGTGCCATTTCCAAATATGTCAAAAAAAATTTATTTTGGGGTAAAATACTTCAGTTTCTTCCAGGGCTTGCTATCTGCTATGCAATGCTATGTCAGAGTTAGGCTGGAGTTCGGTATCTTATTGGTACAAAGAGTCTGCTTTGTCATTCTTAAGATCTCTGTTTTAATGTTAATGCTGATCAGTTGTGCCTGAATTCCAAAGGTAGGAGGCTACATTGAGGTATGTCTGGACACCCTTCCCCACTTCCATCATGGCCTGAGCTAGTTTTTCAAGTTTAATTTGGAATGCCTTGGCTGAAAGGAGGGTACATTCAAGTCAATTGCGGGAGCTATAATTTTATTTTTGGTTTACAATGGCAATGAAACCCAGACAATGTGCTGAAAGGATACTACTTTTCTTCCATTGATGGACGTTATCTTTCACACTCAAAAATAATCAATCAGCATTCTATGGATAAAGCACTGAGTCTCAGGGAGGTTAGGTAAGTTCCCTAAAGTGATAGAGTAACAAACAGAACCACCATGTCCATCTCAGTTGAAATCTTTACTCTTTTCTACAATAGAATTGAAGATATTGTCTGAGATTAGAATACAGGTTTCTAATCCTTTATTCTTTTCTGATAACTAAAGGACCCTGCAAGGCACTGAGAAATCTCTGAGGCATTACTCCATCATGGTCAAGATTTTGAACCACAGAGCTCTCAATTTCTTGCCAGGAATTATATTTTGAAATTTGAATGTAATTTGATCACCTGACCATCTAAGTTTTGAAGGATTCGGGTTGTGTTAGGTCTCAGAGATACAAAGACAAAGTTATATACTTTAAACGATTCATTTATCTTAGATGGGGCCCTAGCAACAATAACTTACAGAAAATTATTAATTGAGGCTCTACAATGTGGGAAGGCACCAGGCAAGAAAATTGGGGGCAAGTTAGATTCAAAGTGTGGAACGCAATTGATAGACTTCTAGGAATTTACAATCTATTTATGACTGTTATGAATAATAAATAGAGTTGAACCCTTGAACAATAAAGATTTGAACTGGCAGGTCCACTTACATGTAAATTTTTTCAATAAATGTTACACCAAACGTGCCTCCTTTCCCTTCTACCTCCTCCATCTCTTTTTCCTCTGCTTTCCTGAGACAGCAAGACCAACCCCTCCTCTTCCTCCTTTCTTCAACTTACTCAGCGTGAAGACAATGAGAATGAAGACCTTTATGATGATCCACTTTCACTTAATAGTAAATATATTTTCTCTTTCTAATGATTTTCTTAATTACATTTTCTTTTCTCTGGCTTACTTTAATAATACAATATATAATACATATAACATACAAAATATGTATTAATTGATTATGTTATCAGTAAGGTTTCTGGTCAGTAATAGGTCATTCATAGTTAAGTTCATGGGGAATCAAAAGTTACACAAGGATTTTTGGCTAACTTTGGGGTCCCCCACATTGTTCAAGGGTCAACTGTACAATCTAAGGCCATACAAGGAATAATTTAAGACACAAAAAATAAATTTAAAAGGAAACAAAGGTTCTATTTTAGTTTTAATATGTACAGTTTCCAGAGGAGGACAATCTTTTGAACTTTCAGGGGTATTTGTTAGTTTTGCATTTATTAAACGTTAATATTTGCATTAAACAATTTTATAAGGCATTTAGATATAATTGTCTCATATAATATAATGGGAAAGATACTTATAGCTAATGTTTTCTGTAGTTTTTATCTGTATATTCAGAAACATAAGAAATCAGGACATATTTTGTGACCTACTTAAATGCCAAAGATGGGTTCTTCTTGTACTAGATTTACAACATATTGAACTTAGCCCATTTTTAAAATAGAAAGCAAACAGGAAAGAAATCAGTTAAGATGCTTTCCATCCTACAATAATGCTGAATTTTAGTGGCACAATATATGAAGTGTCATGTAATTATGTACATGTGTATATGTTTATGTGTGTGTGTTTCCAGAGTTGATGAAACTGTAATACGATAAATAAAGACAAGTTCAGGGAATCACTCTACAGGGTTATTTATACTTGTCTAACTCTATAAACACCAGCTTTCTCCCTTTTCCTAGTGAACTCAGTCAATGTGTGATGTTGCTCAACAGGTGACTGGTCAATAATTATGGGGAACATTCAGATTTATATGGGTAAACAATGAAAAGACTGTGGCCATATATCTGCACTAATAAAATATTTTATAATATTAGAAAGTCTTCTAGAAGCATAAGAAATAAATCATACATCAAATATTATGCAAAAAATGAACATATTCATAATACATACATGTTGGCAGTATTACAAACACAGTCTTCTAAAGCCCATGCTCAAAACTCTGAAATGTTTCACATTATGCACTTATGTCTTTAAACAAAACCACTTTTAGAACTGAGTCTAAATTTTCTAATATAGAATTATTTTCCTCATTGCACAAATGATAAAAATTCCAACCCATTTGACAAAATTATAGATATACAATAACTCATATAATATAGAATATGTAGACGTATAAGCAAGCAAATTAAAATCCACATTTTGCAGATGGACTTTATTTCATTGAATAATTGAATATGCAGTTTTTCCTGGCTTGGAATATAATGACTTTATTGACCTACGATTATACCTTGACATTGTGTACGTTATGGGGCAAATTCCATTAAACCTAAGTTTCCTGCGTAGTTAAGAAGCATTGACATTTCCTCTGCAATTCTTTTTATCTCTATTTCTCAGTATCCGTATAGAGATTCTTATTCATTTGAAAACACTGGAGTTGAATTCTAATGAGTCAAGCCTCAAGTGTTCATTTCATGGGTAATTTCTTCAGGTGCCAAACAACGACCAATATTTTCAGGTGCCAGAGGAGGGAGTGTGATTGTTCATTTTCTCTTGGGTGGTGCCAGAATACATTTCTTTCAAGATATTTAACCCTACAGTATTTGCTTGACATGGACCCCCACTGCCCCAAACCATGTCAACATTTTTTCTAAATAGCTCCCAGTGTAACCTAAAAACAAGAGTAGGATCAAAGAAAAAAAAAATTATAACAGGACCATTTGTCACAGTGTGCGTTAGCAAATAAATACTGCAGTCTTTATAATATTGACGCAGAAGAATATATTAGTCTCTATCCATTAGTCAGACATTCACCCATAAAATGCTCAAATCTCATTTGAATGGACATTCTCTGGTGTGCAGGGTGTGAGAGGCCACATCCTTATTGGCACAACATTGAAGATAAATTACTTGGTTGTGTTTCCCGTATTTCATACACCCACATGAACCAGTGATTGAGTTTTCAATTAATATTTTTGGATTCTTGCCCACATATCCCATGAAATACTGTCATATGAAAGCATAAAAGGTGAAGTTTCAATCTAATTTTTCTAGCCCATCCATAATAAAATGTTCATAAATGGCATCAATTCTCTGATGTCATGTTCCCATCATTGTCCAACTCATTGCTTTTAAAATACCCAGAATCTGTAGCAAACAATGCTCAAATATGTAAGCTTTGTTGTCTGAGGGTATATGCCTGCAGCTGTCAACTTTCCTCCTTCACTCCAGTAGGGCCCAATAATCAGCAGTTAAGTAACTGATATGTGAGAATGTGTAAGCATTATTTTTTTGGTCTAAATGTAATTATTGAACTTTGAAACACATTAAATTCCTTTGCTTCATTTGTCTAACAATTTCCAAGTACAAAACTTAATATTTTCTTCCTACCTGAATAGCTTGCTAGGAAGTCCCTTATTGTCAGCAATGTAGTCAAGCAGATTTGTATTTACTTTGTAGTAAAGAAAAATTGTATGCTTTCTTTACTAACCTTATTAATTCAGTAAGTAAAGAGTATCCATACTGTCCTTTAGAAACACCAAAACACTGTAGAGAGAGCATGATCTTTGGAATACCAACGTGGAAAAAAAAAAATCCAAGTTTTTCTACCTTGTACTTACAGAGCTTGGGCAATTGTCTTAATTATTTGAGTTTCAGTATCCTCATTTGTTAAATGGGAATTATGTCATTTGTTATCACCTTAAAGGGTATTTCTGGAGATTAAGTGATTTGGTTTGTGCAATGTTGGCAGAAATGCTACTTAATAAGTGTTGGCAATGAATATTATTAATAAGAAATTAGAAAAAATAAACTGAATTCATTCATTCAATAAATATTAAATGTTTTCTATGTGTAAATCTGTATAACAATTTCTCAGAAACATATTTATAGGGATGAAATTTTAGTTCATTTTCTGTCAATCAATTGCTTTCACAGTATCAAAGGAAATCTTAATAGGAGCAGGCGATTGCAGTAAGCTACATTACAAACTATCTTCCCAGACGTTAGATGTATTGGCGTGCTTTGCTGCCTTTGCCTCCATATTTAATAAAAAAGAAATTGAGTAAATTATTATACTATCGCAATGTAAATATGGTCCCAGTGTCCATAATTGCTTTCATTTTTTGAAATGGAAGAAGATAGTCCACTTAAATTAGCTTTTGAAATCTGACCAAATGCTCCAGATGTTCTAGCACTGTCAGTAGAGCTTGTCTGTGATCCATGTCAGAACTGCAGCTGTCAACATGAAAGCACACCTGCCACTGGTTTACTGTCAGCAAATGACTTTTCAATTGTATTAGGAAATGAAGCAAAGCGCTGAATGAAGCATCATCTTTGAAAAGCAGCCATGTCACAATGTGATTTTGCTCCATAAAAATGCAGAAATCTCTGAAGTCTTCCCAGTCACTAACCTTGAACCGAGGAATGTGTAGTCTTCTTGAGCACTAACCTTGAACCCAAGCAGCAATGTCTGAAAAACACTAGATAAATTTCAGAGTATTCTTAGGTCATTAGACAGAAGAAATTTGCTATAGGCTTACTACAGAGAAGCAAGTATTTGTATATAAAAGAAGTCCCACTAAAAATTGGCACAATTCATTTCATAAGCTGAAGTAAGTTTAAAGAACTATATTTAGGAAGTTAAAATTATTTAACAGTCAATACTTTTCAAGATTTGATTGAAAAGCTCATCGTTTGGAGTAACAAAATTTTAGAGGTTTGAGATGGTATCTCACTGTGGTTTTGATTTGCATTTCTCTGATGGCCAGCGATGATGAGAGTTTTACTAATGTCTCAAAATATGACTAAATATTGAAAATGGCAATTGACTGCAAAATTATCCACCAAAAGCAAAAACAATAACTGACTTTAAATTAAAATCACTTTCTTCTTGAATACTCTTTATGTACTGTTTTCCTTCTGTTTTGTTAAGAGATGGCGTGGAATAATGGAAATGGCATGGATTTTTGAATTGGACTGGGTAAATCAATTTACCTCTCTGAGCCTTTGTTTCTTTATTGGTAAAAGTGAGATACTAATACCTGTCTTAACTGAGGAGTAAATGAAATTCTGAATATTGACTATTGTGAAAGTGAGAGGAGAGTCTGACACCTAGAAAGCCCTTCATGTGATGGCGATAAAGAGTTGGGCTTATGTGTCTTTGTATTTTTGCTTATGGATTGCTTCTTTTGCTTCATGGCTTCAGTTTACTTCCTCATTTTTTTTTTTTTTTTCTCACTTCTATGTCAGCCAACTCTGACTTCTTTCTGCATGTCTTTAATTCAAACTCACTAAGAGATGATCCCATTGTTCCACATTTTCCTTTTGGGGAGCATCTTACAATATCCTAAATTACAGTCCACTAGCAGACACATAAATTGGTTTGGGGCAGTGTCCCTTACTCTGGTACAATCTGGTGGGGCTTAGTTGGTGGGGTTCTAAGATCAGCTTTTTATCCCAGGCTATATGCAGTAGGACTGGCATGTACTAATTCACCATTAAAATGGAAAGTCCAATGGAATTAAAGAAGGCTTAATGAAAGAAGAACAAAGGATGTATTGAGAACCACATAGAAGCCAAACATTAATGTAATACCTTCAGCCTGTGCTCTGGAAGATCAAATCCAGTTTTATGCAAACCTGTATCAGAACTCCAGTAGGTAGATACAGAGTGAATTTTCATATATATATTCTATTACCATTTCACTAATGTGTTTTATATATAGAATAAAAGACTTGTATTGATGTAAAATTAAATATAATCAATGTTGCCTAGTACTACCCCTGGAAAGCTAGAATATTCCAATAGATAACTGGAAATATTCACCTTTACGGAATAATTAGAGACCCTTAATTTAAATACTGTATTTCTAAAGCTTGTAAGGTTTTGACCTCCGTTTGTCAGCTTTATAAGATTTTTCAGTTAAGCATTTACTGATCCTTCTCGGGTAAAATTTATGCAGTTTATTTAGCACCAGGTTGATTATCACTATAAATGAGCCCCTCCATCCTACCCCAGCTCCTTGAAACATTCATAGGCAGGTTTAGGGTGAACATAAGTTCTTCTTTTTCAAGGATATACATTAAATTGTAAATTGAGTGTAACTATCGGGTCATGTAGTATTTACATGATTAAATTTGCATGATAAACTTTCAGACCATTTTTCAGATAACTGTAGGAACTTATATTCCCACTAGCAATGCATGAGTGATACAATTTCTCTACTTTCTTGCCAACGTTTAGTGATATCATTAATTTTTATTTTAGCCATTTTAAATTAATATGTAGTGATATGCTCTTGTGATTTTAATTTACATTGATGGCTAATGATATTGAACATATTTTCATGTACTTATATACTCTCTATATCCTCTTTAGTAAAATGTCTGTTCATGCCTTTCGCTCATTTGCTTTTTTTTTTTTATTGTTGAATTTTTAGAGTTCTTTGCCAGATAAGTAATTTGCAACTAGTTTATCCCAGGAAGTAACTTATCTTTACATTCTTTTCATGCGGGGTTTTACAGAGCAAAATTCTTATTTTTATGAACTTTGTATTAGGGCTTTCCAGAGCAACAGAACCAATTGGATAAATTTGGATGTATATTAATATTATATAAAATTATATATATGCTATACTATACATAATACTATACATAATAGATTATCCTATATATCATACCATATATAGTATATAGTGCATAATATACTATATATAATACTATACATAATATACATTAATATATGATTTTATATATAAAATTACACATTTCATATATATATAGAGAGAGAACTATATATATATGAGAAATATATATACTTCTTTCCATAGAGAGAGGGAGGGAGATTATAAGAAATTGGCTTATGTGATTGCAGGAGCTGGCAAGTCTGAAATCTGTAGGGAAAGCTGGCAGGATGGAGATTCAGGTAAGAGTTAATATTGCAGCCTAAAGTCTGAAACTTAGGCAGAATTTCTATGCTACAGTAGAGGCAGAATTTCTTCTTTGGTAAACCTAAGTCTTTTTTCTTAAGGCCATCAATTGATAAGATGAATTCCACTAATGTTATGGAGGGTAATCTGCTTTATTCAAGGTGTCATTTAAATGTTAATCACATCTTAAAAATACATTCACAGCAACATTTAATTTGAGGTTTGACCAAACAACTGGTCACTACAGTCTAACCAATTTGGCACTAAAAATTAGTCCAATCATCTATTGGGCAGAAAGCCCAATTTATTTATTTTTACTTTTATCCGTCATGCTTTTGATGTCATGTCTAAGAAATCTTTGCATAGCCCTAGATCCCAAGATATTCTGTGTGTTTTGTTTACTTTCCTAAAAGTTTTGTATTTTGTGTTTTATATTTAAGTCTCTTCTTCATTTTGAGAGTTTTTATGTAAGGTATGAAGTTTAAGTTGAGGCTCCTTGTTTGGTCTACGTATGTTCAATGGTTCCATCATCATTTGTTGAATCATTTTTCCATTGAATTGCTTTTACCTCCTTGTCAAAAATCAGTGAAGCATGTGTGTGAGACAATTTTGTATAAGTGTTTTTATGACATGTTTTTATTTTTCTTAGGTAAATAACAAGGCATGGAATTGCTGGGCCATAGCGACTATTTAAGTTTAATACATCTTCACCAGCAGTTAATGAGATCAGTCTTGTTGACTACTTATTTTGGTAGTGATGTGGTGGCATCTTAAGGTGGTTTCAGTTTGCATCTTCCTGATAACTAATGCTTTTGAACAATTTTCCATGAGTTTATTGGCTATTTGGATGGTTTCATTTTAAAGTGTCTTATCAGATATTTTACCCATTTAGAAATTGGATTGTCCTTTGATTAGTTATAGGAGTTCTTTATATATTCTGGAAACAAGTCCTTTGTCGTGTGTGTCTGTGTACGTAATACATACATTATACACATATATAATATATGTATAATTTTCTCCTAACCTGTGGCTGCTTATTTTTTAACAATGTCTTTTGATAAGATGAATTTTAAAAAATGATTAAGCCCAAGTTTTAAGCTTTTTTCTTTTATAAGTTTGTGCTTTCTATGTCTTATCTAAAAAATCTTGCCTACTTCAAGATTGCAAAGATAGTTGCCTATGCTTTCCTCTTGAAAAGAGGTATATTCTGAAGTTGTTTGATACAGTATCCTAAAAGTATCAGTTACATTGTTTGACAAGGTTGGTGAAATCTTTTATAACTAAATTGATTTTCCTGTCAATTATTGAGAGCAAGAGTGAAAGATAACTGAATATAATGGTAAAATGTTCTATTTCTTCCTTTCGTATTGTCAGTCTTCGCTTCATTTATTTTTGAAGTTTTCTTATTAAGGGATATACATTTAGTGTTGCTATGTCTACTTGCCGAATTAACCATTTCATTGTTATAAAATCTCCTCCTTTATCTCTGGTAATATTCATTGTCTTAAAGTTAACTTCGTGTAGTACGGCACTCCATCTTTCTTATGATCAGTGCTTATAATACATCATTTTTATCATACTTTTGCTTTTAACTGCTTTGTGTCTTTACATTAAAAGTGTATCTCTTTGAGACCAGCCTGGCCAGCATGGTGAAACCCTGTCTCTACTAAAAACACAATAATTAGCCAGGCATGATGGCAGACGCCTGTAGCCCTAGCTACTCAGGAGGCTGAAGCAGGAGAATCGCTTGAACCTGGGAAGCGGAGGTTACAGTGAGCCAAGATCGTGCCACTGCCCTCCAGCCTGGATGACAAAGCAAGACTCCATCTAAAAAAAAAAAAAAAAAAAAAAAAAAAAAGTCACATATACATAGCAAATAATTGAATCAAGCTCTGTCATACACCCTGACAATCTTTGCCCTTTAAATGAATGATTAGCTTACATTTTTAGTCTCTTCTTTAATGCAACTGTGAATAAATTTGAGTTTAGGTCTGTATTCTTGCTATTTATTTTCTATTAGTCCCATTTATTGTTGATCATTTCCAGCTTTCTTCTTCCTTCACTTGTAATGAATTTTCTATCTAGTATCATTTTCATTCAACTTGAAGAATTTTCTTTATCATTCTTTGAAGTACATATCTGCTGATGACAAATTGTATTACATTGCTTAGCAAATATCTTTATTTCAACTTCATTTTAGCTAGATAAATAATTGGACAGCAGTGTTTTTCTTTATACTTTCAACTCTTGAAAGATTTTGTTTCGTTGTCCTTTGTCTTGCGTTTTTGGGAGAAAAGTCAGAAAAAAACGCCTATCATTGTTCTCTTTGATATAATAAGCCTTTTTTTCTTGAGCTTCTTTCACATTTTTCTCATTATCTTTCATTTTTCCAATTTGCTTATTATATGCCTTGGGCTTTTTTCCTGGTGTGTGTGTGTGTGTGTGTGTGTGTGTGTGTGTATGTGAATGTGAATTTGTGTTTATTTAAGCTTTCTTAGATTTTTGGTTTTATAGCTCTTATCAAATTGGGAAAACAATTGGAAAACTTTGGAAAATAGCCTTCAAATACTTTTTCTTTTCGATTGTTAGAAGTGCTAAATATCCTGATGTACAAAGTGTCTTTGTCATACAGATATCCTATGGCATGTCATTACAAGACTAAAACAGCTATGACCTATTCAGCCTTTGCTATGAGTGTCAGTCACTGAATCACACACTCTACATGCAATTAGTCCTCAAACAGTCTAAAGTAGACCCTATTATTATCAATGTTTTACAAGTGAGCATTCTGAGATTTCAACAGGCTAGGTAGCTTGATTGCTAATTAAGTCCTGGCTCTGAGAACCAAACAAAAATGTCACTGAATCTTATTTTGAATGGCAACCTAAATAAAAAGAGAGAGAGGATTTCCAAAAGAAAAAGATGTTTATTTGGAAGTAGAGCATTTCAAGGGGAATATGCACACTATAGTAAGCTCTGCACATTCAGGGAGGTAAAGGAACACAAAGATTTGTAAGGAAAAATGAGGATGAGTACGTACTTTTTGTGAAATAATTGTTATTGGCTACAAAATCAATAGCAAGGGTGACACCTGTCCAATTTAGACAGGGTTTCCTTGTAGAAGTATTTTTGTGTAAGTTTGGTATGGCCTTTGTGCAAGTTTATGGTTTTTGTAGAGTCTTTGTGATAGCTGTTGTTACAAAGCATCCAAGCACGAGAACCCTCTCTTCATAGTCTTCCCCTGCTCTATTAGTCAGGTTTTATTTTTTATTTTTTGTCTTTTTTTTTTTTAATATTAGTGACTCCATTTTGATTTGGAGAACTTTCACACAAGTCTTTAACTCACTACCCATGTAACAGGGTTCCATTATTTACCTGGTGACTTTAATGTTCTTTTAGTGAGGAATGCTGTTTGGTAATTACTCCACTATATTAAGATCACAAATTATATGAATCTCAAGATTTAAAATTTTTCATTATAGGTTAAATAACATAATGCATATAAAGCACAGCACAATATTTAGTACTTAGTATACCATGTAACCATATTATAAATAGTCAATAAGTTAGTAATTATTATTACTATAAACACAGAATCTACTGGTGTAAGAGGAACACTTTTAAATTTGTGTATTGCTGCCAGAATTTTAAATATAAAAGAGATAATTTATATAACATAAAGGTAGTAGTAATTGTCAGTGGAATATGGGCAGAACTAGAGAGGTAAATAAAACTGAAAATTGAGATAAATACAGAGAAAAGATTAAAGATTTTATGCAAAATCACCTAAGGAGGGCGAATAATGACATTAATTAGAAGAACTGAAACATGAATAAAGAAGATAAAATAGAAATACATGAGAATGTACAGAAAAGAAACATCTGGTATTTAATTTGGCTATAAAAATTGCATAAGTTCTAGCTTATGCAATAAGACAAGAAAAGGCAATAAAAAGTATAGATTGAGAAGAAAGCAACACGACTTTTTTTTTTTTTCTCAGATGACATGATCTTCTGTGTAAAAAATCCAAAAAAATCCACAACAACTTTTGTAACTAATAACGGATTATAGCAGAGCTTCAGGATCTAAGATTAATGCACAAAACTCAATCAAAACAAAACAAAATTTCACTGAAACTATATATTCAGTGAAAAAGCTGGTATATATTTCTATATACCAGAAATAAACAAGTGGAAATTGAAATTAAAAACACAATACCATGTATATTGGCAACCAACAGAATGAAGTACTTGGGTGTAAGTCTAACAAAATATGTACAAGATCTATGTGAGAAACTGAAAAACCCTGATAGAATAAAATAATTAAAATATGGGGAGATATTCCATACTTATAAATAGGAAGACTCAATATATTCAAGTTGTTTTTTCTAAAATTCATCTATAGACTCAATGCAATCTCAGTCAAAATCTCAGCAAGTTATTTTGTAGATATCAATAAACTAATTCTAAAGTTTATATGAACAGCAAAAGACCCAGAATAGCCAATAATGAACAAAGTTGGAAGACTGACATTAGCGAACTTCAAGATATACAATACACCTACAGTAATCAAGACAGTGTGATACGGATGAAAGAACAGATGTACAGATCAATGTAACAGAATAAAAAAAATCAGGAATGGACTCAAGAGTAGTTACCTAAAAGAGTTAAAAATTTTGGTCCATGCAAAAACTCTGTACACAGATACTTACAATAGCTTTATTCGTAATTGTTCACATTTGAAAGAAATTAAGATGCCCTTTAATAGGTGAATGGATAAATAAACTGTGGCACATCTAAACAACAGAATTTTAAAAACATGGAGGAATCTTAAATGCATATTACTATGTGAAAAAAAGCCAACCTGAAAAGGCTACATATTGTATGATTCAAACTATATGACATTCTAGAAAAGACAAAACTGTGGAGACATTAAAAATATCAGTAGTTGTCAGGGGTTAGAGAAACGGAGGGATGAATAGGCACAGCACAGAGGATTTTTAGCACAGTGGAACTATGCTGTATGATCTACAATGGCAAGTGTGTGTCGTTATACATTTGTCTAAACCCATAGAATGAGTTTGAACTCATGCATAGAGTGAACCCTAAGGGAAACAAAGGAATCTGGGTGTTAATGATGGTAACATAGGTTCAGCAATTTTCACAAGTGTACTATTTTGGTGGGGGATGTTGGTAATGGGGGCACCTTATCTATATGTGGGACAAGAAGTATATTTGAAATCTCTATACCTTCCTCTCAATTTTGCTGTGAATGTAAAACTCCTCTAAAAAATAAAAATAATCAAAAACAACATGAGATTTAGTTTAGCTTAAACTTCCAAGCATATTTAGGTATAGTCAGAAACCTTTTCCAACTAGAAATGTGGGCTATGGGCTAGAATTTGTTCAGAGTTCCTACTTTTTAATTGACTATTATAGTTGAACTATAATAAAATTATAAAGCAGAATATCAAATCTAAAACAAAAGTATAAAATAAAATTATTATAATAAAATACAAAAAGCTTAGTCCTATTAGTGTTGCCTCAAAATGTCTATTTTTTTATGACCCAAGGAAAATTTTGTGTGCCTAGAAAAATGGCCATATGACTTTAATTTGTATGAAAGCAAAAAGTGCATGTAGATATTAAAATATTTTTGGTTAAAATGTTTTTATAAAGTCAGGTGACTGATGTTCTTTGTGGTTCAGAATACATTTGAAGATACAGTCAAGAGATGTTCTCAAACTGCTCTTAGCATCATTGGATTAAGTATACAGGCCCTCAAGTGAGATTATTTTGAAATAAATACATCTTAATTAAATCTAAACCTTAAAAAGGTTAAGAAATTTGTGTCACATGTAGCTAAAAAATCAAAATGAAGTCGGACTTAAAATATTTATACAAAGTAGTTATTTTGGGAACCTTCATTGATTAAATGATGTTTTCACATAAGGAAACCTAAAAATAAGCTTTTAATTCAATTAATTAAAATGTCACAGAAATTAATATTATAAATGGTTAATACTTGTTTTTCACATTTGGTTCTTGTAATACAATTTTTTAGGGAGAAATGGGAAAATCCACGGATATAAATAAAAGTACTGTTTTATAGAAAACAGTTTGGTATTAAACAGGCTTCGTAATGCTCACCATTTATCCTTAAGCTTAATTCAAACCAAAGTTATTTTGAAGTATATCACAGAGATATGGGCAATAGCTTAGATGCATTTTCTATAAGAGAAGAGATTAAGTCAGGTTTTATGAAATTTGGAATAGCTTACAAAATTGAAGGTGGAGGGATTCTAATCTGACAGTTACCTGATAAAATTTGGACTCAAAGCAAAATTTGTATTAAAAGTTCTGGAAAATGGTAGCTTCTAATATATATTTAATAAACACAAATTGTTTTAACAGTAGTTAAGCACATATTGTTTTGATTTCCCAAAACCAGTTATTTTCATGTTTTAATAACCTTTTAGAAAAATCAAGTCTGCAACAATGTAGTATAGACTAGATTACAAAGAAGTACCCTAGAACCAAAATTCATTTGTTCTTTGATTCATTTTTGTTTTTGTTGTTTGTTTTCAGTAACAATCAAGGTTGATGGCCTTGATCCTAGGCTTATCTGTGGCATAAAATGGGCTCTGAGATTTGCATAATTCGCAGCAAATTATTTGTATCTGCATTATCCATCACCAAAGAAATCTATCATTAAATCTACCCCACCTTGGAAAACTAAGTAAATCTTTCATCAATTAAAATTTTGAAATTTACCTAATCTTTATTATGGTATAATTTACATAAAATAAGAGCAATTATATTAAGTGATACATGATATTGATATAATGTTAAGCCCAGAGAATTTAGCAATTGTTTATACCTTTGGAATTACCAGCGAAGCAAATTATAGAACATTTGCATCCCTCTGGAAAGTAGCCTTGTGCAAATTTCTAATCAATTCTACAATTGTAACATCCAGTGGCAACGTTTTCTGAATAGCATCCCCACAATTACTTATGCCTATTCTTAAAATTCATGTAAATGGAATCTTAAAATATGCATTCTTTCATGTATGTTTTCTTTTGCTCAACAAAATATTTTTGAGTTTCATTAATGTTGTTTTATTAGTAGTCCCATTCCTTTTTTTTTTTTTTTTTTTTTTTTTTGAGATGGAGTCTCGCTCTGTCACCCAGGCTGGAGTGCAGTGGCGCAATCTCGGCTCACTGCAAGCTCTGCCTCCTGGGTTCACGCCATTCTCCTGCCTCAGCCTCTCTGAGTAGCTGGGACTCCCATTCCTTTTTATTGCTATGTGGTATTTCGTTGTATGAATATACAATTTGTTTGTTTCCCTGTATATGAGCACTTGCATTGTTTTCAGTTGGTATGATTATTCTCATACAAGACTTTTGTGGACATACGTTTTCATGTATCTCAGGTAAATATCTGTTAGAGAATTACTGGAATTGCTAGAAAACGCTGAGTAGGGTTATGTTTAGCTTTATAACGAAGTGCCAAGCAGTTCTCTAAAATAATTATTAAATTTCATGCTCCTGCAGCACAAAACCCTTAGAATTTTGTAAGAGTTCCAGTTGCTCCTCATCGTTGTTAACACTAGGAATTGTATTGTTGATTTTAGGCATTTTAGTAAACTGAAATGTCATCTCATTGTGGTTTAATTTGCATCTCTCTAATGACTAATGATGTTGAGTACTGTTTTCACTTGATGGGTGACCATTCATATATCTCTTTTAGGATGTGCCTATTCTTTTTCTCTCGAATTTAATTGGGTCATTTGTGTTTATATTATTGATTTGTCGAGTTCTTTATATATTTTGTATATAAGACCTATGTTAGATATAAATACTGCTGATATTTTTTCCCAGTCTGTAGCTTGACTTGCTTATTCATCTTTTTAATGACATCTTTTGATGATTTGGCACTGTTAATTTTGATGAAATTCAATATAACTTTTTTATTGTTAGTGTTTTTTATATAAAGGTAAAAGCTTTTGTGTCCTGTATAAGAAATATTGGACTCCTTCAAAGCTTGAAGATATTCTCATATATATTCTTAATTTTTCATACAGGTCCATGATCTTTTTTGGCATGAAGTGAGACAGGAATCAATGTTTATTTTTTAAGATACCTGTTTGTCACCTAAACTACCCAATTTATTGGCATAAAGTTGCTCAAGATATTCTCTAATTGTTCTTATACTGTCTCCATGGTTTGTTGCGATAATCTTTCTTCCCTGATAGCAGTAGTTTGTGTTCTTCTCTTTTTTCTTTTTTTTTTTTTTTTTCTCTCAGTATCTCCTTTTTCTTGATTAGAGTAACTCAGGGTTTGTCATTTTTCTTGATCTTTTCAAAGAACCAATTTTTCACTTTAATTTTCTCTACTGTTTTGTCTCTGTTCTATTTTGTTGACATCTAACATCCTAAAACAGTTTAATGCAGTTTCCAAAAATGGACAACACTCCCAGTTAATGGCAGTTAATAAGGCAATATCTTGAATATTGCCTTATTCTGGGGTTTACTTTACTCTTATTATTCTAACTTCTTTCTCTAGAATCTTGGGTCATTATCTTAGACTTTCCTTCTTTTACATACCTCTCTTCCCCGCCCAACATTCACTAGTTACTCAGTGAAAGTCCAAAATACATCATAGTTATTACCTCACCATTCCTGCCCTGCTGCCACTCTTCATCCAGACCGCTGACCTACTCTGGAAATATTCTCTGCCTGCCTCAGTGGAAACATTCTTAGCTCTTCTATTCTGTCTTAGCCATCAGCATACCACTTTATGCACTTGGTAAATGCCTTTGGGGAAATGTTTGTGGCTAGATTCATGCTTATACTATAGCTAAGCCTCCTTGTGATTCTAATTCATCATGCATGTCATATGTATAACTAAAAGTTTGTTAAAGGTTAAACTGGTATACCAGATCAGATATCTATGAAACCAGTGGCTTAAACATTTGCATTCATTAGATTCTGGTTGTTCAGGCATTTCTGCTCTACATGATATTTGTTGAGATCTCTCACATGATTGTAGCTGGGTTGGGCTGGAAGTTCCAAGATGGTGTCTCTCCAATTTCTGGGGCCTTCATATTCTTCTCCATGTGACCGCTATATTCACATGGTCTGTCATCTTCCAGAGCCCCTCCATATGACCTCTCAATCTAGCAGTATAACCTCAATTTCCTTATATCGTGGCAACTGAAGTCCTATAGGGAGTGTTGCAAAAAGATAAGCCCTAATTTAAAAGTGCTTTTCAAAGCTCCACTTATATAACACTTCTAACTTTGCCTTGACCAAAGTTCAAGGAACTTCCTAGCCTAGGAAAGTTGGTTCATAGTGAGCCACTATAGTAATTTTTTCCTTATTTCTTGAGGTCAACAGTGTATTTCTCCTCTTCCTGTCACTCAGCAAGGTATGAAAGTAACTACAGATATAGTTGCTCCTAGAAAGAGGCATTTGTTTTCTGTTTACTCCTTTTTAGTTTTTTTTAATATCTTCAGCTATCTGATAAGTTAAAAATAAAAAAGAAATCTACAGTTTTTTAGCTTATCTATTGTTCTTAGTATTAGGATAGGAACAAAAATTGACAGCAACGTTTTGCATCCCAGCGGTAAGTGGAACCAATGTCACTACTCATATTTCATACTTTCTCACCTATACTTAATACTTCAGGGCCCATAGCTTTTCTCTTTAAGTAGATGATTTCGTTTACTGGTGGCACAGAGGAAGTAGAAACCAAAAGAGGAGATTTTATCTCAACTTCCTGTCACCAAATCGACAAATGCAGTAATATGACCTAATATTAATAAACTAATAAAACATATTTTTTACCACAGGATTTAAAAAAATAATCCATCTGGAAGTCTCCTCTTTCAAGTCCCACTTTATATGTGTTATTGCCACTTCTTTTCTCAACTTCAGTCTAAATGTCCCTTGCTCTGGATAGTCTCTGGGTGCTTCAACGTGTGCTAGGTAGCATTTTTGGTGCTCCTGTTTCACTCAGAGCTTTCTGCATCATAGACATCATCACTATACATTGTACATCACTGTGATCTGTCTGTAAAGATGGTCGCTGTCTGTAACCATCCCACTTTATATCTGGCATACACACACATACTACACCATGATGTCCATGAGGTAGAAATCATGTCTCTTTATCTCAGTTCTATCCCTAGCACAAAGAATAGTACCCTATACTCAGTGTTTACATAGTAAAAGTGTGTTAAATGAGTGACTGTGTGAGTAACATATCTCATCTGATCCTGTTACACCAGCATGTTGCAAAGCCCTGGGTGGCAGGTACGAGCCAAGTGATGGATTACTAAGTTGCCAAAGTTATGAATGCAAAGCTACATGTGCAGTAGTAGGTAAGAAGGCATTTAGTAATTTAGTGGATTTCTTTGTATAATTAATAACTTTAAAAGAATAACTCTTGGGGAAGAGTGAAAGGGGGAGTGTACTTCCCTAGGAAGAATTTCATCTCAAAATGGGATAAAATTATTCAAATATCCATGTAGGGTAATTTATATTCCCCCATTAAGGAATATTACTAATGGAGATGGATGTGAGAATGGTGTCACATTTGGAAAAAGGCTGAAAACCATTGATTTAAAAAATGGATTCCTAAATGTTTATTGCTTTTATATATTCACCTTTATGTGCTTAGAGTTTAGCTAACTGGAAATGCTTTTCCTATTTGCTGAACCAAAGCAGCAATTTAGTGAGTAGCATTCTAATATCCTAAAAGAGTTTAATGCAGTTTCCAAAAATGGGCAACACTCTCAGTTAATGGCAGTGAGCACTTTAGGAGAACTTATTTTACTCGTGTATTTTATCCATCACTTTTAAAATGCAGTACATTACTGATACAGTTAACTGGTTGAACACTTTTAGTTCAAGACAGCATGTTTCTAAAGGCCACACATAGTTAATGTGAAGGAATAATCAAAGTCTAACTTGGACTCTGAGAAGAATTATTTTATCAGAATATTTTAGAGTTGGACCCCCAAAGATCAGCTCATGACTTATGAGAAATGTAAGGTCCAGATAAGTTAAGTCTTGCTTGTCCAAGAGACAAAAGTCATTTTCAACAGAAGCCTCCCATATTAGGAAGATGTCTTTCCTTTTTTCAACTCCTACCTACCGCCTTTCATTCCCTATGCTCAAGCCACAGAAGCTTTCCTTCTGATTCAACATTCTAAGCTTATTCCCACTTAAGAGCCTAGGTACCTGCCAATGATTCTTCAGTGTGCCTTCCGTCTGCATATCTTATAACTGACTCCTTTCCATTTAGGTCTCAAAAAAGATGTCCCCTCTGAGCACCCTGTTTTAAGTAACTCCTTCTTTACCCATTGCTATTATTTTGTTACATCACCCTGTACTGTTTTCTTCATAGTACTTATGTGAAATTATCTTGCGCAGAACTCTCTTTTTAAATTTTTGTCTGCCATACTTGAACCTAAGCTCCGTAACAGGAATGTGGCTGTCTTACTTACTGCTCTACCATCAGAGCCTAGAAAAGTATCTGGCACTAGAAAGTACTCAGAAAATAATTTACTAAATGATTGAATTATATATCCATATGATATCTCTTATGCCAGTGTTATTATATTCCAAAAGAAAAAATTAAACCAAAACAAAAGTATGAATTTGAGAGTATGTTCAGTTCTACTTGACTCCTTTTTTGAACCAAAGCCTTTTTCATAATCTTTCATTACAGCATTTGTTGGGAGTAAAAATAATTTGGTAACTATTCATTGACATATATGTATCAATATCGATTTAAAAATGCATCAATATTTTTATTCCTGTCTGCCTGCATTAATTCATACATCTCTATGCATTTTGCTTCTTGGCATCTGCTGATTCCAGATTCCCCAGTATGCAGCGTAGCATTACTGTGTTGGGTCCCATATGGCTGCCCTTCTTTGGTCCAAGTTTTGATCAATCAAAGGATGGCAGACTGACTCATGCCATTTTAAAGACGACAGAGATTTGATGTAGAGCCAATCCACTAAAATACTTTTTGAAGAAAAATGTGTTCTAAGGGAGGAACATAAGCTCTACTAAATATATACATATATATGTAAAACACTTTTTATGCTTAATGGTTGTCTCGGAGACAAATTGCCAGAAACTCGTTTTTATCCCTAAAGGGAAATACTCCTTTGAAAATTTTAAGTGGTTCTGTGCTTGTGTGTGTGACTAAAATTATTTTTATCAACAGTAGTGAGGGTTTTTATCCCCTGAAGTAAGGAAGTCTATTCTTTCACTGCTAGCAATCTAAAAAAAAACACAATGTTTCAGTTTAGTGATTTGAAACACCACTGCAAAATATGAGGAAATACTTTGAAAGATGCTCCGATTTGATCTAATGGTATAGAAAGTGTACCAGGAAGTCTGGCCCACACCCTTTGTCTGACTCCAGTCCAGATTCTGTTTAGTTTGTTACTAATAGTTTATCCCACTCCCAGAAGTAGTAGGGGTGATTGTAAAAATATGCATAGTAACAAAGAACAAATGAGGATAAAGATGCAAAGGTACAGAGAAAGAAAAATATTAAAACCGATCTAAGTATAAATTTAAATGAAAAAATTTCAGAAGCTCATTTAAATGTTAATGAATTTGGCCCTGAGATTATTAGTGACTGAACACAAAGGGTAAAAGCTTAGTTATATAACGGGTGGTATCTGTGAGATACAAAGTTTTTAATATCAGTTACTTTTAAGCTGCAGAGTTCTTTTTAACACTGAGGTTTGTGAGAAACAACTATCTTAGGGCTTCATAAAGCTATTAGGTGATATCTAAACAACACCCTTAGCCATATCTTTACAGTAAATTCACTGGGAATTCTGTTGAACTATGCCTTAGTCTAAGAACAGGCACTCTAATAAAGTTCTCAAAAACAGATTCCAAGATGTGTGATAGATTTGTATTTGAAATTTGTTTTGCCGAATTGTCCTGAACTGGTTTTAAGAACAAAATTAGACTACGGACTAAGTCTTTTTCAGGAACTCCACGATAAGAAAAGGTGCTGTTGAATGTGCCATAACATTTATAAAGAAAAGTATGATGGACAAAAAACCAAACACCGCATGTTCTCACTCATAGGTGGGAATTGAACAATGAGAACTCATGGACACAGGAAGGGGAACATCACACTCCGGGGACTGTTGTGGGGTTAGGGGAGGTGGGAGGGACAGCATCAGGAGATATACCTAATGCTAAATGATGAGTTAATGGGTGCAGGAAATCAACATGGCACATGGATACATATGTAACAAACCTACACATTGTGCACATGTACCCTAAAACCTAAAGTATAATAATAAAAAAAAAAAGTATGATGATGTCACTATGTTGATGTTACCCATAATTCTCCACTTTAAAATTATAGCAAGTGGACTAACTGGACGTGGATGCACATTCATATTCCAACTCCACTACTTAAAAGATGTGTGACTGTACAGAAGTTAGTTAAAACTTTGTTTTTTCTATAAAAATAAAAAAATGAAAATAATCTTATTTATATTGCACACCTTGGTAGGAATTTCATGAAATAGCACAGGTAAGAACCCTCTACCTTCTTACTCATAGTAGCTGGCACATAGCAGGTACTCAGTCATTGATACATCATGTCCCCTTTACTGCCTTATACACTGTGTGTGAGTAGCATTCCTGGAAGAGCAGTGGTATTGAGAGGAAGGACTTTCAGCAACATGAGTCATTAGGTAAAACTTTTGATGAACCATAGGTACTGCGATTAGTAGATGAAAAAGGCTGATATATACTTAGCTGTAACTAGGCCATCTATACACTACACTACCCTTTCCACTCACTTCCATAACTGTCGCTGAAAGAAAAGGATATGCCAGAGTTTTCTCTTGCGACAAGAAAGTTTTAATTGAAAACAAGAGTGCTAGGCTGAATACAGCTTCAGCAGATTCCCAGTTAAATGAGAAGGGGCTTTTCGTTTAAGTCTTAGTGTTGATATGTCACTGTGCTCTGTCACTTTGAAAAGCGATAGTGCTTTGTTATCAGCACAGAGCCCTGGCAGGCTTCTGATGTAGACTTAGACTAAAATAGAATGCCAAAATGATGAAGGCGCTGCTTACCTTCAAAACCTTTCAGGCTGTGGATGTGGGCAAAGGTGCTGACATATTGCTCTGTCCAGCCCAGTGAGTTTGGTAATCTACCAATCATCTTCACATTTCAGATTGTAATTTGAAATCTTAAACGGGTTGATTGGTTTTCAACAGATGCATGAATATTACTGATTCCATTAGATTCATGCCATCCAAATGCTGTTTCTTAGGCAAATAATTAATAATTCCTATCCTTTAATATGCAAATTCTATTTTAAATGTTTTTAAAGAAAGAATGTTGTAACTTGAAGAGTCATAGAGGAGCCTGACCTGCCAGTAAACACACCCATTTTTTTGAGTACACATTGTTTGTGTGCTAATCTTTAGCCAAGCACGAGGTACGGGCTGGGAATGGAAACACAAATAAGATTGCCTGTCCTTAAGCAGAGAGATACATACAAAAATATGTAGTTATAAAATAATGCAGCAAGTGCAATAGTATGCATAGAATATTACTGAAGCACAAAAAGCAATTATCTTGATATGTCTTAGGAAGAGAGTAACAGAAATAGTGCATATCTAACCAGTATCCTTGCTCCTGATTACCAGATCAGCAAATTCTATGTATGGCTGAATATTTATATTGATATGACATTACCTTTCTTGGCTAGGAACAAGATTTCTCTTAGGAATAGTTGAACAAGCATATTCAAATAGCGAATCTTATAGCAAAAGTGAAAATGTTTTTGAGGAATTGGCATTACCATTTCTCCTAACCTGTACCTCCTTCTCCTGTGTGTACACACACACGTCACCCACACACACAATTTAACTCTTTATACACTGAAGTGGTCCAGCCTTTCTGTTCTTGATGACATAGAAAGGAAATCCCTTCTGAAAATGTTTTTCTCTAACACTTCCAGGCCCTTTAATGTGAGCTCACATTTCTGCTCAGCTTGTTTCTCCACATTAAACTCTAATGGATGGAATAAGTATATGGCTAAATAGAGTTTAAAACTGTATACATTGTGAAAGAAAAAAATATTTTCACCACATTGGCTCCTTTTAAAAAAATAAATCTCTTTTTAATGTATGTGTACATTGTTTTCAAAGCTCCCTCCCCTCTGGGATAGAGTTTTGGTGACACAGCAGTGCTGTTCTGAGCTTAAGTCACTGGACATTTGTTTTTTCATACTATCAAACCCCAAGCTGACATTCAAATTGAAGATGGTAATAGGTTCACAACCTGTCAATGAGGTTCATGTATTATGCTATCTTTTCAGAGCACTTGATCAAGTGTAACACTTTTGGATCGTTTAAAACTTGGGTTTCTCTAATCTGTAGCCTCTGAAATATTAAAGTTCTACCTAAGAGCAAATAAAGCTAGAATCATTTACATCTTCAGTCAAAGTTTTGAAAAATGAATCAGTATGTGTTTGAGTCCCATCTCTCTGGGGGAGCAAATCCACAAAGTAATTTACTCCTGAGACGGACGGAAGTTCACGAGGCAGAGTGTGTCAGTCCAGAGACTGCAGGTGTGCAAAGGAAAAGAAAGGCAAACCTAATTTTCCATATTTAAAGATGCTGCCACTTATATCTTGCATTTTATTTGGACATTTCCCTGTCTGCATTTAGTCTGTAAAATTCATAATGGTGGGAACTTCTTCCTCATCTTTATAGTTGTATTGAAGTCCCTGGACTAACAGTAAGCACACAGCAGATATGCACTGAATAAATAAATAGCTGTCTTTAGCAGCTGTGAGTAAAATGGAAACTAGAATTGTAGTCACACTTTAAAGACAATAACGTGGTATATGCTAGAGGCAAAAGTAAAAATAAGGAGGACATAGATAACTAAAAGTGGTCCTGCATGACTATGTACAATGATTCCAGGGAGGTTTCCACTTTTCTCTACCCTATTTATGAACTGACATTAGGCTAGTAATAGATATTACATTTTTTCCCTTTACTCAGTGAACTTTAAAAAGTGTTATTCCTGGGAAAAACTTAGTTAGTAAATAAAGTGTGGTGTCTTACAATGTTATTTAGAACCTGAAGTTAAAATGCAGCACTTGTTTCTAACTGATATATAATTTTAACAGATTTGTATATTATGTCAGTATTAACCATTGTATAAAACTGTCATCCCCTTTGTCAGTAAATATCACCTCATCTCTCTTAGCCTCCTATTTCCCAATTGTGCTTTTAGGCACTTGAATGTAAGGGAGTGAGAGGTTTTACCTCTCTAAACAAAGCCAAATGAGAAATGCCGCCATGGAGGTAATTGAGGATGACTAATTTTTAAGAATGAAGAACATGTGACTACTGTGTCCTCATTCTTTCAGTATTGTATAAATAATACTCTTAAAATGTCAAACAGATCATAAGAATATCTATAATATTTCTCATCATATTTTATAGAGAAACGTTAACAAGTTATAGCTGTCAGAATGATCTTCCTTACTAGACAAAACAATGAATATAGCAACACGATGTATGAGAAGATGAGCAACTTACAAGAGAACTGTCTTTTGCCACTATTTTTAAATATCCTGCTGGCTTAAACTACGGTTTTATTGCTAGCGTGTGTGAGTATGTGTGTGTGTCTTTGTGCGCCTGTGCCACTGTTTATTTAGCAATTTTATCATATTTTTTAAAATGAGCTCAACACATCTTATAGCATAATTATTATGAATTGAATTACATCTTAAGTAAGGATACAATAAAAAGGAGGTAAATATGGAAAAGTATATTTTAAATTTTTTAGCATACATTAAGAAAAATACTCTGAATTAGTTTGCCTTCTTCCTTCTATTCCACCCTCTTGTCCCACAAAAAAAGCATGCACATATACATCATTATTAAGACAAAATAATATCCTTTGCTCAATGGTCTTTATGAATTTATATTATTAGTGACTGAGAGATATCATCATTAATATTAAGGTGGATTTATAAGAACAAATAAGTGAAAATTAGATATAACAAATTATTATATCAAATTGTTATTTGGAACGTACCATTTTTGTAAAATCTGAAGGTCATTTCAAATATTATTGTTTTAATTCAAGGGAAACACAGCTCTGAATAATGCATTTGAAAAATAGAAAAATTACAGAAAAAATTTAAAACAGATTGAAAAGAAAATACCCAAAAGAAAACGAAAATAAAACCCAGAGCATCAAAATTAAACAGAAAATGCCATGGTGCAATAAGAGGTAATCAAATCATTTCTTCGATCTTTCTGAGCAAAAGCTAATATCAATGTGGCAGTAATGAATGCATTTTGGCTGGCATATTGTTTGACAATGAAAAGAAAAATTTAGCTAGAGACCTACCTGAAAGTCATCACTGGAACCATTAAGAAATCTATACATTGTATGTTCATTCATTCACCAGTAATCGTTTATAAATTGCCAGCAGGTTTGATATCTATGGACTATTTGGGCTAAAGAAATGAAGAAAACATATGCCCTCCTTAAGGAGCCCTCACACTATCAAGAGAAAAATATATAAACAAGTAATAGCACTGCTATCTATATGCAAAATGCTATAAGCTGCTGACTTATTATGTACACATGCCAGAGTGTGTATCCATAAAAAAGCCAAGGATGTTGAGCATCTCTGTAAATTTCTTCTGCACTGTCTTCACTCAATTCTTCACTGTTATTTGATGGCTATTAAACAACTGAAGGAAAGAATGTGGTAAAACCAAAATATTTAAATAGTCACACAATAGCCATTTTGAGAGAGGTTTCAGTAGTTCATAAGCAACCAGTCATATAAACTGTGCCATGTTATTATAAAGCTAATTTGACATCTGTAAGTACTTTTTTCAATGATTGCTCCAAGGGTGCTAATGTGTACTTCTGGGATGGGAGACTGGGATGCAAGATTGAAATGGAAGCCTTCCTGAAATAAATCACTAATCATCCATCTGTTATGGGTTTCAAACTCTCAGCCTGCAAAATAATCTGAACCACAAAATCCATTCTCTCCCAGGTCATGGGAAACAGCGGCACAGACTCAAAGATGCAATGAGTTGGAAAGCCTTTTCATGTAGCTCTCCTGAATTCTTGAAGAAATCTGATTTGTCAGTCTCAGAAGAATCTTTTGACCACTGTTACATCTGTGCTTGCAGCTGGGTGGGGACCTAACCAAAGCTTGATTCCATGTTGAAAGCCAGCCTGCAGAAAGTCCAGTTCCAAATTTCAGAGAGGATTGGGCAGGACGCCAGTTTGGATCTTGGTTTGGTAAGGTCAGGTTGCTAGAATTTACTTCTAGGCTCTGAAACAATCCAACTTTCATTTGTCCCAGACTTTATGTTTTTGGTATTTTGGTAACTGAATGTTTTAAGTGTACAGTTTCTACCCTCATATAAATCTCTGCAGATTTTATCCACCACACAGACTTATCTCTCAAGTCCATACAGGAAGAGTTCTTTACCCATCCTCACTGAGTCACATTCACCTTGTGTTTCTTCCTGGCTCTCCTGCATATAGTTTATATTCATTTAGATTTTAATTCTTTTAAGGTCAAGAACCATATATGAGGCTTATCCTTATTTATGCTCATATTATTACCATTTAATATGGAATCTGTCATATGGTGATTGCTTATTAGCACTAATAATATTATTGGTAAAACATTTTAATGTTAACATAAGTTTTTTCTAAACATATATATGTGTATATATCAGTAATAGATTTGTATTAAGGCATTAATATCTACATGTATCTATACTTACAATCTTCTGTAACCTCATCAGCCGTACTATCAATACAACAAATAATACATCTTATTTAAAAAGAACTGTTTTCAGTAAGTTAAATATACAATTATATCACCCAGCAGTCCTACTCCCAAGAGAATTAAAAATAGGTGTTCAAACAAAACCTTGAGCACAAATATTCATTGCAGCACTATTTTCAATACCCCAAAGCTAGAAACAACCCAAATGCCTATCACCCACTGAGTTGATAAACAAAATATAACATAATCTGTGTGAGGAGTACTATTCAGCCATAAAAACAATGAGATACTGATACGTGCTAGAACATGGATGCACCATGTAATCATTACAATAATTCTGTAAGATTTTTGCCGCCCCAACAAAATTCTTTCAAACGTTGCAAGAAAATCAAACTGAATCATATCATGAGCTGCCAGTATGTTCTGTCTCACATTCAAACCAAATCACTTATACACAAGAGTAATAACCACTTATCCAGTTACTAATAGGTACTTACTATATGCCACATATTCTCTCAGCTCTCAATTTCCTTGTCCGTGTCATTTCTGTGAGCTGAAATATGTATCCACTACCTTTGTAACTCATCCATGTTGTCATATGAACCAGTAAGTAAGGCGGTCCTTTTTACTGCTGGGTAGCATTCTAACAGAATGGATATATCATATTTCTCATTTAGTTAAAATTGATATGTAATTTACATATTTTGGGGGGTACATATGAGGATTTGTTGCAGCATAGAATGCGTAAGGATGAAGTCAAGGTGTTTGGGGTGTACATCACTTTGAACATTTATCATTTCTGCATGTTGGGAACAGTTCAAATTCTAGTTATTTTGAAATATACAAAATATCATTGCTTAGTATAGTTAGCTCACTCTACTATCAGACATTAAAACTTACTAATTCTATCTAACTGTATGTTTGTACTCATTCACCAACCTCTCCTCATCATCCACCTCCCACCCATATTCTTCCCTGGCCTCTCGTATCCATCATTGCATGTTCTCTACTTCCGTGAGATCAGCATTTTTAGCCCTGACGTATGAGTGAAAAGATGCAATATCTGTATTTCTGTGCCTGGATTATTTCACTTAATATCACCTCTGGTTCCATCCATGTTGCTGCAAATGACATGATTTCGTTCCTTTTTTACATCATAATAGTATTTCACTGTATGTGTGTATATATATATATACACACATATATATACATATATATATACATATGTGTGTATATATATGTGTATATATATATATATAGACACACAACATTTTCTTTATCCATTCCTCCATTGATGGACATTTAGTCAATTCTGTATCTTTGCTTTTGTGAATAGTACTGCAATAAACATGGGGTACAGAGTCTCTGAAAGTTAAGTCAATTCAGCAGTGAAGCAATGTGGTCCTGGGCTTTTCTTTGTTGGGAGACTTCCTATTACTGATTCAATGTCATTACTTGTTATTGGGCTGTTCTGGTTTTCTATTTCTTCCTGATTCAATCTTGGTAGGTTGTATGTGTCCAGGAATTTATCCATTTCCTCTATGTGTTCCAATTTGTTAGTGTATAGTTGCTCATAAAACTCTTTGATATTCTTTTGTATTTCTGTGATATCACTGCAATGTCTCCTTTTTCATTTCCGATTTTGTTTATTTGGGTCTTCACTCTTCTGTCTGGAAAGTGTTTCATTGATTTTATTGTTTTCAGAAACCAACTTTGTGTTTCATTGATCCTTTGTATTATTTTTTAGTCACTATTTCATTTAGCTCTGCTATGATCTTTATCATTTCTTTCCTTCTACCAATTTTGAGTTTGGTTTGTTCTTGCATTTCTAGTTTCTTGAAATGCATCATTAGATTATTTGAAATCTGTATACTTGTTTGATGTAGGTACTTACTGCCATAAACTCTCCTCTTAGCACTGCTTTTGCTGTTTCCCATAGGTCTAGGTATGTCGTGTTTTAATTTTCATTTGTCAAACTTTATGTCCAGATGTTGCTATTATTTATACAGCTGCACAAATATTCAAATATTTTTGTGTAAATATATTTATATAGAGTGTAAATATGTTTATATATAGTGTGTGTGTAAATATATTTATGTATTGTTTGCATGTAAATATATTTTTATATATATTTATTGGGTAAATACCTAGAGAGGAATCGTTGGATTATATGGACAGTGCATGTTTAACTTTAAAATAATCTAATTGCTTTTCAAAGTGACTATGGCGTTTTTTTCCTTTCCACCAGCAATGAGTGAGAGTCGCTGTTTATCTTCAGTAAAATCTGGTACTATAACAGAAGTTAATTTTAGCCGTTTTACTGAGTATTTAGTCCTATCTTACTGTGATTTTCTGTGGTTTTGTTTTGCATTTCTCCAATGACTAATGATGTTGATCATCTTTTCATGTGTTTATTTTCCATTCATATAACTTCATTAGTGAAACTAATGACTTTAAAAACATGTTTAATTAAATTTATTGGGTTTACATTGAGTTATAAGATCCTATATACTAGTGCTATGTCCTTTATTACATACATGTATTACAAATATTTCACCCAGTCTTAGTTTGGCTTGCCTTTTATTTTGTTACTAGTCTTTCAAAGACTAATTTTTTTTTAATGAATCCAATTATTATTTTTTTTGGCTTGGAGTTGTTAAATTTCAATCTAAGAAACTGGTAAATTTGGTGGGCGTGGTGGCACGCACCTATAATCCCAGCTACTCTGGAGGCTGAGGCTGAGCTTGAACCCAGGAGGCAGAGGTTGCAGTGAGCCAAGATCACATCATTGCACTCCAGCCTTGGCAACAGGGTGAGACTCTGCCTCAAAAAAAAAAAAAAAAAAAAAAAAAAAAGAAACTGGTAAATTCAAGGACACAAATTTTTCTCCTATATTTTATTGTATAAATTTTATATTTTCAATGGGAAAAAATTCTTGAATGATGGATTTTTTTTTTTCACACAGTACTATAAAGATGTCTTTCCATTGTCTTCTGGTTTGAATAGTTTCTGGTGAGAAGCCTCCTTTCTTTCTTTTTATCTGCATGCACTATTTCCTTTTTCTTCATCTACCTCAATATTTTCTCTTTGTCACTGACCTTCAGCAGTTCCATTATAATACTTCTTGGAGTGATTTCTTTATTTTTATTTTCTTGTGGTTCTTTTTATTCTTTGTTCTGTAGGTTTATAGTTTTCAGCAACTTGGGAAAATTCTGACAATATGTCTTCAAGTATTTTGTTCTCTACCTTTGCCATCTCTTTTCTGGTAATTCAATGACATAAACTGATGTTATTTACATTTTTATCAATCTTTTTTTTTAAGCTTTCTCAGTTCCTGACAAACCTTTAGACCAAGCTAATTTAGCTTCCAAACTAAAGAAATACTCTTCTGAGGGTGCTAGATGATGTCGGTCCTATGTATTATGAGGCCTTTCTACTGTCACAGGTGGAAACATGAATTATTCCCAGCCCTCTGACAGTTCCAGGAATATTTTTACTTGCTTCTTTCTTTTGGTTGTTTCCCTGATCTCTGGTAGTTTTCTCTCATGAATACACAGACAATTGCTCAGTGAAAGGCTTGGTGGAGTCCCTTGAAGATCTACAGAATTATCTCTCTCTGCAGCTTACTCCTCTCTCTTATTCTGCCCTGTAAAATCTAGTTTCCTTCACTCTCTGCAATTTGATTTCTGTTTCCTCAGTTTCACAAGATGGCTGCATTGTCTCCCTTTGCTTGCCTAGAAATGCCCTATAGGCAATTAGTTGGTATAATTGAATGGCTCTTTTGTTTGGATTCTTTTTGGGATCATAGTCCTACACTACTTGTTATCCAATGCCTGAAAAGCGTTATTTCGTATCTGGACTATGTTGCTTAAGGTGGAAGAGTCTTTGTTATTACATTCTAGCCAGAAGTTTTCTGATCTAACATGCTGAGTTTACGGATTTGGTAGAATATGTAGCAACAAGTCAAAAAGGACAAACACAGTACTCAAAGAGAGAAATATTTTATATATAATTCCCCAATTACTTCTGTAACTACAATAATTGAAGGTAGATAAATTAACTCCTTATTGGGAAAGAGAACATATAAAAAAGAAAAAAATGACTAAGGACAGATGCTTGAGGAGTTATTATACATAAGAGAAGCAAGATTTTAAATAGAGAATCATGCTGGACAAAAACTGAAACAATTCTAAGAAATTTGGAGTCATCCTGATAATTGATTAGAAAGTAATGCAAGAAGTTTGTCCTGATTTTCCCATAAAAAATCTAGCAAATTTTCAATTACAATTTTTTGAAAGATATATTATTTTCTGAAGAGACAGTTAGTACCAAACATTTGTTCTTACTGACAAGATAGTGACATGGTGCCACAACAAGTGCCCACGCTTCACATGGTGTCTAGGAAGGAGGGAGCATTTTAAGCTTCTTATTTCTGACTGTCATTAAGTTCTGAATAACAAAATACACCTTGCTTTAGGCACAGTAATTTGACACAGATTTCACACAACACACACTTATAGGTGATATTACCATAGTGTAGTGTGAGAATCTATTGATTTAAGATTAGAAAGCATTCAAGATAGTAATCTATATTCCTTTCATAAAACTAAACTCAAAACTTTGAATAGTAATTTCATTTGTTCAATACACACACTCACATCCATATATAAAATGATTGAATTTGATACAAATTAAGTCAGCTCTCAAGCCATAAAGAATTTTAACAGACTCGTTAAATGTTATATTTTACTTGACAAGGTAAAAATAATAAGCAGATGTGAAACTGAAGACCTTTGACCTTATACATCTTAAAATACCTCCTTGACTCCAACTTTTATTGACAGTTCGCTGGGTTAAAAATAAGAATTTTATAATAAAAATAAAATGAACATCTGAATTATAGTGAAAACTACAGGTATATAAAGCACTGTAAGTTCAACTGCCAACCTTTAGGTGACCGGAAATCAGACAGAACTCATCATGTTAATTATTCTGATAATATTGACTATTTAAACTCATTTGGAAATTCCACAAAGATTGTGAAATGTTCTAAATAATTAATTACATCTTTCTTAGAAGCATATTTCAGATAAAAGTACATTCCAAAGATATAAGGATCCCATCATCAGATCTTTACTAATTTAATGTGGCATTAAAATTATGTCCAATTACAGGACAAATTTGCTTACAAATTTCTGATAACTTTCTATCATTCCTCAAGATTAGATGGACTATAGTAAAGCACCTGCATAAAAACTGTAGTCTGTGTTTTTAAATATCTTACATAGACTCATAGTAATTTTATTTATGAAGCAAATATAAAATATTTATTTTTAAAATTGCATAATGCCATGGTGCAACCCCTTTGGAAAGCACTTTGGCCTTAATATATGTAACATGTGGGTAGGCATACCCTATGACGTAGCCTAGGTAAGTGCCCTAGAGAAAATCATTTCCATGCCCACCCGAATACGTATATGTAAATAGTCATAAAAGCACCATTAATAGTTTGAAAAGCTCAAATGCTCATCGCCAGTAGCCTGCATACATTAATTGTGGGTTTTGCCATTACAATATCAGAGTACAGAACAATGAAAATAGTTTATGACACACTCAACATAACTGTAGTTTACAAATATAAGTTGGGCTAAAGAAGCAAGGCTTAAAAATATGTGTAATGTATTTTTTTTAAGGTTCGAAACCAGGCACATGTAAACTTCATCCTTTGGTATGCGTATCTACCTAAAGAGGAGGAAAAGTGAATTATTACTATACTACTTAAGATGCTATTCTCACAGAGTGAAGAGAAACAATGATGGTTGGAAAGGAACATATGAGGATTTCTAGAGCAAGGCAATGTTTTTTTATGTTGACTTAGGTGATGCTTACATGGATGAATACCTATTTGTAAAAGAGTCAAGTTGTGTTTGATACATGTGTCCCTGTTTGTACAAAAAAAAAGTATACAAAGGTATAAAATTTAAGAAATATGAGTACCTACTAATATTAGGTATATAAAAGGTTTTCAAACTCTTTTATACATATTTCTAGATATTTGACTTTCTCTGCATTATTTTTATTATTTACTATGGAAATACAAAGCATTTCTTTTTAGATTCCTGAACAGATTAACCCATGATTTAATCTCTTGTATTTGAAAAAAAAAATTTAACAAACACAGCTCCATTAACTTCCCCATAAGTTGCTTTCATCTCTTACTATTATTAATAATTTATTCCTCTCAATAGAGAAAAACACAAATTTATCTTTATGGGGCATTCCATTTAATTTGTGAAACATCACTCTAATTCATGGAAGCTGTATTTTTTAATTTACTTTTTTTAAAAGTTTTACTCTATGTAAAAGGAACATCGATTGCAGTATACTGAAGATTAGTGATATGCAATAAGCGTTAGTCATCCTTGGTTGAAATATAACGGTCTGGGATGGGATTCTTGTATGTTTTGTGATTAGTGGCAAGAATATAGTCTACAGAGGGAAAAAGGGCAGAAAATCCAGGACTATGAAACGTCAAAGAGGACCAGATACCCAGATCTTCCAAAAGACAATATGATGTTTGTGCATGATATTCAATTTCTATATAAACTCCTATTACCCGACTAGGTGGTGGCTCACGCCTGTAATCCCAGCACTTTGGGAGGCTGAGGCAGGTGGATCACGAGGTCAGGAGTTCGAGACCATCCTGGCTAACATGGTGAAAAGGTGTCTCTACTAAAAATATAAAAAATTAGCAGGGAGTGGTGGCGGGTGCCTGTAGTCCCAGCTACTCGGGAGGTTGAGGCAGGAGAATGGCGTGAACCTGGGAGGCGGAGCTTGCAGTGAGCAGAGCTTGTGCCACTGCACTCCAGCCTGGGCGACAGAAGGAGACTCTGTCTCAAAAAACAAACAAACAAACAAGCAAACAAAACTATCACCCAAAGTCAATCCAAAATTAGTAAATTATTGAGAGGTTTCATGTTCTTCTACGCACAGGCTGCATAAAATTTAGTCAATGTAAAATCTAAAATCATTAAAATCTCAGGAAAATATCAAAGATAATACAGTGAGGATCAATAAAGACAAAATGACTATACGTTAAGGATAGAATAATTGTTCTCATAGATCTGAGACCAATATGGTGTTTGGTTTCTAGGAATCTTGAGGAACAATATGAAATAATAAAGAAAATCTGGCAAAAGGAAAGTAAGCTTTCTTGTTGAGCTCAGATAGTTTCTAACAAATGTTGAGTACCCTGTGGGACATTTCTACAGTTTAAATGATAGAGTACACGAACGTATGGATTAGAAAATTTGCATTATTAGTATTAAGCAATAAATTAATATTTAGGAATTAAGGAGAATATTTAAATAAGCAACATAGAATTTGAGAACTAAATGGTGAAAGGTAGAACCTAGGCTTATTTGTTAGAGTGTTGTGATTTTTGAGACTGAAGCAAAATAAAGGGACTGGATAGAGAGGAAGGAAGGGAAAGAGGAAAGGAGGAAAGAAACAAACTATTGGTAAGCAGAAGCCCTAATACAGCTTTCAGACACAGCTGTACCCAAGGGCTCCCATATTCACCTCCAGAAATTGTCTCTCTGTGTCTCTCAGGGGGACTTTCCCTTTGCTGGCTCTGTTTTCAAGCTGAGTCTTTCCTCTTGGTAACACACAGTACACCTTCCCCAGCCTAGAAACCCACAGTTCAAAATACAACTTGATCCTGTTTTGCATTCACTGCCCTGGGCGAATTTGTCCATCCATGAATGATTGATGGCTGTGGCTGAGGGAATTCAATGCTGTGGTGGGCCCATCTTAGGTCACCTGCTCGCTCCTGAAGTCAGCCCATGGGAAGCACATGGACTGAGGGTTGGGGAGGAGTATTACAAAAGAAAGGACACGGGGTCATGGGCTGGCAAAAGTAGCTAATGCCAATCCCTTCTGAGAAATACGAAGATTTGAGGAATGAGCTGAGAAGTAAAATACAGAGAAAAACAGAGTAGGAGTCAGAGAGATGTAAACCAGGACCACATGTTGTCTCAGAGGTTGAAGACAGTTTTAAGGAAGGAGCGGTCAAGAGTGTCAAGTGCCTCAAGTAAATGAGTCGAACTGAAAACAGCCCTTCATAGTTTGCTTTGGAAAGTCAAGGACTAACAAGGGCAGTTTCAGTGAAAGCAGAAGCCAGACTTCTGTGAGGAAGGGAAGACATCTTAGGAATTATAGATAAGCAAAGAGATAGATAGAACAGGAGTTAGATAAATACGTTGTGTCAAGGGAAGATTAAACACACTATAATCCAATATTTATTTATTTATTACTAAAATGCCCTCAGCAAATTTCAGTTTATGAAATGAATCTTTGTGAATAAATTAAACCCAATATCTCCCCTCCTATATACAGGAGACCTACATATTTAGCAAATGTGATAGCCGGGCGCGGTGGCTCACGCTTGTAATCCCAGCACTTTGGGAGGCTGAGGCGGGCGGATCACGAGGTCAGGAGATCGAGACCACGGTGAAACCCCGTTTCTACTAAAAATACAAAAAAATTAGCCAGGCATGGTGGGTGGTTTTTCATATGCATGTGGTAACTGCGTTTTCCAATAGTGTATAGGAAGATATCAGCCAAGAGATAGTAAAGAAAATTTACCAGTAATTAAATATAATCTTTGCCTAAAGTAGCAATTATTCACAAATTTATTGTTTTATGACAATATATTGTTCTCCAAGAAATAAAAAAGCAATGTTTTTTTTCAACTATAAAACTTAAAATTCATTATGTTTCTGGACTTTGCCTATTTTATTTTTTCGGTTGTAGGAAAGGATTTGTATGTTTTTAACAACACGAATAAATTATGATTAAGTTAGGTCACTTTTTAAAAATAGTGAATATTAGTGTTGTTTTCTGCTATAAAGATGGCCTTCTCCATAGATAGACGGTCGGACCCTTAGGCTTTTCCACCTTCCCTATCAAATATTCTGTGCAAAGCAGCTGTGTTTTCAGGTTGTAAATGTCAGGCAACTTGCTACTTAGCCAGAGGGATGTGGCACAGCTGGAGCAATCCCTCACTTCACAGTTCCTTTTACGCTGCTCACTGTAGTTGTTTCCGAAATCTAAAGAGCCTTAAGTTTCAGAATTCAAAACTCTCAACTGATTACCTCTTTATTTTGATTTTAAGTAATTTACTCTCCAGTGAAAGCCTTTTTAAAAATTTATTTTTTTTATTATGATTAGAGAAAAGAGTGCAGGAAATTACACCAACAGAGAGCACGGTTTTTCCCTCGGCTTTTTTCTTTCTTGTTTCTCAGGTACTGGGATAGAATCCAGATTCTTTTGTTTTTCTAAGACCTACTCTGCAGAATCTATTATTATTGAAAGTTAATTTAAAGCTCTTTGGGGGTTGTCTGTCAACACATCAGTAGTGCCCTTTCAAGTTTTTACTATAGCTGAACTGACTTGTTTTCATTCTATCTGGTTAAATGGGTTATGTTTTCATCATGCCCAGATAGTTCCCTTTAGAAATGTTTCAGAGATCCCTCTACAACATACATGCCCTTCCATCTACTATGGGTTTTAGCTAGAAATGGAACTTTACCTTTCGGTAATTTGTATGCTAGTCAAACAGCAAACTAATAAATATGTGAAATGAAATAACAAGGATCTAAATTAAAGGTTGTCAACTTTATTCTTAATATGCAAAATTATAGACTGATTTAGGTTTTCTTTTTTTTTTTTTTTTGAGATGGAGTTTTGCTCTTGTTGCTCAGGCTGGAGTGCAATGGCACCATCTCAGCTCACCACAACCTCCGCCTCCCGGTTTCAAGCAATTCTCCTGCCTCAGCCTCCCAAGTAGCTGGGATTACAGACGTATGCCACCACACCAGGCTAATTTTGTATTTTGAGTAGACACAGGGTTTCTCCACGTTGGTCAGGCTGGTCTCAAACTCCTGACTTCAGGTGATCCACCCACCTCTGCCTCCCAAAGTGCCAGGATTACAGGCGTGAGCCACTGCACCTGGCCAGAGCAGACAGATTTTTTTTTTTCTGTAGTATTTATAAGCCCTCAAAGAACACTGAACAAGTCCATTATAGTTGCAGTGCAATTAGTACCACAGAATACCAATGTCTCAGCATCCTTAGAAATGATCATAATGCATATTTACTTTGTTAACCTTTTCCTTTTTTAGCAGAACTGTTCATTTTTCTGACCATACATGTGTACGTCATTTACGAGGCATAGGGCTTTAATTTCCTAAAGGAAATCTTTTTTTCATTTGCCACTTAGAGCGCCTCCCCTGTTCAGGAAAACAGTGATTTCATGTATGCAGAGTTACTTGCTTTCAGAGAAAGTGCATTCCTAGGAAGCACTACTTCCCAATGCATTCTTAGATCGAACAGTAAGGTTTCTTCCAGTTTCAAGATGCAGATGATATACCTGGGAATTGTTGAAGTAATAATCTGCCAGGTTTTTTTCCCTTTGCCCTTTTAGAGTAATTACGATTGGGAGCTGACTAGCAAGTAGCTGAATATGGGTGACAAATGGATTGTAAGTGTTTACTCAGTAGCAGAGGTGGAATGTCAAGTAACAAGTAGGGACTGAAACATGCTGGAATGCAGACTATGAAATTGAGAGCTAAGAGGAAAAAGTATCATGCAGGCCTGGTCATCCATTTCTGCTGTAGCGACTTTGTTCATTACACACATGGGGTCAGGGTGAGGGATCAAACACCACCTGAATCAGTAACACCTCTCAAGCAGCCAGAGAACAGGTTTGGGCTCTTTAGTTCTTAAATAGTTATGGAGAGGTTCTAAATCTCCCAAACAAAAGATTAGGGGCTTTGATTACATTTTAATTAAAGATTCTTTAAATTTAGTGTGCATAAAAATCATCTGTGAGTTCAGTACCCCATCTGATTCAGGTGTGAGCTACAAATCTACAATTTTTACAAGCCTCCCAGAGGATTCTGGTGCAGTTGGTCTGGAACTAAGAAAAACTGGCTGAAGGATTTAAAGATTTGCTTCTTCGGGTCAGAGACTGCTTGCTGCCTGCTGAGATTTGTTTAAATAGTGCTAAACCCTTGATTCTACGACTCATAGACTGCTTTAATGAAATCCCACAGTTCTGTAACCCATGCTGACATTGAAAATTTTATTGACGTTCAATTAAAATGAGAGAAGTTGAGAAGTTGTTTGCTTATAAAAGGTTTCTGCAGCTGCCAATTACTTTCAAGATAGACCATGCCAAAAATGGAAAATAATTTATATCTCGATAACTGTTGACCAGATTCCTTCGAAATTAGTCTGTGCCTTTGAAAGTTACTGTGAAGCAAGCAAACGAGCATAAAATGTTAAACAGCTGAGTAAAAAAAGACACTGTATTTCTTCCAGTTATGAGAACACACAAATGCATGGGAATATAAATTAAATGCTCCATCTCCCTCAGTTTAATGGAGATGTATTTTCCATATGTTATTAACTCTTCATGTACTATACTTGAGAAGGTTTGAAGACAAAGATAATTCTCTCATAGTATTCACATATGTTCTAAAATTCATTCCCAGATATGATTAATTTTCATATATATGTATATATACATATATACATTTATATATACATATATACACATATATAAAACTTTTAGGAGTCTATTTTTACATTTAAATACAAAAAGTTATGTGATCTGGGGCAGAGAACATTATATTAAAAATAAATGTAAAGCATTACATTTCAACAGAAACCCTGACTGTCATAAAATAGGTTGAGGTGAGAACACTTTTACCTCATTGTCATCTCTTGTATGAATAGATACAAAAACTAAATACTTGAAAAAAAATTTTTGGGTAACTGATGTCTTCCATGAGGAGAAATCAGTCATATGTGGGAAATCGAAGGCACACAAAACTCATTATTTTTGCCAATAATAAAAGTAACTAACATATTTGAGAACATGCTTATATATCTAGTAACACGATAGAGTCTTTATATTCGTGATGTCATTTAATTCTCACCCAAACGCTGTGAAATGGGTGGAATGATTCCCCTCTTGCAGATAGTGAAACTATAGTAAGGAAGTTTGAATATGTAACCTAAGATTTTGTGGCTAACAAATGGCAGTGCAGAATTGAAATCCAGGTACTTCTGACTTCTTCTTACTACTACAATATGCAGCGAATATATCTAATAATGATTGCCTTTACTTCTGCCTTGAATGTGTTCATATTTGTCTCCTAGTAAACCCAGACAGATATTTCTGTTGTAGAGAAATTACAAGGTCACAGGGTTTGCATATGTTCATTTCAGTAGATAATGCCCCACAGTTTTCCATAATGGTTGAACCAGTCATGTAGGAGTGGTTCTTATTGTTTCCCCCATTCAGTAAACTGGTTATTGTTTTGTTTTAAAAATTTTATCTATTCTGGTAGTCATGTAGTGTGATATTAATTTGCATTTTTCTGATTCCAGATGAGATTAAACCACTTTTTACATACACTTTGGCCATTTAGATAGGCTCTTTTGTGAAATATTGGCAAGTATTTTGCTCCATTTAAAATCGGGATATCTAAGAATTTATGCTGTAGTTATAAACCCTTTGTGGCATAGGTGTAACTCCCCCCTTTACACTTTTATTATTGTGTCTTTTTTTTTGAGACGGAGTCTCGCTCTGTCACCCAGGCTGGAGTGCAGTGGCGCAATCTCGGCTCACTGCAACCTCCGCCTCCTGGCTTCCAGCGATTCTCCTGCCTCAGCCTCCCAAGTAGCTGGGATTACAGGCATCCACCACACCCAGCTAATTTTTGTATTTTTAGTAGAGACGGGGTTTCACCATGTTAGCCAGGATGGTCTCAATCTCCTGACCTCGTGATCCACCCGCTTCGGCCTCCCAAAGTGCTGGGATTACAGGCGTGAGCCAGCGTGTCTGGCCTATTATTGTGTCTTTTAAACGCAGAATATCTGCATTTTATTATAACCCATTATATCATTTATTTCTTTTCTTGTTAAGTCATATTGTGTCCTGCTTAGGAAATCACTGGTAAAACACCGAAGTCCTGAAGATACTATTTTATTTGATAGCTTAGAAATCTTAATATTTTGACTTTCATATTTAGATCTACAACAATCTGTGATTAATTTTTATGTGTGATGACACAGGCATCATGTGTCTCTTCTTTTTATATGAATATATGTGTGCTCCGGAACTATGTTTTTCACCCAGTGTTTTGAAGTACCAGCTTTATTCTAAAGAAAGTCTACCTACATAGGCCTATTTTCAGGCTCTGTACTTTTCCATTATTTTATTTGTCTATCATTGCACCAATACCACACTGTCTTCATGACGGTAACTTTATAAGATGTGATCATCAGTGGAGCAAGCCTTCTCCAACCCTCTCCGTTTCCTCATAAATTATGGGATCAACTTGTTCGGTTTTGTACGATAACTTTTCAGGATTTTTATGGATTTTATTGAATGTATAGAACAATTTGAGATGAGTCAACATTTTGATAATATTGAGTCTTTCAATTGTTGAACCATCTTGTATCTCTCCATTTATTATATGTTCTTTCATTCCTGTCAATATGTGTGTTATAGTTATATTTGTAGTTATTTTGCCTACCTTTTGTTATGCTTATTGTTAGGTTTGGTATTGTGGTTTGTTTTCTAGGAGTTGATTTATTTCATCCAACTTTTCAAATTTCCTTGAATACAGTTGTTCATATGATCCTTTTGTGTTCTTTTTAATGTCTGTAGTCTCAAAAGCTATGTTCTTTTATTCCTGGTATCAATTATATGTGCCTTTATTCTTTTCCTTTTCATTGATTAGACTTTCAGGATTTTCTAGTTGTGTTAGTCCTTTCTAAGAATCAACCTGTAACTTTGTTGATTCTTTCTCTGTTTTTTTTGTTTGTTTGTTTCATTTATTTCTGTTCTTATTTTCATTGTGTTTCTTCTACTTTGTATAGTTTATTATACTGATTTTCTTTTCTGTTTTTATATGGCCACTGAGGCCATTGATTTTCAGCCTTTGTTTTTTCCTAGGTATGCATTAAAGTCTCAAAATAGCCGATAAACATAATTAAACTGTATTTCAGTGTTTAGATGGGTAATGTTTCAGTATCATATATTTCAAAATATTTATACATTTTCGTTATGATTTGTTCTTTAAGTTATGGGTTATATAGAGGTATTGATTTGCAAACACATGGAGATTAATTGTTTTTGGTCTGTTTATATCTAGATTAACATACTGTAATTATATTTTATTGCAATTTTTAAAAATATTTTGAGAAATAACTAATGGTCCACATACAGAAAGAACAATGCCCTCATTATAGAAGAATACATATTCATACTAAGTATGGAGGAGAGAGAGCAAATTAATCAAAGGAGGGACATAAATTATAAAGATCTTTTAGCTGTCATATAAAAGCAGAGGGATGTGATAGGAAGCTACCTGTCTCCTAGATGAATCTTTCTTACCTATTTTTCTTATGCTCTTCTTCTGTCTTAGAATTCTACTGTGCTGCCCTGTCCATGCTGTTAAACTGGCACGCATTACATTAAAACTCTTTCATACAATTCTGTCATATTTAATTTAAAGTGGAGAACTGTGTCTTTCCTGAGGAAAATATTTAATGCCCTTTCAGGTCCCAGGTTTTTGCTATTCTTCCATGTTAGAGGCAGGAGAATCAGTGCTGCAATATTTTCTACATTTAATTGCATTGCCAGAATATCAATTTCTGCATTGACTTACCCTATTATGCCTTCCTTCTTAGATTTGTATTAAAGTTGCTGTGTGAATTTATTATGCATTTTGTTATATGACTGAAATTTTAAATCACCTATCTCCTACCCATCTACATCTATAAATTATATCCACCTAACAAATTTTGACAATGCTACTATATTTTCACTAGTGTGAATAGAATCTTCCCTTAGCCTAAAAAAGAATTTTCTATGTTAGGAAGAAAGACTTCACTCATCATGTTAAGGATAAAGTTTGTGCTTGTTAACGTTGCATAAGAAGACTCATGGTCTGCTTTGTCTCTAACTTATACTTTATGATTCGACATCGCAGAAAGTTGACCCTGAATTTACCACCTAATTTGCTTCTAAAAGGTAAAAATCCCAAATTAAGTGTTTTAAGGAAAACTTTAACATGTTATAAACAGTGTTATTACTTGAAGTTTCCTTCCTACTTCACAACTATAAAAGTATCAATGTTTATCAAAAAAAAGAAAGTAAATATAGAGAAATATATTTATTAATTTATTGAGTATAAAAGTAATACTTCAAAAAAATTAATAATTTTAACTTTTAAAGTATATTTCTGCATATACAACACAGGTTAAGATTATTACAATTGTTTCAAGGAATTTGAATTAGAAGTTTCTTTTCTAAGTAAATCTTTCTGTAACTTACGTAAGCATTATCTATTCACCCCAGGTGGTTTGAATTATTTTCAAAATTAGGGTCATATGTGTTAAAATTTGTAATTACCAATTAATATGCACCTTTTTTTCTGGAAATTTTTACATAATAAATTCCAAGAGAAAAAGAAATAATGTTTTTCAATGACCCCTTGCTTTTTAATTTCAATATGACCTTCTTTGTTATACTTTGTAAATTGGATTCTAATGTTTTACTGAGAATCTCAAGCCACATGTCAGTGTTTCTAATACTCTAAGTGGTTTTTTTCACTGCCCTTGGTGTAGGAAGAAACATTAACATGTTTATTTATTAGTGCAGAGGATAAGAAAGCTGGAGGTGTGAAAGTGAACAGTTGTGTTATGGGGGCCACCTTTAATTAACTCTAGCTTTTCCTCATCTCAGTGTTTTTGCCTAGGCTGTTTGTTCTGCTTAGTATGTCTACGTCACATTATCTCATCTTCACAGAAAGAAAGTCTGTCCCTTTATTAAAATTTAAAATTAGCCATCACTATTTCCAGGGCATCTCCCTACCCCATACAAACTGAATTATATGCTAATCATATTTTATTGTCTCTTATTTCCAACTATGCAGTAAGTTGGGTAGTGGATACACAGAGAGTCTCCTTAGGGACATTTTCCCTTCACCTGGCACAGTGCCTCATAAGTTATGAGAATAAATAAATGAATGTTTAAATGTTCCATAATGTAGCATAAATTAATGTTTTTAAAATTAATCTAGTGTTAATATCTCTAATTATTGAACTAACATTTTTGGTCTACTTAACCGCTTTTAGTTTCTGTCTCATTTGATGTGGTTTCGTTTCACTGCAACTAATTTCAAGTTACAGCATTTATTATGTTTATATCATTTGTTTTCTTATTATTTTTGGGCCATCACCTAAATTTATAGTGATTAGGTAGCTTGTTGCTCCTTGATTTTGTTTGAGTCCATAGAGATCAAGATCACCTTGGCCGACATAGTGAAGCCCGTCTCTACTAAAAATACAAAAATTAGGTGGGTGTGGTGGACTACTACCACGCCTGTAGTCCCAGCTACTGAGGAGTCTGAGGCAGGAAAATCGCTTGCACCCTGGAGGTAGAGGTTGCAGTTAGCTGAGATTGTGCCATTGCACTCCAGCCTGGCGACAGAGCGAGAATCCATCTCAAATAATAAATAAATAAAATAAATATATATGTATATATGTTTTATTTTTTGACACAAGTTTATGGTTTTATAAATGATACTCCTCATGAAGTTAGCTTCCATTAGAGAATGTAAGAATCTTTTATGTAAGGTGTTCTCCATCTTTTCTCGATCAAGTTTACACAACGTAGAGGCTGTCATAACTGTCTGTCTTTTGAGAGTTACGTTACGGGTAATTTTCTCACAAGAGGACAAAAGCTGAATGGTGTCACTGCTCCCATTGCAATATGTTCTTTTAGCTTAAGTAAATATAGATGGGAGTTACAACAGATTTAGTGAGTGTGCATTGATTTAGATGGACTGTAGAATTAACTTTCCTTTTGTTTATATTTTGGTACTCTTTTTTCCTTTGGTATAAACAAAATAAGATCCAGTGGTACAAGGAGACAGAGAGGAAAAATCAATTTTAATTTTAAAAGATGAGAGTTAGAGTATACTCAAAATTATCCTGAGAACTTGAAGGTCAAGGAAAAAGCTTGAAGTTGAACAACAGTTGAATGCTTGCATATGGGTACAAATTATTGAGTTCCAATTGCAGTATTCACATAATAATCTGAAACTTAGTCTTCCAAATGTGAAATCTAATTTAATAAATATTCTCATGTCACTTGGCTGGGGGCAATATTCAATTTCCTTATAATACAATTCTCTTTAAAGTAATTCTTTTTCGTTACTTAATTATCATACAAAGAACATTATAACAAAAGTAATCTACAGAAAGGAAAAAAAGTCACCTTTATCTCACCATACTTAAGAACATCAAACTTTTTTTCATGTTTTCTAGCAGTCTTTATTAAATATTTGCAAATCTGTGTAATAATTATTAACATATAGATATAATTTTATTTATGTATGGTTTTCAAAATTTATAATTACGTTATATAGTTCTTCATGTTTTTCCATATCTTCTAATCGTAATTGTAGAGAATACATAATTTAATTCATTTTGCAACCACCCCAAGAAAAGAACAATTTTTCCATCTCCATCATTCTCTCTTATATGTAGTGATACATAGAAAAACTTTCTGCGTACAGATTATCTTTTCTTCCTCATAATGCGTTTTAAAGTAGTTGGTGGGTAGAAATGAACCTGGAAATGTAAATTAGTTATCCTCATTCTCTTCATTGGGAATTGTGCCCCCTTAAGATTAAAATCAAATTGAGGTTTAGATATATAGCCAGGCGTTTTTAAAATCTCATAGATAGTCAAACTTGGAGACTCCAAACAAATAAAATAGAACATGATATTATACAAAAATAGAGTAGGCAAGCAATGATTATACGGTATGTGCGGAGGCAGACACTCGTACAAACTACAGGCATAGACTGAAGTGTTTACAAAAGACTCTATACCGGCCCCTCCACCACAGTCAGTAACAATAACCCACCAAGCTTATTAGTTGAGACTTACTGGAAAAACAAGCATTTTAGCTCCCTGAATGATTGAGAGAAACCAGGTTGGAGTTTCGCTACTCATCATATAAATGTAGTATTAAAGCAGCAGTCAATAAATGATAAAATGGTTCATGACCACTTGCATTGATGAAGGTTTGGCATTTTTTAAAAAGTCCTCAGATCAGCCCCTGGTTAGACACTTTACAAATAAAAATTTGTTTAGGTATGAGACAGAGCAATTTAATGACAGACCACCAAAGTGAGAGAACTAGGCACTCTTGAGGTATTTCCAGAGTAGGCTTATTTTTTTATGGTGCTGCAAAGGCACTTGAAGCCTCAGAGTGTACCACTTCCATGGGTCAGGAGGAACAGTCCTCAGAAAAGGAAGTCCTCAAAGAAACTTACCAGTAAGGCACTGAGGAGGACCTTCATTTTAAAATTTAGGATGTCAGTTGAAAAATGGAAATTGAAGTAACTGTTTATATCTCAATTCTCCTTAAGAATATGATGTGGCAATTTCTTCCAAAAATGGAGTATAAGGAAGTTAATGGGACTTAGCAATTTTAACTTGGACATTAATCGCCCGAGAACTCCTCGGACGGCAGGAATTTCTCTCCTGTGGTAAAATTTAGTCCTGTCTGTCTACTTCCTAAGGAACAATGTAATTACAGTGTGTGGAATCCCAAGTACTTGTCTTTTGCTCTAGCTTCATCTTTCTGTTTAGTATTTTACACGCACAGCTCCAAACTGACAGTTGCCAAGACCCCTGTAACTATCCAGATCCCTGTGTATTCAGGTATTCCTGTATGCCATCAAAAAAAACCCAGTTATGATTCTCTTTATTCTTCAACCTGATACAGCCTGTCAAAGCCACTCATGCTGGAGGATTTATGAAGCTGATGCAGAACCCTAACCAGGAGGAAAATTTTATTCCAGGGCGGAAAAAATTCCTTCCTAATTTAAAAATTGAATCTCTGTTTCTTTCATCCACCAAAAGCATGCCAAAGTAAATTTGGGGGCAACAACGTTTTCACAATGTTCAAAGCACAAAAACAAGGGACTTTTTGCTTTGGGGTACTTAGCACAGATTCGGACTTGATAGAGAGAATTAAGGCTCTCCAGGAAAGCAATTTGTTTAGGCAACTTAGATGGCCACAGCCTTTCTGGCCTGAAACTGGTACCAGCTTGGCTCCCATCTTAACAGCCTTATTCACAAGACATTTTTACACCCTTCTGCCATCAAGATTTATCCACACTCCCTTTATATTTGAGGAAGGAAATGCTAATGAAAACCAGCAGGTGATATTTGATTCCTAATAAGCCAGAGTTTTGCCCTTTCAATGACTATCATTGAGGTCCCATTAACTTCTTTGTAGATAATATTCTTTTATGGAATTTTGGTGCTATCTATTGGCTAAACCTGTTTGTTTACTTCAGTTCTTCATGTCTGTGTTTCATGAAAGGTTTGGGGAAGGAGAGGGATATTCAGGAAAATGTGAATATTGCACAAATGAGACTATGAGATTTTTTGTGTTTTTTTGTTATATATGTTTATCAGATTATTACTGAGTACATGGAGATGAAATAAAACGTATATAAATAATTTTTGGATCTTTAAGAAAAAGCAAAATGTTAATGTATAAAAATTAGATTATATACAGTAAGCATTTTAAAAAATGCAATTGTCTATTCAATACACATGAGTAAAAACATCCCCTTTTTCTTTGAAATAGTTTGATTATAGTCAAGTCATAACACATAGGAAAGTAATCAATTTAGCAACACATGGAAGAAAAAGAAGGGCAAAGATATTAGCATGAACTGTGAACATTTTTATCACACTGTGTGAGACATTTTAGCACTTACATATTTTTATCTGTAAAAGTCATCACTTTGTTTTATAGTTGTTTGAAATCCTAGTTGGGTTTTATGTAGAGTTATATCCCTTGAAAAGACTGTGGCCATTTACTGATACTGTTTAATAGGAAATAAATCAGACATATACTATCTTGTTATTTTAGTGGGTTAGAAGATCAGTCCCTCTGCCAGAATTTATGAGATCACTAATTACAGGCCAGTAGTAGACGTGTTAACCAGTAACACATCTAGATCCCAAAAGAAAGATTTTTATTTGCTAAAAGGAAGAAATGAATTTATTTCCTGAATTGTTATTATCATTGAAGGAATGCATGAAAACCTCCTATATTTCTCATTAGTAATGATTACTCACGATTATTATTGTGGTTTTTTTTTTCTTCACCATAGAAGGCAAAAGATCTGGTCTTACACTCTAAAGAGAACAGCATGGCAGCCCAGAAACCCAAGTTTTAGGTTTGCCATAGACATATGGGTACTATGGAACCAGTCAAATTATCCCTGTGGCCACAGATACATTAAGAGTTGTGCACAGTCCCCAGGGTTAGAGAAACAAAAGAAACTCATATATCTCCTAATATTTAAACTTTTAAAAAAGAATCTCCTGTGAATACAAGATGCCATGATTTTTATTGTCATTGTATACATTTTCCAAAAAGAGGCTCACGAAATGAGAAAAGATAGTTATTAACGTTTTTGATTGGAAAGCGAAATTGCATTTTTGTCACTGAAATGCCTTACATATTCTCTATAAGCTAAAAGAAATAGTGGCAGCTTATTAAAAAGTAACTGGCTTGATTAAAAGACTATTACTTTATGTGAAGATAACCCTTCTACCTTTTCAGGGAGATACTTTATCTTTCTAAAAAGATTATATTTTTCTTGCTTAGAAGCCTTTTAAAAATAACCTTTTACCCCCTCACTCATGTACCCAGAAAAATAGAAACAATCACCTGCTCAGTCATCTTTGATTTCTGCATTTATTCTGTCAGAAGAAAGCTTGCATACTAATTGAAGCAATGGCTTTTGTGTTTTCAATCACTAATCATGTAATTACGTCTTTGCTAGACACTGTTGGGTCTCTTTGAATAAGAGAGATCATGAGTTCAACAAGTCCTTAGCTGTTTCTCTTATCAAACTCATAGTGAGATGCAATGAGAGGAAAAACATATCTCTGGCTCCATAGAAAGTGGATTGAAGTTACTTCCAAAATATGTCATAATCTGTTCTTCTAGATGGGATTTTTTCTGTAAGTCACATTTATGACCTATTTCCTAGATTATGTACCATGTGTCTGGTAGAGAAGCATAAATAGGAAGAATGCAAATAGCAGTTTTATGTCTTCTATGAAAAATTCGCTGATCCTTGGGGGAAAACCTAAAGTTGTTTGGAAATAGTTTAACTTTGGCTTTTTGCAAAATGTCTCTGAGCATTTGACCTACATTACAGAAATGTCTCAAATAATAAAAGAGATCTTTGGTATTGAATACAATTATCTAAAGTATAAACTATGGCAATTTTGAAAGTATTAATATGTGTTTAAAGAATTAATAAACATTTGAGAAAGAATAAAAATATAATTCCATATTTTTGTGAGAACTCAAGTCATACTGAATTAAAGCAATGCAAGAGATATGATGTTGATGTTGCTGTATTTATTTTAACTTTTGACACTTGTAAATTTTCATAAAAATCCTTCCTTTTGCTTGATCTTCAATGAATGATACCAAGATTTTTGTTTTTTTCAGTTAGGCAAACAATATGTATTATAAATTTTTATCAGCCTAGATATTTATTACATGGATAACAAATGATTTTGACATTTGGCAGCTGAAAATATGGCCTACACATACTCATCTAACATCAGCTATGTGCTGACAGACAACAGCTGTATTGAATCTCAGCTACCAGATTCTTCTTTCACACCAAAAGCTTTGCATTGCATGTTACCAATTTGTCAATACCTGTTTAGTGATCAGCACGTGTACTCTTTACCATAGAGGATGAGGGTATTTATAAAATGTCTCCATTTACTACATAGTCATAAATATTTTTCAGAATGTACAGTGTGATATTTTTAATTGAATGAAACCAAGTTCAAATTTAGGAAAAAAAATAAACATAAAGCTATCTGCAAAGCACACACATTTCTTTTGAAAAGCATTTGCCATGGCCTTTGTTCATAGATTCGATTGTACGAGAGCTTTGTTTGGATTGGATATTTTGCTCGACTTTATTAATTTTGGCAGAAATGTTGCTATCTGTAGTGTCTCCCAGAGGTCCCACTATTTTCAGCCTCCATCTTTAATTAGAAAAATTAAATGGAGAAAATTAAAACCAAATAGTGATTAAACTTTCCTTTCTTGCTCTGGGATATTTTTGTCAATTATGTAAAATGAGTAAAAATTTTAAGGCATTTAAGGTTTTCCAAATTGAAAAAAATATGTTTTGCCACTATTTTATTTTATTGTATAATGAAATGATAAATCAAGGATGCATGATTATGCCTGAAGACATCATGATGAGGCTGCCCAAATAGGTGGGCAGAGCCAATGGAAAGAAAGGAATGGCAAATGTTTTTTTCTAGAAAAAAAAAGTAATTTTACCTTTTCTTAATGGCTAGTAGTAAGATATTTAAAAGTAAAGGACCAAACTTTTTTTTTTAAAGCACAAGCATTCTTTTTGAGACTGAATATTTTGAAATGAAAATGAAGTACATTAAGTGACAGATATTACCAGTATAGTTTCAAGTATCAAAGCAACTAACTATCCCTCTTAATTTAAATATTTCCTTATTCAGAATTCTATGTTTTGTATATCGCAATTTAATTCAACATGCATTTAATAATTGCCTAATACATGCTGGGAGGTTTGCTCATTGCTGAAAAAAACTGAAAGAATAAGACATTCTGTTTTTAAAAGTTTATAGTGTGTCTTTCAGGATGCAGTTAAAGAGATACTATTCTAAGTAGTTCCAAAAAAGAAAAAAGAATGACTTTACTGTAGGATCATGTTTAAAATACAAAAGCTGGGAAGCCAAATAAGTGTTGACGAGGCCACCTTGATTTGTGAAAAACAGAAAGCTACTCCACCCATATGGAACCAATGTGAAGAAGTTCCCAGTAGGAAGTAGGGCCATACACAGGTAAAGGTGATCCCGTGGGAAGCACACATGGATGAGATGTAGCAATTTTGAGGCTCCTTGTGACCTGGGCAGGGAAGACAAGGAGAAATGTTATGGTTTCTCACCCTTCTCGCTTTGTGGCTTCTTGTTAGGGTCTATCAGGTAGCCAGTTGGAAATGGAAACTGGGGAATGCAGTTACATTAGATACAAGGCACACAGTAAGGACAGAGAATAGAGCTAAGGCCAAATAGGCAAATGATCTGGAAAGTAATTGTATAGGACAGCAAAATATATTTTTAATTTTTTTTTAATAAAAAGGTAGTTTCAATAAACTGTGGTAAATACAACTGTTACTGAAAGCCAGGAATTCGGTGTAACCCCTGCTACTCACTGCACAGAAAGCCAATCACTGCCACAATGAAGATACCCAAGGAATACGGCTTTATTCTCATGTTGTATCTGAAAAGAAGGGAGATCAGTCTCAAATCCATCTCCCTATGGTCTAAAACTTAAGGTTTGTCATACAGCAAGAAAGAAATGGAATCATATGTGGGAAAACAGGAATTAGGGAGGGTTAAGGAAGAAGAGTTGGTCAACAGAAAGCAGGTGATCAATTAGGCAGTCACCACAAGTGAGGGGTCTGGTGTGTCATTGTCCAGTTGTGATGATCTAGTGAGTTTCAGTTCCTTGACACTATCCAGGAGGCTTGCTGGTTGGTTTCCTGAGAAAGGAATTCAGATTAGACAATTTTAACTTTCTCAAGTTTTAATAGTAGGAGGGTCAATTTCTGTATTTATATTTATTCAAAAGAAACCATAAACATCAGTTTTCATTACCAAAAATGACATTTAGTGTACAGAAATTACATGGCTTTTTTTTCATAATTAAATTAAATTAGATATATGTATATTTTACAGGAAAAAAATACAACCCAGCAACTTAGAATGGGTTTTCCTCCATGTATTGCTCCCCATAATCTACTTTCTGAGCTTGCTAATGTTTAAACTTAATCATGGCATTCCTCTTCTTACATTTCATTTATGTGGTATTTTAATAATTTATGAGAAATTTTTTTTTCTTGGAAAGGCTTTACAACCATATTTAGTAAATGCAATAACAGTTGGACAACTGGAACGGTTTCACAACCATATTTAGTGAACACGGTAACATGTAATTAATATAAATATGGTAAATGCAGGGTGATATACAGATTCTTTGAGCATACATAAGAGGGCCACCGGATAATGCCTTGTTAATAATGGATCATTCAGAGAAGATTTCACAAAAGTGGTTAAATCCTCCTGCGTCCTGAAAAATCGGAGACAGCCAGGGAAAAAGAGAGAGATAAGAGCAGGGAAAGTTGCTGAAGGATGAATGTTCTTCCAGGTAGATTGATCCATAAGTACAATGAATTGAAAATGAGAACATAAAATAACCTTTTGAAGCTCAAAGAAGATTGAAAATGTAGTGGAGAAAGAAGCAAAATTAAGTGAGAGTTTATAAAATGTGGGCTTTAGTTGGAAAGCAAGGGCAACTCATCAAAAATGTAAGAGGAGAAATGCTATTATTAAGTTTAAACATTAGCAAGCTCGGAAAGTAGATTATGGGGAGAAATATATGGAGAAAAAGCTATTCTAAGTTGTTGGGTTGTATTCTTTTTCTGTATAATATACATAACTCTAATTGTATTTACTTTCATTATGGAAAAAATAGCCATGTAATTTCTACTCATGAAAGGTCATTTTTGGGGAATGGAAAGTAGAAGAAACAACACATTGAAAGAATTATGTTACCTCCTGGCTTCCCCTTTTGTGCCTGTTTATTTCTCATTAGTGCTAGGGGCCACTGGAGTTCTGCTTGTATAAGGAAAATAGATATGGTGCTCCAAACCACAAATTTAAAAATTATCTTTACAAAAACAACCCATTTATAAGTTTGGAAATATGTTTGTATGTGTACTTTACTTGTGTGTGTGAAGAAGAGCAAGAGACCAACAAAACATAACAGTAAAATACTGAAGTATGAACTTGCTGACATTTCTTATAAATTATTAAAATTTCACATAAATTACAATATGTGATCAGTTAAATATTGAGGCTTTTATGTGTGATAGTATAGAAGCATTAGGCTATTGATACAATATTAAAGAATCTAGATTTTTAAGAGCTTATTTTCCCCATCTGAAATGAGTTTTAAGTTTTCTCTGAATACAGAGCTACCCTAGACAAGAATGACAAAAATCAAATAGACTTTGGTTTATGAAGGCACAGTTGAGATTTTAATTACCATAGCAACCTGAACAATGAGTCTATGTCTTAAATCATCTTCATAAACAGATTTTTATCTGCATCTGGATCATTTGTGTTACGTACACTGAGATTAGAATTATTTACATTATAACAACACTACAATCATTGTTGCAGCAGAGATGACCTAATTGTGTTTACTAATGATAATTATTTCTAGTTCACAATTCAATAGAATCACAAGACTGATTGCAATAAATTCCTGTGAAATATAAACATTCATAATTTTTCTTCCTTAATTATCATATTAGCTTTACTTTCTGCTCTCCCTTTCCATGGGTAGAAAATCTAATTCTTTTATAATTCATTTTATCTTGTCTTCTTTTCCAGGCTATTTTCAGCTGAGTATTTTTATTTCTCTTTAAGAAAACCATTATATTTTGTTCTTATTACAAAGCCTTACAGTTTTATTGTATACAATTCAGACAATGCAAGAAAGTATATAGAAGACAATAAAAAGCACTATTTACCCTATTACCCAGGTAGCATTCTTAATATATAACAAATTTAATCTCAGTTTCTGCAGTTTTGTGTGTTTGTGAATATAGATAGATAAGTGAATATAAATTGTATATCCCTGCTTCTTTTCAGACAAAATTGACATTATAATGCTTACTATCCTGCTCTTTAATCAGTTAATTTTATATTAGAATCATTTTCTTGATGCCATTCAAATTCTTTTAAAATTTCATCTTTTATTATTTCCTAGAATTCAAACTTCTGGCAGGGACATAATTTGTTCATCCATTTTCTGTTGTTTGATATATGTATTATTTAAATATCTTTGGACTATGACATACAGAACTAAGACAACTATGCTTGTATATAATCTTTGAGTACATCCTTTAACTTCTAGAAATAGAATTACTGGGTTACTTAATTTTCTGTACTCTTAAAACATAACCATTATTGCTTTCCAAATTTCACTGTTTGTTAACCAGCCTTGTTAACAAGACCGGTAGGTCCTGTGACTTTTCTTACCTTTTCATTCTGAGGACTCAATTAAGAAATACCTGTAAACACCACTGGTAGAAGATGTCTCAGTCAGAGACTTGTGACTTGCATCACTCCAGATAATTTCTTAATGTGCTTTTCCACTAAAATATAAGGATTTCCTCAACTTCTATCTAGGTTAGTCTAAGCCATCTCAAATTGAATATTCCAAAGGTAATTTTTTTAAAAAGGAATATGATGAGAAATGATATCTAGAGACAATCTGATACATTCATCTCTAGGCCATTTCTGTTATCTTCTAGACATTATCTAAACAAAACTTTCCCATTTCTTTCACATCAAGAAACCCATATAAGAAGCATAATCTTAGAATCATACATCTGGAAGGACAAAAAGGCAGGATTCTAAAGATTGATTGGACCCATCTCACTGGAACTAATCTCCAAGAAGTAAGATATCCTGATTCTTAGGAAAGTCTTTTTTTAGCTATATAATCAGCTCTTCTTCCCTGAAGCTCTCCCTTTAAGATAAAGATCCTCTATTGCTTCTACAAATTTTAAGTACAATATTTCCTTTTGTCCTCAGTATGAATGGGGAAATTTGGAATCATGTTGCATAAAGCAATGTATTATAAACATGGAGACAGTTATATAGGTTGCTGTGTGAATTTAAAAATTTTATAGGTGAAATACTATAGACTATTTGAAATGTATTCAAACCAGCTTCGAAAATGTAACAGGAACACTTTTAGCCTGGTTTTCCATCATTTAAAGATATTTGAGTGTTGAGTTTATTTTTATTTTTGTTTATCATTTAAGCCCCTATGTCTTGAATCTGAAAAATCAGACCTGTATCCCTAAATTATGAGATTATCTACTCTCAAATTATTTTTTTTCTTCCTACTTAGAGATGAGAGAGTATTTCCGATTTAAGAGTTGGATGTTTATTGGTGATTGTCCCGTTACTGTAGTCCATTGTTGTGTTGTAATGCCCCATGTTAGAAAGAAAAATGAAGTAGTTAACATATCCTAAAAATTGATTGTTCCTTGGGATCATAAATAAATTTAAAAGATTTATCACTATTATAAATATGTTAAACATTTTAAGTAGATGAGAACAATATCAACAACAAAAGTACCCAATTATTTTCCCTGGGATAATTATTTCATTTTTATTGATTCTCCGTGTGACCACGCCTAGATGAAACCTTGCCACCCATCATAGAATGTGGTATGGCCATTGACTTGACAAGGAATACATCCTTTGCTTCTTGAGCCATATCTTTAAAGAAGTTTATTAAAATATTTGAGTACCTCAAATAATAATGACAGCTACACATTTGTCTGATACTAAATCTGGCATCAAATTTATTCACGGGTTCAGAGTTGGGTCAGGCTAAAAGTCTTTCAAATCTGTGGATTCTAAATATTTAAATCCTATATTGAGCAATGAATCTGGGCCACTTTTGCAAGAGGAAAGTAAAATTCTGATGGCAAAGTAGACCAACACAATTGAAAAATCACATGATGATATAAAATGATCTATAAAGAAGAGTAGGATTTAAAAAAATGAATCTGGGGTGGAGCCAAGATGGCCGAATAGGAACAGCTCTGGTCTAGAGCTCCCAGTGTGAGCGATGCAGAAGACGCGTGATTTCTGCATTTCCATCTGAGGTACCGGGTTTATCTCACTAGGGAGTGCCAGACAGTGGGCGCAGGACAGTGGGTGCAGCGCACCTTGCACCAGCCGAAGCAGGGCAAGGCATTGCCTCACTCAGGAACCACAAGGAGTCAGGGAGTTCCCTTTCCTACTCAAAGATGGGTGACAGACGGCACCTGGAAAATCAGGTCACTCCCACCCTAATACTGCGCTTTTCTGACTGGCTTAAAAAACAGCACACCAGGAGATTATATCCCGCACCTGGCTCGGAGGATCCTATGCCCATGGAGTCTCACTGATTGCTAGCACAGCAGTCTGAGGTCAAACTGCAAGGCGGCAGCAAGGCTGTGGGAGGGGCGCCCGCATTGCCCAGGCTTGCTTAGGTAAACAAAGCAGCCAGGAAGCTCAAACTGGGTGGAGCCCACCACAGCTCAAGGAGGCCTGCCTGCCTCTGTAGGCTCCACCTCTGGGGGCAGGGCACAGACAAACAAAAAGACAGCAGTAACCTCCACAGACTTAAATGTCCCTGTCTGACTGACAGCTTTGAAGAGAGTACTGGTTCTCCTGGCACACAGCTGGATATCTCAGAACGGGCAGACAGCCTCCTCAAGTGGGTCCCTGACCCCCGAACAGCCTAACTGGGAGGCACCCCCAAGTACGGGCAGACTGACACCTCACACGGCTGGGTACTCCTCTGAGACAAAACTTCCAGAGGAACGATCAGGCAGCAGCATTTGCCATTCACGAAAATCTGCTGTTCTGCAGCCACGGCTGCTGATACCCAGCCAAACAGGGTCTGGAGTGGACCTCTAGCAAACTCCAACAGACCTGCAGCTGAGGGTCCTGTCTATTAGAAGGAAAACTAACAAACAGGACATCCACACCAAAAACCTATCTGTACATCACCATCATCAAAGACCAAAGGTAGATAAAAACACAAAGATGGGAAATAAACAGAGCAGAAAAACTGGAAACTCTAAAAATCAGAGTGCCTCTCCTCCTGCAAAGGAACGCAGCTCCTTACTGGCAATGGAACAAAGCTGGACAGAGAATGACTTTGACGAGTTGAGAGAAAAAGGCTTCAGACAATCAAATTACTCCGAGCTACAGGAGGAAATTCGAACCAATGGCAAAGAAGTTAAAAGCTTCGAAAAAAAATTGGAAGAATGGATAACTAGAATAAACAATGCAGAGAATTCCTTAAAGGACCTGATGGAGCTGAAAACCAAGGCACGAGAGCTATGTGACAAATGCAGAAGCCTCAGTAGCCAATGTGATCAACTGGAAGAAAGGGTATCAGCGATGGAAGACGAAAGGAATGAAATGAAGCGAGAAGAGAAGTTTAGAGAAAAAAGAATAAAGAGAAACCAACAAAGCCTCCAAGAAATATGGGACTATGTGAAAAGACCAAATCTATGTCTGATTGGTGTACCTGAAAGTGACAGGGAGAATGGAACCAAGTTGGAAAACACTCTGCAGGATATCATTCAGGAGAACTTCCCCAATCTAGCAAGGCAGGCCAACATTCAGATTCAGGAAATACAGAGAATGCCACAAAGATACTCCTTGAGAAGAGCAACTCCAAGACACGTAATTGTCAGATTCACCAAACTTGAAATGAAGGAAAAAATGTTAAGAGCAGCCAGAGAGAAAGGTCGGGTTACCCACAAAGTGAAGCCCATCAGACTAACAGGGGATCTCTCGGGAGAAACTCTACAAGCCAGAAGAGAGTGGGGGCCAATATTCAACAATCTTAAAGAAAAGAATTTTCAACCCAGAATTTCACATCCAGCCAAACTAAGCTTCTTAAGTGAAGGAAAATAAAATACTTTACAGACAAGCAAATGCTGAGAGATTTTGTCACCACCAGGCCTGCCCTAAAAGAGCTCCCAAAGGAAGCACTAAACATGGAAAGGAACAATTGGTACCAGCCACTGCAAAATCATGCCAAATTGTAAAGACCATCGAGGCTAAGAAGAAACTGCATCAACTAACCAGCAAAATAGCCAGCTAAAATCATAATGACAGGATCAAATTCACACCTAACAATATTAACTTTAAATGTAAATTGGCTACATGCTCCAATTAAAAGACACAGACTGGCAAATTGGATAAAGAGTCAAGACCCATCAGTGTGCTGTATTCAGGAAACCCATCTCACTTGCAGAGACACACATAGGCTCAAAATAAAGGGATGGAGGAAGATCTACCAAGCAAATGGAAAACAAAAAAACACAGGGGTTGCAATCCTAGTCTCTGATAAAATAGACTTTAAACCAACAAAGATCAAGAGAGACAAAGAAGGCCATTACATACTGGTAAAGGGATCAATTCAACAAGAGGATCTAACTCTCCTAAATATATATGCACCCAATACAGGAGCACCCAGATTCATAAAGCAAGTCCCGAGTGACCTAAAAAGAGACTTACACTCCCACACAATAATACTGGGAGACTTTAACACCCCACTGTCAACATTAGACAGATCAATGAGACAGAAAGTTAACAAGGATACCCAGGAATTAAACTCAGCTCTGCACCAAGCGGACCTAATAGACATCTACAGAACTCTCCACCCCAAATCAACAGAATATACATTTTTTTCAGCACCACACCACACCTATTCCAAAATTGACCACATAGTTGGAAGTAAAGCTCTCCTCAGCAAATGTAAAAGAACAGAAATTATAACAAACTGTCTCTCAGACCACAGTGCAATCAAACTAGAACTCAGGATTAAGAAACTCACTCAAAACCGCTCAACTGCATGGAAACTGAACAACCTCCTCCTGAATGACTACTGGGTACACAATGAAATGAAGGCAGAAATAAAGATGTTCTTTGAAACCAACGAGAACAAAGACACAACATACCAGAATGTCTGGGACACATTCAAAGCAGTGTGTAGAGGGAAATTTATAGCACTGAATGCCCACAAGAGAAAACAGGAAAGATCCAAAATTGACACCCTAAGATCACAATTAAAAGAACTACAGAAGTAAGAGCAAACACATTTAAAAGCTAGCAGAAGGCAAGAAATAACTAAAATCAGAGCAGAACTGAGGGAAATGGAGACACAAAAAATCCTTCAAAAAATTAATGAATCCAGGAGCTGGTTTTTTGAAAGGATCAGCAAAATTGATAGACCGCTAGCAAGACTAATAAAGAAGAAAAGAGAGAAGAATCAAATAGACAACAATAAAAAATGATAAAGGGGATATCACCACCGATCCCACAGAAATACAAACTACCATCAGAGAATACTAAAAACACCTCTACGCAAATAAACTAGAAAATCTAGATGAAATGGATAAATTCCTCAGCAAATACACCCTCCCAAGACTAAACCAGGAAGAAGTTGAATCTCTGAATAGACCAATAACAGGCTCTGAAATTGTGGCAATAATCAATAGCTTACCAACCAAAAAGAGTCCAGGACCTGATGGATTCACAGCTGAATTCTACCAGAGGTACCAGGAAGAACTGGTACCATTCCTTCTGAAACTATTCCAATCGATAGAAAAAGAGGGAATCCTCCCTAACTCATTTTGTGAGGCCAGCATCATCCTGATACCAAAGCCGGGCAGAGACATAACCAAAAAAGAGTATTTCAGACCAATATCCTTGATGAACATTGATGCAAAAATCCTCAATAAAATACTGGCAAACCGAATCCAGCAGCACATCAAAAAGCTTCGCCACCATAATCAAGTGGGCTTCATCCCTGGGATGCAAGGCTGGTTGGACATATGCAAATCAATAAATGTAATCCAGCATATAAACAGAACCAAAGACAAAAACCATATGATTATCTTAATAGATGCAGAAAAGGCCTTTGACAAAATTCAACAACCCTTCATGCTAAAAACTCTCAATAAATTAGGTATCGATGGGGCATATCTCAAAATAATAAGAGCTATCTATGACAAACCCACAGCCAATATCATACTGAATGGACAAAAACTGGAAGCATTCACTTTGAAAACTGGCACAAGACAGGGATACCCTCTCTCACCACTCCTATTCAACATAGTGTTGGAAATTCTGGCCAGGGCAATTAGGCAGGAGAAGGAAATAAAGGATATTCAATTAGGAAAAGAGGAAGTCAAATTGTCCCTATTTGCAGATGACATGATTGTATATCTAGAAAACCCCATTGTCTCAGCCCAAAATCTCCTTAAGCTGATTAGCAACTTCAGCAAAGTCTGAGGATACAAAATCATGTGCAAAAATCACAAGCATTCCTATACACCAATAACAGACAAACAGAGAGCCAAATCATGAGTGAACTCCCATTCACATTTGCTTCAAAGAGAATAAAATACCTAGGAATCCAACTTACAAGGGACGTGAAGGACATCTTCAAGGAGAACTACAAACCACTGCTCAATGAAATAAAAGAGGATACAAACAAATGGAAGAACATTTCATGCTCATGGATTGGAAGAATCAATATCGTGAAAGCGGCCATACTGCCCAAGGTAATTTATAGATTCAATGCCATCCCCATCAAGCTACCAATGACTTTCTTCACAGAATTGGAAAAAACTACTTTAAAGTTCATATGGAACCAAAAAAGAGCCCGCATCTCCAAGTTAATCCTAAGCCAAAAGAACAAAGCTGGAGGCATTACGCTACCTGACTTCAAACTATACTACAAGGCTACAGTAACTAAAACAGCATGGTACTGGTACCAAAACAGAGATATAGACCAATGGAACAGAACAGAGCCCTCAGAAATAATGCCACATATCTACAACTGTCTGATCTTTGGCACACCTGACAAAAACAGGCAATGGGGAAAGGATTCCCTATTTAATAAATGGTGCTGGGAAAACTGGCTAGCCATATGTAGAAAGCTGAAACCGGATCCCTTCCTTACACCTTATACAAAAATTAATTCAAGATGGATTAAAGAATTACATGTTAGACCTAAAACCATAAAAACCCTAGAAGAAAACCTAAGCATTACCATTCAGGACATAGGCATGGGCAAGGACTTCATGTCTACAACACCAAAAGCAATGGCAACAAAAGCCAAAATTGACAAATGGGATCTAATTCAACTAAAGAGCTTCTGCACAGCAAAAGAAACTACCATCAGAGTGAACAGGCAACCTACAAAATGGGAGAAAATTTTCACAACCTACTCATCTGACAAAGGGCTAATATTCAGAATCTACAATGAACTCAAACAAATTTACAAGAAAAAAACAAACAACCCCATCAAAAAGTGGGCAAAGGACATGAACAGACACTTCTCAAAGAAGACATTTATGCAGCCAAAAAACACATGCAAAAATGCTCATTATCACTGGCCATCAGAGAAATGCAAATCAAAACCACAATGAGATACCACCTCACACCAGTTAGAATTAAAAAGTCAGGAAACAACAGGTGCTAAAGAGGATGCGGAGAAATAGGAACACTTTTACACTGTTGGTGAGAATTTAAACTAGTTCAACTACTGTGGATGTCAGTGTGGCGATTCCTCAGGGATCTAGAACTAGAAATACCATTTGACCCAGCCATCCCATTACTGGGTATATACCCAAAGGACTATAAATCATGCTGCTATAAAGACACATGCACACGTATGTTTACTGCGGCCCTATTCACAATATCAAAGACTTGGAACCAACCCACATGTCCAACAACAATAGACTGGATTAAGAAAATGTATCACATATATACCACCAGTGTATTAAGAAAAGTGGCTTCAGCCCAAGATTGGACAGGTAGTTGCTGAGCAGATGTACTCTCAGAAGTTTATTTTTATTATTATTTTTTTTTATGTAAGGTGGCAGTGGTCTTTATGTAAAGTTATGTTTTTTGCAGTCTTTTGTGATAGACATACATGCACTAGAACATGTCAGAGAGCCTTTGTAAGATCATAGGCATGTGTGTTTGAGGGCCCTGCCTTCTCAGCCTCCTGGCTTTATACATTTACTTTTTGTTAGAGTTTGACACAAGGGACCCTACTTTGATTCTGACAACTTACACATTTCTACCATAGTCCTGCTACAAGATTTTGAGGTTTGATGCTGTTATAACCACCATTGATTCCTATGTAGTATTTACTGTAGTTGACTAAACCATATGATCATTGTGGCGGAAATGGTAGTACTCAGCAAACATTCCATGGCCTCCTCTACATTTTTTCATCTGGTCTTACAGTTATAAGCCCAGGCACTTGAGTGCCTATTTGAACCTAAGCCCCCTATTGACATGTGTGGCATGTGTGGTGTGAGAAACAGATCTTATTTCATGAAGACACTAAAAAATGAGAGTCACTTTGTTATACAGCATAACCCAAGCATCTCATCTAAATGATGTGCTATGATTTAACACCTATAATAAGAAAAATAAAAAAAGACTTTTTTTGTTATACGTACCAGAACTGAAAATAGCCTATTAAAAACCCAATGGTAACATTACTGAGCTATAACCAAAATAAGAATAACTCTCAACAAGGAGTATCTGAGAGAAAATTACAATCTTGACAAGACACATTTAAAACAAGTCCCACACAAGTCCCTCTTTTGACCTTATTTATTTACTTATTTGCTTGTCTATTTTAATCAAGGCAAAAAAATTCAGTGAAATACACAGATCTTGACACAATTTGATGAATTTTAACAAACATGTTAACCTGTGTACTCTACTCACCAATCAAGACTCAAGATATTTCCATCACTGAGAAAGATTAACTCCTTTGCAGTCAATCTAATCCCACTGTGAAGGCAAGCTTCTTCTAATTTCTGTCACCATAGAATAGTTATGTCTTTTGGAGAATGTCACATAAATAGAATCTCATTTTGCATATTCATTTGCATGTAGCTTCTTTGCTTCAACATAATGTTTTTAGGATGTATACATGTTGTTATATATCATCAATTTGATCCTTTTCTATAAACAATACATGAATATTTCACAAATTGTTTAATCATCATTCTGCAGATGAAAATCTGGGTTGTTTACAGTTTGGGGCTATTATGAATAAAGCTGCTATAAACAATCTTGCTTGATTCTTTTCATAAACAAATGTTTTTATTTCTCTTGGTTAAAGACTTAGTGGTTGAATCACTGAATTATACTCAGTGAATGTGTAAGGTCATAAGAAAGTATTAGTTACTCCAAAGAGTTATATCACTTTACACTCAAAACAGCAATACATATATGTATGGTAAAATGTTATTCAGCCTTAAAACAGAAGGAAATCCTGCCATTTGCAACATGGATGAACCTGGATGACATGCTAAGTCAATAAACCAGATACAGAAAGATAATCTGCTTATATGAAGAATCTAAAACAATCAACATCATAGCAGCAGAGCATATAATGGTGGTTGCCAAGGGCTCAGCAGAGGGAGAAAGGGGGAGGTATTAGTCAAAGGGTACAAAGTTTCAGTTATGCCAGATGAATAAGTCCTAGAGATCTAATGTACAGCATGGTGTCTATAGTTAACAATAATGTATTGTATAAAAATTTGCTAAAAGGATAGCTCTTAAGTGTTCATATAACAAAAAATGATGATAAATGAGGGCAAGAGAAACCTTTAGGACGTGATGAATATGTTTATGGCATTGATTGTGGTAGTGGTTTCATGGGTGTGTACGTATCTCCAACTCATCAAGTTGTAGACTATGTGTATGTCAATCATACCTCAATAAAGAGGGTTTAAAAACAAACAAACAAGATTTCCTAAAGTTCCCTACAAAATATTGCTTCAGGGGCATCCCACCAAGTTTTCTCTGTGTTGTTTATGTGTTATTTTTAATAATATTTTTCAGTTTACTATATTTTCTAAAGTTCTGTGTGATTTCTTCTTTGACTCACTGGTAGTCTAAAATTTTGCCATTTCATTTCTAAATATTTTGGTCCTGTCTGAATCTTATTTTTAGTGATTTATGATTTAGATATGTTGTATCCAGAAAATACACCTTATAAATTCAATCTTTTGTAAGGCGTATAGTTTTATGGTATTGCCCAGTACGCAGTCTATTTTAGTAAATATTTCATACGCACTTGGAAAGAAAATCTGTTCTCCAGTCTTTGGGCATAGTTGGTATACATTAACTAGGACAAGGTAGTTGATTGCGTTATTTTGACCATTTATATATTTACTGATTTTTTGAGGGGCTAGTTGTCTATTTCACAATTTTCTGGCCATTTTTATGGATATTTAAAGTCTTATTAGGTTCATACACATATATTATTGTTATGTCTTTATGTGAATTGAACTGTTTATAATTAATAAATATTTCTCTTATCTCTGGTTATATTGTTTAGAAGGCTGCTTTTTCCGATTCTGCTTACTATTTGCATGACAAATATTTTTATATTCTTTTACTTCCAATCTGTGTTTTAAAATTTAAGGTGTAACTTGTTAAGGCACACTTTATTTTAGTGACTCTTATTTGTCCAATTTGACAATCTTTGGCTTTTAATAGGAATATTTAATCCATTCACAATTCAAGTAATTATTCATATTATGTAAGTTTTTACCATGCTTTTTGTTGTTTTTTTTTTGGCCCGTTAATTATTTATTTCTCTGTTTTTCCTCTTCTGAATTGTGTTTTGTTAATTGAATATCTTTTAGTAATACATTTTATTTCCGAAGTAGCTTTTTAGCCATAGCAGTGTGTATTTTGTTAATGGTTGCTCTAGGGATTATAATATTTATCCGTAACTTATCAATGTGTACTTGCAATTAATATTGAATAATTTCACATAAAGTAGAGTAGTATAAAAACAGTAATAAGTCCATTTACCATCATCCCTTGTGCTTTGGTCAAATGTTTCAATTCTACATCTATTGTAACACCCTCCCAAAACAACTTTATTTTTTTTGCTTTAAACAATCATCTGTCTTTTAAGAAACTAAGAGAAGAGAAAAAAATAGTCTTCTATATCTACCTGCATATTTATTATCTCCAGTCTTCTTTATTTCTTCTTATGGATCCAAATCTTCGCCTGTAATACTTTTTATTCTGCTTAATGAACTTCCTTTAGTATTTCTTTAGTACAAGTCTGTTTATATACAGCCCAGTGTTCCACAGGGAACCCACTCTCAAGCCTCAGTGGTGCCATCTGCAGAGCTCTCTCTTACCTGATACCCTGTCCAACCAAATCCAGTCAACTTAGCAGCAACAAACCTCAATATCTATAGTCTCAACTCAGTGGTACTGCTGTGTTCTTTAGCTGTACCTTCCTGTACTGCTATCAGGAAAATTCTGCTGGGAAGAAATCCAAGGAAATGTAGAACATAGTTCATTTTTTTATCCTTCAAAAATCATTATCCTGGAATGCATATTGTCCACTGCCTGAAATACTTGCTTCATATGTTGTGTGCTGCTTTATTGTTGTTTACATTGAGAAGCCAAGCCTGGTGTGACTTTATCATGGCTGGGAGGAGAGATTACACTTTAACTTTAGATGGTTGTATTTAATGTTTTATTTCTTTTCATAAAATAGCTCTTGAATGAAAAGTAGCTTTTCAAAAAGTACTAGGAATGGAAAAGCAACTGAGAAATGAAGGAAAAGTAAGTTTTTGGCAGTTTTTTACAGCCCATTCAAAGAATACTTCTGCAAATTACTCCTAAACAGTGCTGTGTTCATAAGAATTAATATTCAAGAGGCAGCCCAAGAATTGTTATTAATTTACAGTTCTCTTCCAAATGTTTATTGCTGCAGTATCACTTCTGCTTGGTATGGATCAGTTTTCATTGCAGTTTATTGGCAATCAGCAGTTATTATTTGGCTCTAGTGTTTACAAATTATAATTCATTAGTCGCTTATCTTTTATTTATGAGAGTGTCAAATGAAGGAAAGAAATCAGGCACTGTTTTTGGTTGGGAGAGTTCTGTACACTAGAGGGCATTAACACTATCCATGCTTGTGTTTTGTTGTAAGTATTCACTCAGCATTATTGAACAAAGGAGGTCCTAACTGTGAGAAGAAACAGGCTGTTTTGCTGAGTTCCTGCTGTGTACAGAATGTTTGCCCATATACCAGTCTGATTCACTGATAAATAATACTGATAGGAATACTGTGTCAAATTAGCCAATTTTACCAGAAAAAATAATGTTTTAATTTTAAATGAAGATAAATGAGTTTTTGTATATATACCAAAATAACTAACAAATGTGATAGCTCAAGTAAAGATTATAATAACAATAGATTTCCATTTGATGAACTATAGTTTGGCAGCATATTTTTAAATGTCTAGAAACAGTAAATAGAAGAAGATATAGAGTGGTGAGTGGTATAGTGAAAAGCATACAGAAGGAGAAGTCAGAATTCATGATCTTTCACTGCCATGAATGCACACACATTTGAGCAGGCTTTTCAATTTTCAGAACTTGTTTCTTCATCCATTAAAAAGGGGATAACATCATACGTCTTGATAACATCACAATGTTGTTATCAATACAATGAAAAATATATATTCTACTATATGAGTGTCATGATTATCTTTGAAGAGAAACAATAGGATTTTTCTTCTAATCTGTCCTCATTGTTGATTTACTATGTTGCCTTGAGAAAGGATTTAGTGCTATTTTCCAAATTCTTAAATAATGACTACAATGTCTACTCTTTTGAGCTCACAGAGAAACAATTGATAAAGAGAGAGAGAGCAAGAGTGAGAGAGCAAGAGCAAGTGAGAGAGAGAGAGAAAATAAGCCTAAACTCTTTAAAGAAAAGTATTTATGGATCTGAAGATATTGTTTCAATTGTGATTGTGAATTTTTTAATGAAGGACACTTTTGAATTAAGCACACAGATATGTTCTAATTGTGTAATTTTTCTGTATTTATCACAGACAATTTCCTGTCTTACAATTATTCACTAGATTTTAGTGTGCCTATGTTCATTGTTCTATTTGTACAGCATTTTATTTCTCAAATCAGTGGCAAAACATTCCTGAATGATCATTCTAATTATGTATTTAAATTTACCCCAATAAATATTTATATGGAATTCTACTACCTCAAAATATTTCTCCTTACACTGTATAAAATTATTCTTTTCTCACCCCTAGTAAATCTGCCTGCCACTAAAGGCCGAACAAAGAGAATTTCATATCTACTTCTTAAATACTGTTTACTGAAATGTCAATGAAGTGAGAATGAAAGGCTTTGGAGAAAGTTCCCTGAGCTGAGATATGATAATTTATAAAATCTAAATGAAACCCCAGGTGGAGTCCAAGTTTATAACCTGGATTTAAATTACAGCATAGATTTACTTTTAAACTTTCTGGATCTTTAGAAGTTACAGCTCTATCTGTGAAGCCTGTACTTGTGCAATACATCATTTATGTCAACATTCATACTTGGCTTACAAGACTGCATAATACAAGAGGGATCTTAAGCAATAAAATCACTTCTCTTGCAGAATGCCACTCAAAGAGCATAATTTTATTTTTAATTCAAACTCCTACAACTGTGCCGCTAAAACAACATTGAACAGAGGCAGGCACTACTGTAAAGCAGGAGCTAGGAGAGGAAACTTCTCTTGGTGAGTAAACTGCTTCCTGGCTCCTTCATGGATTCCAATGAAAACACTTAAAGATCCCTTTGAATGTGCAAAACTGGGAACTGTTATCTCAGGCAAGCAAAATACGTTACTCATCTTATAGAAATTCAAAATATTAATGTTGAAAGGCACTGTGAATCATTTAAATTGACCTGCACAGTTTATAGATGAGAAGACTGAGGCCCTGATATGTGAAGATTCTGGCTGAAGATCAAAGTCAGTATTTGACAAAGTCAATACAGTGACCATTCCAGAGTTTCATTCCATAACACGCTACTTTTGGATAAACTTTACTGCTATTGTGATATTATATCTTAAATATATTGAGCTGGCTATGTGACTTGTACTATGCTACACATTTGGGTGGTGGAGGCATAAAGATGGTAATTATGTCTCTATAAATGAGATAATATTCCTATTTCTACTCTTTCTGAGATAACTTCTAACAGTCATCTGCAGATGGTGATAGTTGACACGGACAAATGTTCTTACCAAAATCAGTCCAAATAAAAATATTTGTTCAAGAACACCCTTAGTTTAATTGTGAAATAATTTTGTTTATAAACTTAGTTTGAGTGAAATGCTTATCAATATTGTGCATGTTGGAGGGGGATGATAATGAGCTGTTCTATCAAAGTGAGTCATTTAGAAACAACAATAACTAAAAGGCTCTTGAATGTCAAATTTATTTCCAAAATGGACACTTCTATGCACCAAAATATAGAATAGAGAAGAAATTTGATAGATTGGATCGTAGTGACCAGATGGTTAAGTCAGTTCCCACTAGTATCTCATCTACTTTACTGTTTTTTAAACTGAGGTAAAATACACGTGACATAAAATTTACTATCCTAACCATTTTTAAGTGTACAGTTCAGTGGCACTAAATATATTCATATTGTTGTGCAACTATCACCACCATCCACCTCCGTGACTCTTTTCATCTTATAAAACTAAAACTCCATACCCCTTGAACAATGATTCCCCGTTCCCCATCTCCCCAAACACCCCTCAACAATAAGCATGCTTTGTCTCAGTGATGTTGACTGTTTAACTACCTCATATAAGTGGAATCATATGGTATTTGTCTTTTTTATGACTGGCTTATTTCATTTAGGATAATGTCCTCAAAATTCATGTTGTAGCATATGTCAGAATTTCCTTCCTTTTTAAGGCTGAATGATATTCTATTTTATGTATATACCACATTTTACTTGCTGATTCATCAATGGACACTTGAGTTGCTGCCACATTTTAACTACTGTGAATAATGCCACTATGAACATGGGTATATAAATGTATCTTCAAGACCCTGCTTTCAATGTATTTGATATATTTCCAGCAGTAGAATTACTATATCATATGGTAAGTCTATTTTTAATTTTTTGAAGAATAACCATACCACTGTCCACAGCAGCTATATCATTTTATATTCCCACCAACATTGCAGAAGCGTTTCAGTTTCTCCACATCCTCACCAACACTTGTTATTCTGTTTTTTTTTTTTTTTTTTTAATAGTAGCCATCTTTATGGGTGTGATATCCTATCTCATTGTAGTTTGGGTTTGCCTTTCTCTAATGATTAGTCATGTCAAACATCTTTGCATGTGCTTATTGGACATTTGTGTATCTTAGTTGGAGAAATGTCTGTTTCAGGTCTTTGGCCATTTTTGACTTGGGTTTTGTTGTTGAGTTTTAGGAGTTCTCTATATATTCTGGATATCTGATTTTCTCTTATCAAATATTTGACTTAAAAATGTTTTCTCTCATTATCTGGTTTGTCTTTTTACTCTGTTGCCTTTTTACTCCTTTTTACTATTTTGATGTACAATTTTAAAGAATTCTCCTAAAGTCAAAATTGTCTGTTTTTTAATTTTGTTGCCTAAGTTTTTGGTGTTATATCCAAGAAATCACTGTCAAATCAAAAGTTGTGACACATTGAGACAGGATTTTTCTCAGCCCCTTTGCCAGACTCACAGCAAGGGCACCCTGTTTACTTGGCCTGCTGTGCTCAACCTTGAAGGAGGGAGCATATGAGTGAACAAGTATGGGATCCAGCCAGCTGCTGCGGGAGCTGACACAGGAGCAAGCTTCATGTGGGGCCTGAGGTGGCACCCAAGTTGGGGTGCATGCCTGCTACCCCAAAGCCCCAGAAAGGGTGTTACAGTGCTCTCTTAATTTCATTGTCTGCAGATGGTGGCATCTTAGCAGCTCAGTTGGCCCCTTGCTTCATCGTGTGGGGTGGCTGCCCTCTGCCGGTGAGGGCAAAGGGTCAGTGTGACAACAGTTTTGGGTACCTGCACTCAATGGGCCTGAGCTCTTGTCCAGCATCCAAGAAGAATGAGGTCACATGGACAACTGAAGGATAGTGGAAGTAGAGAATTTTATTGAGTGATGAAAACAGCTCTCAGCAGAGAGGGGAGCTGGGGAGGGGATGGGAAGGGCAGGTCATCTTCCCCTAACTCAGGTCATCTCTTCCCGGAGTTCTAGCCATCTCTCTCAAGGTCCAGCCATCTCCCTGAGGTCCAGCTGTCTCTGCCTCTACCGACCGAGTCTGGGGTCTTTATAGGCACAGGATAGGGGCAGAGCAGGCTGTAGGTAGTTTTGGAAAAGGCAACGTTTGATTGGTAAAAAGGCATTATTCAGAAAGAACCAGTTGGGAGAGAGTGGGCAAACAGGAATAGAAGTTCTCAGTTTGGGCTGCAGGTTTCAAACTGTTGGGTTTTTTTGTGTTGTTGCTTTTTTTTGGGGGGGGGGTGCTTGAAGATGGGGTTTTACTGGGGACCCATCCCTGCCTGCCTAGAATTTCTCTGCCGCCTGTTTCTATCAACATCAGACTTATTAATTTCAGTTTTCTTCTCTGAGTTTTATAGATTTAGGTCTGACATTTAGACCCATTTTGAGGTAAGTTATGTGTATAATGAATGAAGTGGGTTCCAAGTTCATTGTTTTGCATGTGGCTATCTAGTCTTTCCAGTACCATTTATTGAAAAGACTATAGTTTCCCCTGTTGAATGGTGTTGGTGCTCTTGTCAAAAATCATTTTACCAAATATGTGAGTGTTTATTTCTAAGCTCTCTATTCTATCCATTGGTCTAAGTATCTGTTTTTATACTAGTACCACACTGTTTTGATTACTATAGCTTTGCAGTATGTTTTTAAATCAGGTGGCATGAATCTTACAGTTTTATTCTTTCTTTTCAAGATTGTTTTGGTAATCCAGGGTCCCTTGAAATCCCATATGAATTTTAAGAGTGGGTTTCCTATTTCTGCAAAGAAACTTATTTGGGATTTTGATTAAACTTGTGTTGAATCTATAGATCACTTTGGATCATATTGACATTTTAACATAAAGTTTTTCAATCCATTAACATAAGGCATATTTCCATTTATTTCTTTTTGAAATTTCTCTCAACAATATTTCATAGTTTACTTTGTACAAATTTTCCACCTCCATGATTCCCAAGTATTTTATTTTTTATTTCAAATTGTTCATTGTTAGCGTATAAAAGTACAACTGAATTTTATGTGCTGACTTTGCAAATCTTAATCATTTTGCCGATGGAGGCTCTTGCCTTGATGTTGATGGCTGCTGACTGATCAGGTTGGTAGTTCCTCAAGGTTGGGATGGTTGTGGCAATTTCTTTAGAACAACAATGAATGTTTGCCTCCTTAATTGACTCTTCCTTTCAAAAAGATTTGTTCTATGCAATGCTGTTTGATATCATTTTACCCGGTGTATAACTTCTTTCAAAGTTGGAGTCAATTTTCTTAAATCATGTCACTGCTTTATCAATATGTTTATGTAATATTCTAAATCATTTGTTGCCATGTCAAAAATATTCACAGGTTGTTCCAAGAGTAGATTTCATCTCATGAAAACACATTCTTTTGCTCACTTCTAAGAAGCAACTCCTCATGTACTCAAGTTTTATCATGAGGTTGTAGCAGTTCAGTTACATCTTCCAGCTCCACTTCTATTTCTCTTGCTATTTCTACCACGTTGGCAGTTCCTTATTCCACTGGAGTCTTCATCCCCTCATAGCCATTCTTGAGGATTGGAATAATCTTCCAAACTCTGTTAATGTTGATATTTTGGCCTTCTCTCATGAATTACAAATGTTCTTAATAGCATTTGGAACAAAATCTAAATTCTTTCTGCAAGGTTTTCAGTTTAGGTTTTGTCAAGGTCAATCAGAGAAATTACTATCTATGATAGATATAACCTTACAAAATGTATTTCTTAAATAATAAGATTGGAAAGTCAAAGTTACTCTTTGATCCATGAGCTGCAGAATGATTATTGTGGTACCAGCCATGAAAACAGCATTCATATCTTTGTACATCTTCATCAGAGCTCTTAGTAGACTATGTTCCTGGTGAATTAACAGCACATTTGGAAAGATTTTTTTTTTTATCTGAGCAGAAGATCTCCACAATGGGCTTTAAAAATTTGCTACTACACTGTAACAAATATGTTGTCATACAGGCTTTGTTGTTCCATTTCTAGAGCACAGGCAGAGTACCTTTAGCATTATTCTTAAGGGCCTTAGGATTTTCAGAATGGTAAATGAAATTGGCTTCTATAGCTCTTTATTTACAGTGAGAGATGTAAAATTATTCTTATACATGACACACTTAGAGGCCTTTTAGGGTTATTAATTGGCCTAATTTCAATATTGTTTTATTTCAGGGACTAGGGAAGCCTGAGGAAACGGAGGGTGATGAGAGAATGGCCAATTAGTGGAGCAGTCAGACCACACACATTTATCTAGAATGTATGTCGTCTTATATGAGTTGGGTTCATGGTGCCCCAGAACAATTATAATAGTAATATCAACAATCACAGGACACGGACCAACATAACAAATATAAATAATAATAAAGTTTAAATTATTGCAAAAATTACCGAAATATGATGCAGAAACAAAAAGTCAGCACATGCTTTTGGAAAAATGGCATTTGTAGACTTGCTTAACTCAGGGTTGTCACAAACCTCCAATATGAAAAAAAAAATCTGTGAAGTGCAATAAAGTGAACCACAATAAAACAAGGTACGCCTGTACATGACTTTTATTATGTTGGAATACTTTCCTTCTAGTTCTAATTTGTTGACTGTTTTTATTATGAAAAGGTGATGAATTTTGTCAGTTGCTTTTTCTGCATCAATGAGGTTGATCATGTTGTTTTATATTTTGTTAAGGTCGTATATTACATTAATCAGTTTTCATATGTTGAACCATTTTGGCATTCCAGGAATAAATATCATTGGTTTTTGGTCATGGTACATAATCCTGTTAACATGCTCCTGGATTTGGTGCTGGCTTTATTGAATGAATTAAGAAGTGTTTTTTCCTCTTCACTTTTAGGGAAAAGTTAGAGAATTTATGTTATTTTTTTTTTTTAAGTTTAGTAAATTCACTAGTGAGTCCATCAGGTCCAGGGCTTTTTATATATAGAAGATATATGTCAGGATTTTTTTTCGTTATTGATACAATCTTTTTGCTAGTTATAGGTCTATTCATATGTTCTTGTTCTACATGATTTAGTCTTGGTAGGTTCTGTGTTTATAGGAGTTTGTGCATTTCATCTAGGTTATCCAAATTGTTGGCATACAGTTGCTCATAGTATTCTCTTATAATCCTTTTTAATTCTGCATAATTGGTGATAATGTCCCCATTTTCATTTCTCATTTTACTAATTTACGTATACTCTCTTTTTCTTAGTCTATCAGGCTAAAGATTTGTCAGTTTAAAAAATCTTTTTAAAGAATCAACTTTTGGTTTCATTTACTCTACTGTTTTTCTATTATCTATTTCATTGATCTCTGCTCTTTACTATTTCCATCCTTCTGCTAGCTTTGGGTGTAGTTTCTTCTTCTTTTTCTAATTAGTTATGAAGATAGATTGTTGAGTTGATTTTTTTTTCTCATTTTTAAGGTGTTCATAAATTTTGCTGCATCACATGAGTTTTGATATGTTGTGGTTTTATTTTATTCATCTCTAAATACTTTCAATTTTCTCTCTGATTTCTCCTTTGACCCATTAGTTAAGAGTGTGTTTATTTTCCAAAAATATGTGGCTTTTCCAGTTTTACTTGTGTTTTTAACTTCTAACTTTATCCTGTTGTGGTTTGAAGATATACTTGGTATGATGTCTATTTTCTAAACCTATTGAGACTTAATTAGCAACCTAACATATGGCTTGTCCTTAAAAATGTCTCATATGCTCTTGAGAAGAAAGTTTATGCTATTGTTTTTGGGAAGAGTATTCTGTACATTTCTGTTAGATCTAGTTGGTAAATTGTATTCAGTTCTTTATTTCCTTACACATCTTCTGTCTAGTAATTCTACCCATTTTTCAGAGCAGACTATTGAAGTCCCCAACTATTATTATAGAACTATTTCTTCCTTTAATTCTGTCAGTTTTTGTTTCATATATCTCTATGGTCTGTTATTAGGTGCATAAGTGTTTAATTGCTATATATTAGTGCTGTATTGAAATTTTTAATATACAGTGTATTTTTCTTTGACTCTTGTAAACGTTTGATTTAAAATATGTTTTAAAATCTTATATTAGTGCACCCACCCCCTACTTTCTTTTGCTTACTATTTGCATGAAATGTATTTTTCCATCCTTTAACTTTCAACCTATTTGTGTCTTTGAATCTAAAGAGTCTCTTATACACAGTGTATAATTAGATCATTAATTTTTTTCATTCTGCCATTGTCTAACTTTTAATTAGAGATCACTTCATTTATATTTATATCAATTACTAAAAAGGAACAACTTACCTCTCTCTTTTTGCTATTTTTTTCTATAAGTGTCATAGTTCTTCATGTCCCTCATTTCCTGTGTCAGTGTCTTCCATTCTGTTAATTTTTTGTAGTGAAATGTTTAAGTTCTTTTCTCATTTGCTTTTGTTTATATTTTATAGATACTTTCTTTGTGATTACCATGGGAATTATATCCTAAAGTTATAACACTCTAATTTAACTTAATACCAGCTGAACTTCAATGATATACAAAAATTCTGCTCCTTTAAAAGCTATGTCCCCACTGTTTTTGGTTGTTGATATAACAAAATTTCATTTTTATACATTGTGTGCCCAAAATTATAAACAAATAATTCTTTGAAATGTCTCTTAAATTATATAGAAGACAAAATGTGGAGTTACAAACCAAAGTTACAATACTAGCTTTTAGAGTAATATATGTTTTAATGTGTTAGTTCATTAAATTGTGTGGAAAGCGACAAATATAATTAAAAACTGTCATTACAATAATACTAGCTTTTATAGTTGCCTATATATTTATCTATATTGAGATCTTTATTTCTTCACATAGCTTCTAGCTATTGTGTTGCATCTTTTCTTTTCACCCTCCAGGATTCCCTTGAGCTTTTTTTGCAGGGTCGATTTAGTGGTAACAAACTCCAGCAGCTTTGTTTATCTGTAAATGTCTTAATTTCTTCCTGAGTTTTGAAGGATGGTTTTGCCAACTATAGCATTCTTGTTTGGCAATTGCTTTCTTTTAGCACTCTGAATATATTAGCCCACTAGCTTCTGGCATCTACAGTTTTTGATAAGAAATTTGCACATAATCTTACTGAGGATCTCTTGTATGTGGCAAGTTGCTTTTCTCTTGCTCCTTTTAAGATTTTCTCTTTGTTTCTGGCTTTTGAAATTTTGATGAAAACCTGTCTTGATGTGAGTTTCTTTGTTCAACTTACTTATAGTTCATTGAACTTATTTGAAGTTTATATTCATGTCTTTCACCAAATTTGGAAACATTTTAGACTCTATTTCATTAAATATTTTTTCACCTCTTTTTTTCTTCCTTCTTCCTTTATTCTACAATGTGTATATTGGTCCACTTCATGGTGCCCCACAGATACATTAGGTTCTGTTCCCTTCAGTCTTTTCCCTTTCTAACTTAAAGACTCAGTAATATTTTTTGTCCTATTTGAAGTTTGCTGATTCTTCTACCTAATCAAATCATCCCTTTGAGCCCTCTATAATTTTTTTTTTTAGTTTTCATTATTATAGCTTTCAGCTCCAGAATTTCTTTTAGGTTTTGTTTTAGGTTTTCTAGCTCTATATCAATATCACCACTGTGCTCCTATATTGTTTTCTAGACTTTCTCCCTGTCTTGTTTTACTTCTCTGAGTGTGTTTAAGACTTTGTTTTAAAGTCTGTTTAGTAGATGTGTCATCAAGCTTTGTCAGGGACAGTTTATTTTTTTCTTTTGAATGGTCCCTATGTTCCTCTTTCTTTGTATGTCTTGTGGGTTATTTGTTGAAAGCTTTGCAATTGAATTTAGTAATGTAGTAACTATGGAACTCAGATTCTCTTTTCCACAGCGTCTGCTGTTTTTTGGAATGTTCATGTTTCATTTCATTTGATCGTTGTAGGCTGTCTCAGTTCCAAGAATTAGTCGCAGGTGTAAGCTTAAAGTTTTCCAGATCTATTCTGGGCCTGTGTCATTTCTTGGGCACACAGTTACTTCCTACTATTTCTCATATATGCAGTTGTTTATGAATGCCCTAATCTTTACATAAGGCTTTTAAAAGAGAAAAATGGAGTAAAAAGGGTGCTGGCCCTTTATGTCTCCTGGAAATCACTTAGGCCAAGAGTGAGGGCCTTGTAACAATAGTGAGTAGTGCAACAATAATGGCTTCCTGCCTCTTTGTACTGCTATGTTCAGAAGCAGCAATCAGCAATCTAAGCAAAGATCCCATATATTTGGAGAATGGGGTTCGTTTTGCCCATCCTGACTCTTGCAATCTGGGTGCAAGCTGCTTCAGGAACATGTCCACAGGTGCTTGCAGTGTGGCTAGGGGTGGAGAATGAGTGTCTGCTACTGTGCTGAGTGTTGAAATTCATCAGAAATTAACTGCAATTCCCAGTCTGAGCCTTTACCTGGAAGTTGCAAGCCTTAAATAGACAGCAGAGTTCCAAAATGTTTACATCAGACATACTCTGCAAGTGCATTCTCCTAAGTGGGGAGACAAATTCCTCGTGTTTTCCACTTCCTAGAATCCTCTTCCTCAGTTACTTTTAACTTTAAAACTAATAGTCTTATTTTTATTTAATTAAAAATCTAATGGGACGGTGGAAATTCATCTAGATTTGAGGACTTCATTGTCCTCTGAACTCAGGAAGCTGAGTGGAAGAATCTGAGAGCAGAAACACTGTTCTCCAGTTGCTTTCCAGGTAGAACTGAGTAGGAGAGCCAAGGTAGAGGCAGCAGATCTCAGCATATACCAGAAAGTATGGCATCAAAATGAAGGGTCTAATTATGCCTCTTGATGAAAAGCAGCAAAAGAAATTTTATGCCACTAATACATTAAACTGTGGAATTACACCAAAGAATTACTGTAGCAGTAACTATATTCCAAAGAGTGATGGAGTGATGAACTTTGTCTCGTAGTATGCTTGTGAAGCAATGTGTAGGTGAATAGTGTAAGGAAGTGCATATTCATCTTGACACTGGGAGAAAAATAATCCACAATATTTACATCAGACAGATAGTACATTATCTTTCTGTCTCCATTTCTTCTGCTGCAAAATAAAGGTTACAATAATAGTGGATCAACCTATATAACAATCCAGGAAAATCTACCTCATAGGTTTATAGCACACAAATAGTATAAAAATAAAATACCTCATGGGGAAAATACTCAGAATTTATTTAATTTCAAGCTATTATTTTGACAAGAACTCTTTATCTTTCAATTCACAGAGTACATGTGCATTTTCTACATTACTTCTGTCAGATTCTGTGTATCAAATACTGGGAATTATTAGGGATACTTTCTGATATTACTTACTTTTGACCCTCAAAACTGAAGCAGAAAGTCCTTCTGTCACTGGAAATCAAAGTGTACATATTGTAAAGAATCAAAGTCTGTATCAAGAGCAGTTGAGGAACATATGCTTACTTAGATGGGTTGTTTTTAATATTAATTATCATATTTCTACAATAAATAATTATGATTGAAAATAATGGGCTTGTTAATTGATGTGGAAGTCATTTCCTAATGCAAATGAAAAACTAAGATGTTTTTGAATTAAGAAAATGAATCATGCTGCTATAAAGACACATGCACACATATGCTTATTGCGGCACTATTCACAATAGCAAAGACTTGGAACCAACCCAAATATCCAACAGTGATAAACTGGATTTAGAAAATGTGGCACATATGCACAATGGAATACTATGCAGCCATAAAAAATGATGAGTTCATGTCCTTTGTAGGGACATGGATGAAGCTGGAAACCATCATTCTCAGCAAACTATCGCAAGGACAGAAAACCAAACACCTCATGTTCTCACTCATAGGTGGGAATTGAACAATGAGAACACATGGACACAGGAAGGGGAACATCACACACTGGCGAATGTTGTGGGGTAGGGAGAGGGGGGAAGGATAGCATTAGGAAATATACCTAATGCTAAATGACGAGTTAATGGGTGCAGGACACCAACATGGCACATGTATACATATGTAACAAATCTGCACTTTGTGCACATGTACCCTAAAACTTAAAGTATAATAATAAAGAAAATGAATAATGACTGGTTTGCTCTATTTTATTATTAAACTATAATTTATTTAAAATAATATGGTACTGGCACCAGAAAAGACAAATATCTCTTCACAGTTTGAGAACTTGCAATTTTCAAGGCACTGTGATAAGAGTGGGTGATATGTCTGGTAAAAGAAAGCAGACATGACCCATACTTTTATAGAGGTGGAGAGTAAAATGTTGAATACAGACAAAAGAACAAGTAATTATAATGTATGATGTTAAGTGTTGTAATAGGGGAAATATTACATTTCAAGAGAGCTTTTGGAGGGTGTGTATCCTAGATTCAATGAATGTCTTTGGAAAGAAGCAAAATTTAATCTGAGATCTGAAGATTGTACGTTATTTAAGAGAAGATGGATTCCAGTGCCAACATAGCCTGTTTGTAGATGGAATATGGTTTGAAAACTATGAGAGGGATGCAGACAATTAAGAATTGAACATTTGAGAAGGAAGAGGCAAGGAAAAAAAAGAAAAGAAAAACTAAGAAGGCAGCAATAGAGATGCAGGAGGAAAAAAAAAAAAAAAACATAAGAATGTATGTGTCCAAAACTAAGGGAAAATATTTCAAGAAGGGAATTTTCCATAGCATCAAATAGTGCTGGAAATCTGAAAGACATGAAGTTTTGTTTGTTTGTTAAAGTCCATTGGAAGCAATAAGAATATTGGTGCCTTGGGAATAGTATTTGCAGGGAAGTGGTGGAGTGGAAAAGAGACTGAAATAGCAGCCTAACAATCCATCCTTGTTTGAAGATGCAAAGGTAAGGGATGTTGACTACTTATTCAAGGTTCTCTGTGAAAGGAAAACAAAAGCATAGGAGGGAGGTCACATACTGACTTGACTTCAAGGGAAGGCTTTTTTGTGTTTGTTTGTTTGTTTGTTTGTTTGTTTGTTTTGAGACAGAGTCTTGCTCTATTGCCCAGAGTGGAGTGCAGTGGCATGATCTCGGCTCACCACGACATCCACCTCCCGGATTCAAGCTATTCTCCTGCCTCAGCCTCCCAAGTAGCTGGGACTACAGGTGTGAGCCACCACGCCCTGCTATTTTTTGTATTTTTAGTAGAAACCAGGTTTCACTATGTTGGCTAGGCTGGTCTCAAACTCCTGACTTTGTGATCCACCTGCCTTGGCCTCCCAAAGTGCTGGGATGACAGGTGTGAGCTACCCCGCCCGGCCCAAGGGAAGGCTTTAAGGCAGGAGAGATTTGGGCAGACATAGACGCTGATGGGAAGGATCTAGTAGAGAAAGTGATATCCCTAGAATGGCTAACAGAATAATCCATTGAATGAGAGGGACAGTTAGGGATCAGATAGGTTCAGAGTAAATTTGGAGAAAGAAATCTTGTACCAGAATCGCAATACTGTAGAGGAGGAAAGAAGAAAACAATAGGAGAAGATGCAGAGAATTTTGTGGAATTATGGCATAAAATTGAGCAGATCTTATGTGATCACTTAATTTCTTTGTTAAGTAAGAGACTAGCTTATCTGCTAAGCAACTAAGGGAGTTGAAGGGTTGGAAAAAATGCAGTGAATATTATATAAACATACATTAAAAACTGGAACTTCAGAGAAGAAAGATTGAAAATGAGCTCTGCACTAAGCAAAGTGATCAAAATTTAAGATTGATATAGATAACTATAGAGGTGCTATGTTCATAATGATTTAACCAGCTGCATTTATGAATATTATTTTTTATTCCAAAACATTTCTTCTGAATGTTACTAAATTTAGTACTCTAAAGCCTAAAATCTATTTCTATTTAGAGATATAATGACATATTTTACTACTTTACAAATCATGCTTAGATATTAAGTCTGGAATTAATGGATTATGCTTCAATTTTTTTACCCACAATAGTTGTTTTCAAAACATGTATAAGTGTTCTGAAAATGTATTATAGATTATTTTTACAGTGGAGAGAGAAGTCCTGAAACGACAGCTGTTTGACACATTTTAACGTCCATTGTTCTTTCAAAAACTGCAAGAGGCAAATGGCTTATCTTGAATGCACTTTGGGGAACAATGTGATGTTTACATTTAAAAGCATTACACATCCATATGCATAATTCATAAACTGGAAATTATTTAAATCCCAGAAACCCACTTTAATAGTTTTTGCTTTCAATTTCCAATGCATTGATGCTTCTAATAACTCATTTTCTCTGTAGAAGCCTATTGTTTACTGTTACATGAAGCTTCTCTACAAAATAAAAACCGAGTAGAGACCTAATAGGAAGAAGCAATATTGCTTGGTGGTCAAGACTGTAGGCTCCAGAATCAGACACTTTGAGTTCTGATCTTCATTCTGCAATGTAATACTTATATGACCTTGTAAAGTTTTGTTTCTTCCTTGTACCTCAGTTTTCATCTAAAAATGGGCCCAATAACAGTGTCTTTCTCGTAGAGTTGTTGCAAGGATTGAATGAAATAATGTGTATGAGCACTGAATGAATGTAAACCAATAATAACCATAAACAAATGTTGTTTGTTCTGCTTTTTATTAAAGTATGATTTACATTCAGCAACATACATGAATCTTGAATGCAGTTTGACTGTTTGCATATGTAGACATCCATGTAGCCACCTCCAGATCAAGATATAGTAGTACATTTTCATATGCCCAGGAAGTTATGTTGTCTTCTTTTCCTAAAAAATACCCCATTCCCTTTTCCTGAGCTAACTACTATGCTGATTCTATTACCATGTCTATTCTTGAAGTTCATATAACTGGAATCCTACAATACGTATACTTTTATGCCTGGCATCTCTCATTCAAAATGACATTTTTTGAATTCATCAGACTGATCTATATGACAAGAAGGTTTCATTTGTTATTTTTTGTTGTTGTTGTTGTTGTTGTTGTTGTTTTGCTGTATAGTATTCTGTTATATAAATATAGGACTTTTAAATGTTTTAAATTTTTATTTTCCTATTAATTATAATTGTTTAAATCAATCTCTTACTAACCCATTACTTTTTCCAATTCTTAAAGATTTTTCTTTACTTAAATATAAAATGCAGCTGGTCATTAGTTTATAAAAAGGATACAAAGATGAGTCACCTATAGAAGATAGTAAAATACTATTATATGGTGTGGATTTTTTTTAACACAGAAAACCTGTAGCTAGGGACTTCTTGAAAAGCATTTATAATATAACATAAACATGATAGGATACAAAGGGATTTTATTGCTGTTTTGTTGATTTTAAAAATTTTAACCTCAGAGAAGTAGGACGGTCCAAAGAGAGGACGAATTTTCAGAGAGGATTATAGCATGATTTAAAAAAAAAAAAAAAGAAAGAAGACATTACTTTCTTTGTTTTCTGTAACATCATGAGCCCAGGAAATGAGTTACTTATTCCTTAGGCTCAAAGCATCCAGAGCCTCCTCTATGTTCATGGTATTATCACTCACTGCAAGTGCTACTTAGTGAGGATTCTGTAAGCCCTCTAGCAATGAGGCGAAGACCAGAATGTGATGTTTTTCTCTCCATCTCCCAATACCCACAAGTTGCTTCCTTTGCCTAATTTGTCTTTAGATTCTAGTAAGCTTAGCAGTAGTCACTCAACTAATGTCGAAAACTTGCATATTTTTATTACTTTACTCATGCTTTTCCTCACCTCTAGGTTGCAGAAATGATTGGCATCTAATTTCCTAAATCCATTGACTGCCTTGTTTACATCCTCACAAAAGGTGAAGCCACGTGTCAATCTTCACGCATCCTAAATGACTCTAAATTGTATTCTGTAATGTCATAAGGGCAACATACTTGCTGTATGAAATTACTAGTGACAGCTGATGGGGAAAGCAATGTGGTGAGATAATTAAAAATGCACCTGTGATCATATTATCAGTAAAAATTAAAGTGGTCTGTTTCCACTGAGTCTTTCTGCTGTCATGTTCTATGCATGATTTCTAAGACAAAGAGGCATTTATTGTACCACAATGCTTTTAAAGGATAGATCTTATTCTCAGATATCAATATATTAGAAAGCATTTAGTCATACTCTGAATGCAGATTTTTTTCCTTATCACAGAACTGCAGAATTTAAAATGATTTCATTAAGATGGAGAAGAAAAATCAACTTTTAAATATGCAGTTTGCCAATAATTTTACTGGCTTTACTTAAGAAACTATTTAAAGAGAGTAGCATCTAAATTTTAGAAGCATTTGAGTTAAACTTCCTTGCAAACTAGAAGTTTAGCAATTACTTATTTGCATAATTGTGATATTGCTATTTAAATCCTTCAGTAAAATATAGAACAAAACAAAATGCTGCCCTAAGGAGGAGGCTTTATTGTCTCTTCATAGCCTCAATTATCTTCTATGGATATTTGTAATTTCTGTTCATAAACAAGCTTATTTTAAGTGTAAATGTGCTATTTAAGTTGTGCTTAGAACCACTGCCATCTACGGACAATAGCTAATGTCCTCAGAAGAGAATGGCAGTAAATACCTGAACTATGATCCTATCTGTAGTGCTGGTACAAGATAATGTGTGCTCACTTGTGATGCTTCTTTGCCTTTTCTCATCCTTGTGCCAGACTCCCCTCTTCTCAAGTATCTGGACAATGAAAGAAAAGAACAATTCTTCAAAAGGTGCCTGTGTGGGTACAGAGATTATATAGAAACTTTAACTTTCTACCCCATTTTGCTGTGAACCTAAAACTGCTTTAAAAACTAAAGCTCATTAATTTTTTAAACAAGACTAGATGTTATTGAATCAAAGTATGCTTAGAGTACCATGACTCTAGAATTCTAGGTTAAAACAAGTGTTATACTTTACGTCATTTCACTGAACTGGTTTACTTACTTTTTTCTCAAATATGTAGGAATGTCCAGGTATATGATAAAGAGGAGATCTTATTAAAATTTTGTGTCTATTAAAATTTCCAGCACCCCACCTCTCCCCAAAAGATCTTACTCTCCCAACCTCACCAACCTGTCTGTACCTCTTGATCACTTCCTTACCTGTCTTCTCGGGGAACTGCTAGGGCCAGATACAGATGCTGAATGGGATTCATGTGGCAGAGTAGCTCCCCAGAGACTGTTAAGAACATGTTGACTGGGAGAGTTCTCTTATGATGAAAGTGAAACATTGAAATATACTTGTGATAATTCAAGCAGATTTGATTTTATTAATTTTTATCTATTAAGATTCTTTGGGTTAGATAAAATGCAATAAAAACTGAATAAAATGATCAAAAGTATTTCTTTACATAACTGCAAGGACAGGGGCTACCAGGTTTCAGGTATGGAGCAGAGCTCAAACTGTTTCTGTGATTCTCTTGGCCTAGCCCTCTAGTGTTGACTAGGTGTCAAATGGGGCAAGAATAGAACTGAACACCAGCACTGCAGTATGACATTAGCGAGCTCTAGGCATTTTCGCCTTCGTGGACGTCTTTCTTCACTTAAAAATATATTACCAAGTATATTTTACAGTTGCGTTGTTTTAAAAAAGAATATAATCCAGCTTGAATTAACTATTATATATTTATTTTTATATTCATTTTTCTTCTGATTTTTAATAAATTAAAATTAAAACATTTTGTAGACCTCTAAATGTACTATGGGCCCTAGACACTAGTCCTACCTACTGTGTCTGATGGGTAAACCAGCCCTGCTGAGCACAACAGAAAATTACGCTATTTTGACGTATTATCTTCAAAATCTCCCTGTAATGTTGATGTTCCTATCGCTGTGTTACATGTTGAGAAAACTAAGGATCAGCAAGGCTAATTAAATTGATTGAAAACACAGTGATGATTGTGAGTCAAGAATTGAATCCGCCTCTGTTGGACTTTGATACTCTCCAGCTTCCGCCTCACCAAGTCCGATTTTTTTCCTAAGTAATAAATACTAAAAATATCTCATTATTTTCCTTACTGTCTACTGCATAGTCTGCCCTCATCCTCTCTACACTCCACCCTTTACCACTTAACTGTCATCATCATCATCATCATCATGGAAGTGTATACTGAGTGCACATTCTAATTTATTCCAATTTATTTGCTCTTTAAAATTAAATCCATCATATAGGCATTATTATATGTCTTCAACAGATAACGTAGGGCCCAGAGAAACAGAATAACTTATCCAAGTTGACCCAGGTAGTGGGTAGCATGTGAGGTATGAAGGAAGCCTGTAGACAGCATGATTAATCCTTTGACAGTTCCATCTCTTAGCAGTCCTTTCTTCTTTCAAATTTGATATCACAGACAGTCCATGTACCACACGTTTTAGCGTTTAGTTATATGCTTTTTATTTTTCTCTAATGATTGATGGATGTTAATGTTGTCTTTTTATCAAGACTATTGCATCCTAAATAAAAGGAGATTTTCTGTGGCCACAGCACTTAATATACTAAAAAATGTGTATATTTTTTATGTACTGCATATCATGTATTTGAAAAAATACACGTTACTAAAGCTGGAGCAATAGCAGGAAATTACTAAAAGAAAAAGAGACACTATAAACATCAATACAAACTTTGAAATCTAACATTTTTTTTAAATATCGCTTTTGAAAATGTTTCACCATTTTCTTGGTATTGTTTTAGCTCAGTTTTATTGCCTTGCGTATAACTTCAGGAATGTATAAGCTTTCATTGTGTTTTGAGATGTGGAAGAAAATTCTTTTATATTTGAAAAGGAACTTATATTTCAAATATGCTTTCAGTTTTAACTTAATGTATGTTTTCTTTTATGGGAACAATTCTGCCTTCTCTCCGTTGTGAGCAATGTCTCAAGCCGAACTTAGAAGAGAAAACATATTTCTTTTAATGTCAGCATATGATTTAAGAAAACTGTGAATACCACCAATCACCATCTCCTTCACCATCAGTGGAATTATTCACATTTTATCCATGCACCCTTGGACTGATGGATTGAACACCTGAAGCATATGAATGCCCTTATTCTTTCAGTGTGCCCAGGAACAAATTTTGTGGGCAATATCTTCATGGCATTTTTGATAGCAACATTCTGTGATAGGACAATTGATCTCAGATATTTTGCCATCAAACTTTACCATTATTCTTGCTCATGAAAAGAGAAGAAATTAAGTATATAGCAGACCATGACAGTCTTTCTGAATAGCTGTCAGATTTGCTTTTATTATATAGTTTATATACCAAATAACCATTCAATATTGTCAGTTTCTGTAAGCCTGCAGCCATCTTCATTAGAAAATTGACATTATACTTACTTGGTGTTTAAAACTCCAGTGCTTTCCAAATAATTTGTATCTTCCTGAGAGGACAAATGGGGGAATCTAAGAGTTTTTGTGTGTGTGTGTGTGTGTGTGTGTTTTTTTTTTTTATCTTTGCTGCTGACTAAATTACTTAAGGTTTTCAATCTATGAAACAATAGTGATTGCCATTATTATCAATCAAATAATTTCTGTTCTTTGGAAGAATGGCATATAATAGTACTTAAAAGTGTTGGTGCAAGTTTGAATTCTATATAGAAAAAGCAAGTTAATTAAATCCAATGACTTGTTTTTAGTACTTGTAAAATTGGCATAGAAATCTACCTACCTTGTAATGGTGTCAGGGACTTAACTGATATAAGGTTTGAAAAGAATCAAGTCCCCAACAACTGGTAACTGTTACTATTGGGAAATAATTCTGAGTTAGTTTTCATGAAATATACAAAAACAGCAATGAGTGTTATGTGTGTGTGTGTGTGAGCGCATCAGTTTTCACATTTTCTTAAAGGCATGAGATGTTTTTATTTGCTTTCCTGAAAATGGAGATGAAACATACTAGAAATGTTTTATAATTCCAAATGCTAGAGATGTGTGTGTGTGTGTGTGTGTGTGTGTGTGTGTGTGTGTGTGTGTATGTATGTGTGTGACTTATCTCCCCATATAAGAACTATTTTTGGACAATAAAAATGACCATCTAGTTCTTCTTAGATGTAAAATGGTCTAAAGGCAATGAGTAAAGTACACATTATGAAAGAAATAAAAATAAGGAAAAACAGACTTTATGAACCGTTGTGTGATTATTTACTCTGAATCCAGAAAGCCACATCTAATTAGCCTGTGTATTATGTGTTATGATGTAATTATTCATATTTTAGGCCATATTTACTATGACAAACCAGGAGTTGCCAAAAAATTTCTCCTAATGTGTGAAAGCGGCTCATATATGAGCTGCGTAAGCAAACATGAGATGGAACTCACTTGCACCCTTAAACTATCTCCAACAGGGCACAATTCTGAGGATTAAACTCAAGCAGCATCTTTAACAAAGAAGAGGCACTTGAAATATTTGGGGTTTAAAAATTTTGTTTTTCAACATTTTGAGTATCAAATTTTTAAAAATATTAATTAATATTCAACTTTAATATTATTCAGTACTCTATAAACCTTTGTTGGCATTAACACTTACAAAAGGCTAACTCTTTGGGATAGAGAGAGAGGGGGATGCAGGGTGGTAGGAAACTAATGGTCAGATCTGAATGTGTGGCAAGATCTGTTTACTTACTGCGTGACCTTGGGCAATTTACGTAACCACTTTCATCCTCACTATTTTTCATTTTCAGAATGAAGTTTGTTGTAAGAATTAGAGATAATGTATGCAAAGTACTTAGCACTGTGCCTCACATTTAATGGGCTCAATAAGTGATAAATGACATTGTTTTTGTTTTTACTATTGTTATTTAGCTGTTAACCTCTCAGAATGTCAGAATCCAAGACCTTAAAGACATTTCAGAACTAAGAAGATGCTGTCATTTTACTTCCTTCCTTACTTGCCTGAAGTCAGTCATTGGTGCCTTGTTTGATAGCCATGCAGTTAATCTGTAGCATAAATCTCACCAGTATTAGAAAGGCCCGGGCACAAATGTCTTAAATGTTCAAGTTATTAACAGGGCAGTTTACTTACTGCTAAAACTGTAGCAAGGCCAAAGAAGGTTTATGCATAATCTAAAATCCTAAATTATTTGAGACAATCAAAACAAATAACCTCATAGACCACAAATTTTTCACAATGGTCCATGTGTAGTACAAATGTAAATGTAATATTTTCATTACTGTTACTAAATTTTTGAGACCAGTGGTTATCAATCCTGGGTGGCTTTTAGAAGATACACAAATCAATCTCCAGCCTGAGTTTTTGAGAACTGTTTATTACCGAAGATGTTATAAAATTCAATTTGAGAATCAACAAAGATTAAGCAATATCATTCTACCTTAACATTGGTTGTGTTGTTTTTTTTGAAACACGTCTGTCAAGAAAATGAACAGTTCTAATAGCATCCTTTGCATAGATCTCATTATCATTATTACATTCTTGTGTCATATAATGTAATAAGTGACCAAACCAATTTTATTATTATTAGGTACTGGGAAATATGTTTCAGAGTCCAGTAGTTCCTTGCACGGATATCAGTTCTTTTACTTAATAATCATTGTCATACTTGTTTTGGGTCTTACCCTTTCAACTTGGAAATTAAGATAAAAATTACCAGCCTCATATCAGTGATATGAATAGCAAAATAAATAATGTGTGTAAATGAATAATCAGAACTTTAAAAAGCTTTTTCTTTGAGTGGGGTGACTACACCTCCTCTTATGCCTCAGATAGTTTTGATTTAATCTTATTGTCCCAGTTTAATTACTAATAATGCCTCAATTTACATTCAAATGGTCCCAGTTTGTAAGAAAAAATATCCCACTTATGAGAAACATGAGCATCCTCATGCTATTAATCTCAACAGGTGATATCTTCATAGAGCAGAACCTACCTTTACGGTTAGAGGCAAGTACACATCAGAACTGAAGGTAGTGAGATGACTACAGTTGAATAGCAGTAAACTGATAATTTGGTTTATGGGATAAAAATATTGTGGAGTCAGAGAGTCCTAGGTATAAGTACTGTCTTTTCCAGTGGCCTACATTCTTGGACCATTTCCTGAATGACTCACTTAAAGACTGCAGGTAAATAGTACCTTTTTTGCATTGCTATTGTATGGTTTAGAAATAATGGTATGAAGGGCCAGGCGCAGTGGCTCACAACTGTAATCCCAGCACTTTGGGAGGCCGAGGCACGCGGATCGCCTGAAGTTGGGAGTTCGAGACTACCCTGACTAACATAGGGAAACCCTGTCTCTGCTAAAAATACAAAATTAGCCAGGCATGGTGGCACATGCCTGTAATCCCAGCTACTCGGGAGTCTGAGGCAGGGGAATCGCTTGAACCCAGGAGGTGGAGGTTGCCGTGAGCCAAGATGGCACCATCGCACTCCAGCCTGGGCACCAAGAGCAAAACTCCGTCTCAAAAAAATAAAAAAATTAAAAAAATAAAAATCAATGCTCTGTTTATTAGGTTTCTTATGTAAAATTTCAGATTTCTATCTGTATACTCATTAGTATGAGCCGAGGAGTTATACATAGGTAAAATTCAACATTTATAAACATAAGTTATATTATAGAGGCCACATGCTAGCAGTGAAGGAACCAAATATAAAGGTGTTCTGGTCCTTGACATCAATGAGTTTTCTGTCAAGCTAAGAAGAAAAATGTGTAAACTGACATGAAAGCTACTTAAGTATTTCCTACCCTTGGTTATCTCCATAACACATCACTATTCATTTTCCTTACAAAATCTATTATAATCCTCAATTATCCTGTTTGTTTATGTATTCCTTATATATTGTTTCTCTTCTGAGAATAGGCCCCTGGCTACATTTGTTCACACCGTGTAATTCACAATTTAAAAAGAAAATGGGCAGAGTGAATAGAAATATTTGGTTGCTAATCATCTATTTCCTCAAAATCCAGTAAAAAATATATATGGCAGGAGTTTATACATCAAGAAGAGATAGACACACGAGGAGTTGGCAGCCTGAACTGAGGGATCCTGTTCTGATACCTAGCTCACTATGCAACATTGAGGCAGACATATCACTATGCCTGTGTTCTCACCAAAAGATGAATGATTATGAATTTTTGGATTCTCAACTTCAATTCTCATATTCATAAATGGCCCTCTTAATATATCAATAGATATAATGTACAGTCTATGAGACTTTTTTTTTCTTTTTTTAATGTAGTGGAGTTCTACCTAAGATTTCAATTTAAGAAGCGATGATAATCCTTACAATGTGTGAAACTACCACTGCGGAGGTAGCAGTATATATTTATATATATAGCATAGGCCAAAGCCTATTTCTAGAGCTGTGTGATCTTAGTCCATCTGCATCAGAATAACCCGGAATATGTGCTGAAACTTCAGATTGCCAAGTCACACACAAGACTTAGCGACCGGAAATCTCTACAGAATGTTAGAATGGGCATTTTCAATAAACATGCAGACTATTCTAATGAAAATCAACATTCAGGAATTATTTAACTGGAAGCTATCTAATCGGGGACATCTGTAGTGAAAATGAGGTGACATCCCCACCATTTCCTAAGACACGGTCTGAGCATGAATCCAACAAAGAGAAGAGCAAGGGTGACAAAAAAAAAGTTCTGAGTCCTGATGACATTGATTGATCCATGGATCAGTTACATGTGAAACTAGCACAATCATGGATTTATGAGTTGATAAAATCTAGCTTTGCTTGATCTGTTTTAGGTTAGATTTGTCCTGATGAAAAATGTCACAGCTAATGCAATGTTTTACTCAAAATCTTCCATAACAGCTGTTACTGCCATAGGGTTATATGTAAAAAGAGTGAGGCTATACAGGTTGTTTATAGTTATCCCTTTTATTGGTTAATGATGTTCTAGTATTGGTTTTGGATGGTTGCTGTACATGTCATATGCTTGTTAAATATTCTGAGAGTCAACCCTACATAATTGCAGATTTTGTAATATATTTGCTATTGCTATTTGCTCTGGATGTTGATAAAGTAAAATAGTAAACATAAGTAGTATTATATAATAGAAATATTTAGAAACTATGTTAAGAGAACCATTGCCTGACTTCAGTTGGTAGTATGTATCACCCCTGGCTATAGTTAGAGTGATCATGCACTCTTCTTGCAGGATTCTTTATTTTTAAAAGCCTGTACTTCATCTACATTGGCTGGTCTGTTTTCCTCCTTAAAAAAGTAAAAACTTGAGAAAACAGAGGTTCCAGCTAGAGAAGTTAGGCCAAAGAAAGAAAGAAAGGGTATCCACATTGGAAAAAAGGAATCCAATTGCCTCTCTTTGCAAACCACATGATCTTACATATGTAAAAATCTATAAAAACACCAACAAATAGTCCTAGAATTGATAATTTAGTAAAGTTGCAGGATACAAAATTAACATAAAATTAGTAGAAATTCTATACACCAATAACAAACTATTTGAAAAAAATCAAGAAAATAATCCCATTTATAATAGCTACAAAAAAAACCCCTAGGAATAGATTTAACCAATGAAGCAAAATATGTCTACGATGAAAATCACAGGACACTGATTAAATAAATTGAAGAGAACACAAACAAATGAAATGATATCCTACACTGACGGGCTAGAAGAATCAATATTGTTCAAGTGACCATACTGACCAAAGCAATCTATAGATTTAATACAATCCCTATCAAAATACCAATGGAATTCTTCGCTGAAATTTTTTAAAAATTCTAAAATATATATGGAACCACAATGGTCCTTGAATAGCCAAAGCAATACTGCGTAAAAAGAATAAAGCTGGAAGTATTATATGACCCGACTTCAAAATGTACTATAAAGCTACCATAATCAATACAGCATGATATTGGTATAAAAACAGAAAAATAGACCAATGGAAAAGAATACAGAAATCAGAAATTAATTCACCTGTTGCAGCCAACTGATTTTCTATAGAGGTACCAAGAACACACGTTAGGGAAAGGACAATCTTCAACAAATGGTGCTGGAAAACTGGATATCCACATGCAGAAGAAAGAAATTAAACCCCTATCTCTCAGCATCTACAAAAATCAACTGAAAATGCATAAAGACTCAAACATAAGACCCAAGTCTATAAAACCACTAGAAGTAAATATAGGGGAAACACTTCAGGACGTTCATCTAATAGATTTTGTAGATAAGACTTCAAAGTCACATGCAATGAAAACAAAAATAGACAAATGGAATATATCAAACCAAAAAGCTTCCGTAAAGCAAAACAATATAGTAAAGAGAAAACCTGTAGATTAAGAGAAAATATTGCAAACTATCCATCTGACAAAGGACTAAATATCCAGAATACATAAGAAACTTAAAAACTTAACAGCAAAAAAATTTGATTTTAAAATGGACAAAAAGTTTGAATATCCATTTTTCAAATAAACCCATACACATGACCAACAGATATTTGAAAAAATGCTCAATCTCATTAATCATCAAATGAAAATAAAAACCACAATGATGAATTATGTCACCCCTGTTAGAATGGCCATCATGAAGAGAATGAAATGCTAACAAATGCTGACAAAATTGCGAAGGAAAGGGAACTCTTATACACTGTTAGTGGGAATGTAAATTAGTACAGCAGTTGTGAAAAACAGGATGGGGGTTTCTTAGATAACTAAAAATAGAACTATTATACCATGCACTCCAGCAATCTCACTCCTGGGTATTTATCCAAAGAAAGAAAATCAATATATCAAAGAGATACCTGCACCTCCATGTTTATTGCAGTTTCATTCTCAATAGACAAGATATGGAATCAACCTAAATGTTCAACAGATGCCTAAAAATATATGTTATATATACACAATGGAGTACCATTCGGACATAAAAAAGAGTAAAATCCTGTCATTCAATACAACATGCATAAACCTGGAGGACATTATGTTAAGTGAAATAAGTCAGGCACAGAAAGGCATATTGCATGTTTTCATTCATCTGTTCTCAGTCATATGTGGGAACTAAGAATCATCTCTCAGAAGTAGAGAGTAGAATTGTGAATATTAGAAGTTGGGAAGTGTAGGGAGAGGGGAAGATAAGGATACGTTGGTTAACAGGTATAAAGTTACAACTAGATTGGAGGAATAAATTTTAGTGTTCTGTAGTAATGTAGAGTTCATTAACAATAATTTCATATATATTTTCAAAAATCTAGAAAAAAGGATTTTAAGTGTTAACATAAAGAAATAATAAATGTTTGAGGTGTGGATATGCTAATTATCCTGATTTGATTATTACACCTTTTATACATGTAATAATATATCACTGCATCCCATAAATCTGTGAAATTAATATGTCAACTAAAAATAAGGGAATAAAAGTAAGAAAATGGGTGAGTTGAAATGTTTTCTTTCAGTTTTAAATTGTTAGGATTTTATGCTGATCAAGGGAACTTAAAAAGCAAAACCCTAATAGATTAAAATTGAGTTGTTTTTCAGGTGCATGTAAAATGATGTTTTACACACCTGCTTTATAGTGATAACTGGTCACAGCAAGCATTATTCAACTTTATGAATCATTGTTTTAGCCTATTTTTTCCCTCAAATGCTGTAGAAACTTGAGGTTGGCTGCAAACTCAACAGCTTACGTTGGTTCCCTCAAGTATGTGAGATTGCAAGTGCCTAAAGATTGGAGTAGGGGTAGATTATCATGCTCATGTATTATTTAACTTGTAAATGAGACATGTCCTTTTGTAATTAAAATGATAAGGTAGAATAGAAAATTTAAAATATTGGCATAGATCACTGTCTTATATCTGTCAATATACCACTTAGACACTTAAAATATTTGATACATAAGTAGGTAACGGTCTATATTTTATAAATGGAATTTTCTGGTCATTGCAATGTGTTTTTCATTTATAGGAAACAGGATTTGAGGAGTAAACTGTAGTTAAAAAAAATCATTAAAATGTAATCCTCAAGATATACTTATCCCTTTAAAACATGAATTGTGACCATTTAAATGTATAAAAATAGAAGTATGAATGCTGCAATGCTGCCTATATAAATTGCATTTTTGCATGAAATATAATGGGGATGAATGCCTAAAGTGCATTCCAATTAGCCTAAAAGTTTGTGTAAAGAAAAAATAAAGTAACTGAAATGCATTGAATTGTTCAAAATAAGTACATAAGAGCAATACATCTCCTATAATGAAATTTAAAAATCAAAATATAATAAGATTAGAAAACTTGATCAGGAATACAAAAACATAATAAATAGGAATAATTTTAAAATATAGCAATTTTGACATTTCTATTTTATAGTGACTCACTTCTATTTAAGCAATAAATTCTTTAATATTCATTCAGGGAGCATTATATGTTTTTCTTTGAAATGAGAAGAGTATTGATTTTGGTAAAATGTCAACAATTTGATTTATTATTTAAAATTGAAGGTTTATGATTCTTATTAAGTCACCAATGAAATATGATCGCTTTGTAGGTTGTTCCATGAGAAATTCTCCTATTGCTATTGTCACTGTTGACACTATAATAAATTCAGCTAAAAGAAATATCCAGTTGTTTCCTTTGGCCTTCGTTCATAGAAATATCAAATGTGTGTCCATATATATGTTTATGTTGGTGTATATAGATAGATACATATACATGCACACAAACGTAGTCAAATTGTGAATAAAAATATGTCTGGGAAAATGATACATTATTCTGCAACTATAAGACCAAGGAAGGACAGAAAATGCAGAGACACTGAAGAACAAAGTACTTAATGCTTTACATTTTACAGATTTATCAGTTCTGTTAGACCCCAAGACCTGCAGGTTACAACCTGATATTTCCCATGGAAATTGATAGATGGCTGCACCCATTGGATTTCTGGTCTATAAAACATTTGTGAGGAAAAGATCCAGATACTACAGTCTAAGTTTCCATCCCACCAATCATTTATGATTGAAGAATAAGCCTATTTGTGTTAAATCTGTAGTTTTATCTTGCCTGATTTTAAACCTCCCCATATGAACTTAATAAGTTAGCATTTGAGACAGCATGGCAGCTTCACATTGATTCTTGTCCCTCCAGACAAATGATGAAGGAGGCTCTTGTTGCACTGATTTCCAATTCCTATTCCCTGAATACCAAACCAATCCATTTGGCAATTTATTAAGGTAGTGGAGAATGTAGTCATTTCTTCACGTGAATTGGAAGTTTGGTACCATATACTTCGGTCCAATCAAAATGGAGACATGCCATTGGAAAAGAGGACAGCTGCCTTTATTTCAAAATGTTTATTCCCCCTTTTACTAAGTGTATACCGTTAGAAAACACTTCTATTCCAACTCTATCAGTTGACTAAAATTCTGTTTTCCCAATTCTAAATAAAATACTTTATATTTAAGGCGTTTAAAGAACTCAAAGTTTCTGCTAAATAACAATTTTATTTATTCTTTAATGTGATATTGACTTTTGAAACTATACAAAATATGACATCTTGGAAATCAATGAAACTTCTTCCAATAGATGGTATGTTGCTGTTTCCAATACTTGAAGATGAAGATGGAAGGTTTCAGAAACAGCCAAATGTGAATATGAGAAACATCTACAAAAATGCTACAAATGTAAAGAGAGAAAGTCCTAGAAGTGACCATAAAAATATAAATCTAATATCCCATGCAGTTCAAAAGCCTCATCATGTTGCACATCCACTATTAACACCACTAGTTCATTCAAACCACTGTGACCTGACAGCCTGGCCACCACTGGCACTTTATTACAGCTTCTGCAAAGATATACACTTAAGATAAAAGCCTCCTCTTTATTCTCTACCACTTCTGTCCTCTGGGAGTTCATCCACCCTTGTATTCATTTTCTTTTACTAGAAGTAACAATCAGGCAAAGCAAAAACCTCCTTTCTTCTGCCCACATCCAAATAATGTTCCCCATAGCTTGAGAATGGTTCCTGATTGAATTGTTTTGTGAACTTATGGTATTCTGACCCCTCATTGGACATATGCCATGACTGCATTTGATTTTTCATTATATACAAAATAAGCAACTCAATTTGCATATAATATATAAGCATAATAATAACAGACACTTCCCTTAGGAAGCTCAGGCAGAGATTCAGCCATTTTAAAAACTTCAAGGAGAAGCATATCCATTTTGAACTGTTAGCACAAACTTTGTATTTTTCTCCACTGCACATCCACTGTAATATATATTGTAGAATATATATGCTGAAATTAGTTGCCAGCACTCAATAAGCCTTTTCATCTGTCATCAGTTAATCATGTGGTCTTTTTTATTGTACATTATTATTTGAAATAGGAAGTGTTGTTACTATAAACCGACTCTAAGTAGAAAGCCTGTGTCTCAAACTCAGTAGATGGGTTTTTTAACCACAGAGGCTTTCTGGAACCCAAGTAGATCAGTCATGTGAGACCCAGTGAGCCCTTTTGATTTAAGGCTGTTCTCTGGGGAACACTGCCAGCTTTATCCTTAAAATCATTGCTCCTAGAAGACAACAGTTTCAGATTATTTCTAAATGAGCACTATCCGAAGATAATGCAAGTCACTTACATAATTTAGATTTTCTAATAGCTGCATTTACAAAAGTAAAAAGCACATGAATTTAATAATATACAATATTTATTTAACATATATCCAATATATTAGCATTTCAACTTATACATAATATTTTAAGATGTTAATGAGATATTTCATATTTTTTTCACACCAAGTCTTCGAAATCTGTTGTATATTGTATGTGATAAGCATATCCCAGTTTGGGTCCAACATTTCAAGTGCTTTATGGCCACAAATGTAGCTCTTAGTCATCTAAAGCTATGATGCTAAAGTCACAAATAAATATTTGATGAAGGATTGAATGGTACTGTTTCCCTATGAGATTTTGATGTAACCCCTTAATGGGGATATTTTACTCTAGATACACATGAGGATTTACCCTGATCAAAATGATTAAAAATCATAGGTTTAAATAGACACACTAAGCCTTGAGAATAAACCTGTCAGTGTGCCTGGCATTATGTAAATGACTTTCTCTGATAAAAATAAAATTATAATTTAATTTCAGAAATATAACCAAACCATTTTTCAATATATGTGGAAACTACAATATACATTTCTAACTATATATATGCATTTTTGGAATTATAATTTTAAAATATTGCTTATTTTGAACTAACAAAAAAGTACTGGGTTTATCAGCTGAAACAGAGAAACATATATAGACTGAAATGCATGTTTATGAAATAAAAACATTGAATATTAATAACTGATATGTCCTAATCAAGAAGTTAGAAAAAGAATAGTAGCTAAGCCTGAAGAGTGCTGAAAGTGAAAAATATCAAAAGATATTTGGAAGACTAGGATAAAGACAGGAAACAACAGACACCTGTAAATACACTTGTGTATGTGTTTACAGATATAACTAAATGCACATATCTATACAAAGATAACTACATAGATATCTTAGTAAAGATTATTTTTTTGAAGTTTATATATTTAATATAGATTATTTTTTGAAATCCAAAGATAATATTATAAACTGCTTTTACCAATATTTTTGAAATATTATAGGAAATGAAGTTTCTAAATATATATAAATTACTGAAAGTGATTCCAGAAAAAAATCAAAACTGATAAAAAAACTGAATCAATAGTTAAATACTACCTACACAGAAAGAAGGAAAGGGAGAAAGAAAGAAAAAGGGAAAGAGGAAACTAACAGTAGGTTTAGTAGAAGCAAGTTCTACAAATCCTAAGAAGTAAATTTTCACTTTCAAATGCAAAACTGCTCCACAAAATAAGCAGGGTATAAAGTTCCCAAATCATTATTCAAGGATAGTGATGTTTAATAGTAAAGTTGGACAATTACAGGAAAAAATGTGTAGGCTAACCTGTCTTATGAACATGTGTGCAAAATCTTAAGTTAAAAATTGACATACCAAATACATCAATGTATTTTAAAATGAATAGTTACCAATTGGATTTACAGAAGATTAAGTGGTTTAATATTTGTGTAATTAACCACATAAACTGATTAAAGGAAAAATATATTATGTGAAAATACCTACTTAAAACTTTTTAAAAGTTCAACTTTATACTTTAGTATGAAATATAAAAGTTCAATTTTATACTTCAACTTTTATACTTTTATAGTTGAAGTATAAAATAAGAGAGAAATTTAACACAAGAATATCTACTGAAATCGATAGTAAACATGCTATTTATGAAAGATAAGAGATGTGGTCATTTCTGCTCAACTTTTTTTTTTTTTTTTTTTCTGGAGATGGAGTCTTGCTCTGTTGCCCAGGCTGGAGTGCAGTGGCGCAATCTCGGCTCACTGCAGCCTCCGCTTCCTGGGTTCAAGCAATTCTTCTGCCTCAGCCCCTTGAGTAGCTGGGACTACAGGTGCCTGCCACCCCCCCCCTTGCTAATTTTTGAATTTTTAGTAGAGACAGATTTCACTATGTTGGCCAGGGTGGTCTTGAACTCCTGACCTCAGATGATCCACCAACCTTGGCCTCCCAAATTTCTGGGATTACAGGCGTGAGCCACCATGCCTAGCCTGTTCAACTTCTAGGATAGATTTTGGTCAAAGAGAAGACAAAAAAAAAAAAAAAAAAAAAAAACTGAGAAGCATTAGGTTACAAAGATAAATAAATAAACCATCATCTCTATATGATGTGATTATTCATATACAAAATCTAGGAAAGGATGGTGAGGACATAATAAATGTATAATATTCAATAGCATTCTTCTATCTTAGTAACAACTGTTTGGAAATGTAATGAAAAAATAGGTATTGAGAAATACATTACCAAAATTCTATGATATCATCATGAAAAAAAAAAAAAATTTCACCTTATACGTGAGTGGAAAGACTTGTTTAAATTCAGCCATTCGGCCAAATCAAAAAATTCAAGAAAATCCTCTCAAAATTATAACGTGGTGTATTTTCTCAGTACTTGACAAGCTAACTCAAACTTAGATGCAAGAACAAAAAGTGTAGATTAGAAAGACTATTTGGAAGACAAAAAAAGACTGAGGAGAAGAAGACGACACATCACAAATTGTAGCAATTAAAATTAGTAAGGCATTTTGCACAAATTAACTGATAGAAAATCAAAAAGTCCAGGAAAAAATAGATACGGAAACTTGCTTTAAGAAAAAATATATTTTAAATATTTGGAGAAAAGATGAACTATCGAATAAGTTGTCTATCCATATAGGATATCCCTACCTCTTACTAAACACATTCAAGGAGAAATGGGCGAGGCTTGGTCATTCATGTGAAAAGTAAATATGAAACACAGATTTTCGTTTTGAATACACTCCCTTAATTAAATGAAAATAATTCATCAGTGAGTGCCTTTGCTTCAATTAAATTATATGAACTATCTAATGCACTTCAAAATTATTTTTTTCTACAGTGATTTGTACTCTGCAGTTTCACTACAGATGAATATTTTTGAATTGTATAGTATATGATTCATAATAGTAACTTCATCTAGAACACTGATCTGGGAAGAAGATAAGCTAGATTTTATGTTATTATTTACTTACTTATTTAGAGACAGGGTATCACTCTGTTGCCCAGTCTGAAGTACAGTGATACAATCACAGCTCACTGCAGCCTCAACCTCCTCGGCCCGAGCAATCCTCCCACCTCAACCTCTTAAGTAGATGGGACTATGGGCACCTGCCACCATGCCTAGCTAATTTTTGTATTTTTTTATATAGATGAGGTTTTGCCATGTTGGCTAGGCTGGTCAGGAACTCCTGGGATCAAGAGATCCATTCATCTCAGCCTCTAAAGTGCTGGTATTACAGGTGTGAACCATCACACCTGGCTACTAGATTTTATATTGTAGTGTGATTCATACAATGCTATGGAATTAAATATTTCTGTGAAATCTCTGGCAAAAAATAAGCACAATTTGTAGTCACTGTGGCTGATATGTATTTCAATGGTTGTGGCCGATTGGGTGTATTAGGGGAAACCTACCAAGACCTGGTGCATGACTAACACTCACCTCCCTACCAATAGCATTCTGTCTTGATTTCCATAGAAGAAAATCACCACTTCCCCCACACCCAACACAGATGTAACAGTATTGTCACCAGCAAGAAATGACAGCTTAAATGGTCTTTCATTAAGCAAAATCTCACATTAAGTGTTTGGTGCCTTTTCCAGATCCAGAACGCATTGGGTTTTGGGTATAGAAAAAGGCAAAAAGATGGAGGAGAGGATTGTTTTCAAAAATCAGGAATTTGGAAATCAACTCTAAACTGTCCTGTAGAGAGAGAAAACGTCTTTGTCTTTTGGGTATTTGTTACCCAGTATGAATTCTCATATAGCTACTTAATTTATATTGCTCTCACCCATTTATGTATTAGTGATAAATGTTATATTCTCACACTTGAGTAATGGACTCCTCAGACTCAAACAATCAGTTTGCATATTGGTTTTTGGCTCTTAACCTTATAAAATACCATCTTGTTTATGCCTAGGAAGGATTCAAGCAAATTCATTATACATTTTCCATATCTTAAGGATAAAGTATTTGTAATTTGTTTTATTGCAAAGTTTTAAGAGTTGCATCTTTTGTAAGTTCTTTGGCTTTTGTTTTAATGGAAGAGGGACTGTATCCTCTCATACTAGAAAAGTTTCAGCTGTTATATTGATGATTACCTGGTACATTTCTACAGCTTATTAAACTATATTGCTGTATCTTAAGATCAAAACTGTACAGATCATAAGGAAAACCACAAAAGGGAATACATACAAGAACCAGAGCTTAGCCATTGGGGCAGGAGATCTCTGTAGCCAGTAATATTTGTAAATATTATGGAAAATACCTTTAAGAATAACCAGAATTCAGTCGTCTCATAAGAAACTTCAATTATTCTGTACTTTACAACCCTACCCTAAATTGTGCAAAATGAGCACATGAGGTTTCATGCACAATGCTCTAGAGACCTGCATTGGACATGCTTAATTAACATTCCATAAGATTAAGCCTAGGGAATTGAGGAGCGTAAGTCACTTTTTGCTGTACCTTTAAGACCTGGGTAAGAAAGGACACAAGACACTGGATGAATAATCACAGTTAAGGAAGAAAAACATACATAAAAAGATACTCGTTGCTAAAAACTCATGTTTACTGCAGATGGATTTTATATTTGACTGGATAATGTGATTCCCAGGGTGGAAATCAACTAACAGATGGAATTTGATAGACTCTCCAATGTTAAGGTGATCAGACTTAAGAACTAAACCAATCAGGAATAACAGAAACTTTCATAAATTCAAGCAATAAAACATACTAATAAATTTGTCTCATGCTGTGTTAGACTTTAGGCAACTCATAGAAAGGACTTAATTTTAAACACAGAGCAATATATAGTCACAGGAGATGAAAATTAGGCAAAAGTTAATGATAATTTTGTTTCTATAATTAAACACGTTAAAATGCAAGGATTGTAACTATACAAATCTAAATAAAAATAAGTAGTAAGAGAATTAAGAGAATTAATCAAACTCACTATCCTTTTACTACATTTTGGAAACAATAAGCTGTGGGGATTCCAAAAGCAGAGAGGGTGAGAGGAAGAAAAGGTTGAAAGATTACCTATTGGATACAATGTTCACTATTTGGGCGATGGATATATTACCAAAATGCCAGGGTTCAGTCTAGGTCCCATTGCTCAGTGGAGAGAAAGCAAATCATCTAGACAATGAGTGTTTCCTGGAATGGAGGCTTTATTAAAGTGCTGCAGCCGAGGAGAAGTGAGATCAGACTCAAATATATCTCTTCAACGACCTAAAATTAAGGGTTAATGTAGCTGGGAAGAAATGTAACCATGTTTGAGAAAACAGGAATTAGGGAGTGTAAAGAAAGAGGAGTTAGTCAACAAGAAGCAGGTAGCTGGTTAGGCAGTCATGATGAGTGAGAGGTCTGGTGTCTCATTGTCCAAATGTGGTGATCTGGTAAGCTTCAGTTCCTTGATACTATCTGGGAGTCCCGATGGTTGATTTCCTAAGAAAGAAACTCAGATAAGACAAATCCAAGTTTCTCAAGTTTTAAGACTTAGGATAGTAAACTTATATGTTTATTCAAAAGAAACCATAAGTATCAGCTCTATGAGAAAATTGGGCCAGTTTCAAGTACACTAGAAGCCCAGTACCCACTATTTCACAACACACCCATGTAAAAAACATGCACATATACCCTCTGAATGTAAAATTTTAAAAAATAATAGAATAAAAATAGAACATTTTTAAAAATTGTATGTTTTCTTTGGATTGTATTTTTTCAGTCTTAGAAATTAAAGGAAGTAGTTGATAGGAAATTGACTCTAAACTTCTAAGTACATACTCTGGTTATATTTTGGTCTCCTTTGCCTGCCTCCTCCACCTCCAGCTTGCTCATATGTGCTTGCTTGCTCGCTTGCTCTCTTGCTCTCTCTCTCTCTGGTGCTCTCTCCCTCTCTGGTGCTCTCTCCAAATCTCCCTCTTCCTGCCCTTCCCTCCCTCTTCCAACCCACTCTCTCATCCAGAAGTAGCGAAGGAGTCTGGATTTGGTTAATGTAGCCTGTGCTTGCTGTTTTGTTGTTGTGACATTTATTCCTGTTTATCTTTCTAAATTTAAACTTCAGGGATTCAATGATCCCTAGCTGCCTGATTCTTAAAGCAAATTTCCAAAGGAATGTTGCTGTAATCCTTCATCCAAATGACCTCACAACTGGGAGAGTCGAGGTAGAAAGCTGAATTAATACCAGGACCTGTGGTTCAGTCTGAAGAGGCCACAAAGGCTTTTGTTCCTATTTAGTCTCTTGGAAACTAGATGCCACAAACAATCTTTTTTATTTTTGATAGTCAGTTCTGTAAAGCATAGTGTCTGAAAATGTTTAAATCCCTTAAACTGTACAATCGGTGACAAAGAAAACTGATGTGACGATTCTTTCATTTTTTTGTGGCTAACAGTGTGCAAGAACTTTTGGTAAAGACTAAGGGGGTAGAAGAGGGATAAAGTGTCTAGGAGGAGAATTTATAGATCCCACCAAAATTTCCATCTCTATTGATCATCTGCCATGTCACCTGCTATACTCCCAAGTGTGAGCACTGTCATTTTTCCCTGTTAGGTGATTTGGGTCACAAACTGGAAAAGTACAGCATTTAGGGAGATCAAAAAGGAAAAGTTAAAGAAGGGGCTTGAACATAAGGGGGAAGGATCTGCAAAACAACGAGGCAACTCGAACAGGCCACCCTGGAGGAGTCATGTGCATGGTTTTTATTGTTGGGTTGTTATTTGTTTCTATTCTTATTAAATTATCTGTTTTAAAAATCTGATTTAACTTATCTGTATTTATTAAATCTAAAATAATTTTAAGTGCATATTCGATATGTTAAACACATAATTTTATAACAATGACTTCTCGTGAATCATTTATTGCCTTTCTGCAGAATCTTTTAGTTACAAATACATGAATATGAATACCCAAGACTATGACAAATGAGAACTATTATTTCACATTTCAAATGAATGTCAGTTCCATTCTTGGCTGCATAATTCACTGCCAGAAATTGCTATTAACTCTAGCCCTCTATTTCTAAACTCCCTTTTCTCTCAAAAATCCTAAAAGGTGGCTGAAGGTAGAATTATATAATACTTTGAAGTCCTTTATAGTCCCAATATTGAAAGTCTACTCACTCATACTTTTTAATTCAACAGATATCTATTGTGAGTCGACTATTTGCCGATCAATATATCACATATTGGAGACATAATAACAAACAAGACATAGATATTATAGATCAGGAAGACAAAAAATAGAGGAGTAAACATTAATAAGTTATGGCAACTACTATAATAGATTACAACAAAGTAATTTGGTTTAATACTATAATACAAGGAAGGAGGAATAAGGTAGAAGTCCCAATTTCAATATAATGGTTAAAGAAGCTGAGGAGATAGTATTGAAATTGAGACCTGAAGGATCAGAAATCATCCGTGAGAAGAACTAGGAGAGAAGCCTACAGAAAGGCTCATAGATTCTATTCTCTCCACAGTTCAATATCCTTACTGTTTAACATCCAAATGCCTTCACTCTAGGTCTGGATTATTGCTGCCTCAATCTGGTCCATAAATTCCTAACATAGAAGTTATGAACAATTTTTGTGAGGCTGTACAATTCTCCAGGAATAATGCAGACTTTTACAATTTTGTAGACCTTTTGAGGGTATGAGTATATGGGCATTTTCCTGAATACAGCCCTAGCTCTTACCACATTTTCAGATGGTTCAAATACCCTCAAATGGTTAAGAACCCTTTTCATATTAACTTTCTTCCATTCTGTTTGTATACCATGTGTTTGTTTTTCCATGTTCTCTCATTTCTTTATCTACTCTAATTCCATTAAATCTTCTCCCTTGGCTACTTGACTTGAGAGAGGCTGATTTGGGGACATTAATTTAAAAGTCATATTTTGGTAATAAAAAATACAGACAACTTCTCTATATAAAATTAGAGAATGGTATGATTTTATTTAAAGTTCAGATTCAAGAAGTACCTTTGCAGGTATGTTACATGGGTATATTGTGTAATGCTGAGGTTTGGGCTTCTAGTGAACATATCACCTAAATAGTGAACATAGTACCAAATAGGTAGATTTTTTAACCTCAACCCTACTTCTGTTCTCCTACATTTTAGATCCCCCACTGTCTATTACTTCTGTCTTTATGTTCATGTATACCCATTGTTTAGCTCCCACTTATAAGTGAGAATATATAGTGTTTAATTTTCTGTTTGAGTTATTCCTGTAGGATAATGGCCCACAGTTCCATCCATGTTACTACCAATGACATGATTTTATTCTTTTTAATGACTTCATAGTGTTCCATGGTGTATTTATGCCACATTTTCTTTATCCACTCAACCACTGATGGACACTTAGGTTGCTTACATGACTTTGCTATTGTGAATAGTGCAACAATAAACATAAGAGTACAGGTATCATTTTGATAAAATCATTTCTTTTCCTTCGGGTAGATACCCAATAGTGGGGTTGCTAGGATGAATAGTAGTTTTATCTTTATTTGTTTTAGAATTATCCGTATTGTTTTCAAGGGGTTGAACTAATTTCCATTCCCACCAACAGTGTATAAGTGTTTTTCTCCACCTTCTTGCCAGCTTCTGTTATTTTTTACTTTTTAATAATAGCTATTCTATTTGGTATAAGATGGTATCTTATTGTGGTTTTAATTTGCATCGCTTAGGTGATTATTGTTAAGTATTTTTTACATGTTTGCTGCCATTTTTTTTTTCCATAATTTTTTTTTTTAATTATACTTTAGGGTTTTAGGGTACATATGCACAATGTGCAGGTTTGTTACATATGTATCCATGTGCCATGTTGATTTCCTGCACCCATTAACTCGTCATTTAGCATTAGGTGTATCTCCTAATGCTGTCCCTCCCCCCTCCCCCCACCCCACAACAGTCCCCGGAGTGTGATGTTCCCCTTCCTGTGTCCATGAGTTCTCATTGTTCAATTCCCACCTATGAGTGAGAACATGCGGTGTTTGGTTTTTTGTCCTTGCAATAGTTTACTGAGAATGATGTTTTCCAGTTTCATCCATGTCCCTACAAAGGACACGAACTCATCATTTTTTATGGCTGCATAGTATTCCATGGTGTATATGTGCCACATTTTCTTAATCCAGTCTATCGTTGTTGGACATTTGGGTTGGTTCCAACTCTTTGCTATTGTGAATAGTGCTGCAATAAACATACGTGTGCATGTGTCTTTATAGCAGCATGATTTATAGTCCTTTGGGTATATACCCAGTAATGGGATGGCTGGGTCAAATGGTATTTCTAGTTCGAGATCCCTGAGGAATCGCCACACTGACTTCCACAATGGTTGAACTAGTTTACAGTCCCACCAACAGTGTAAAAGTGTTCCTATTTCTCCACATCCTCTCCAGCACCTGTTGTTTCCTGATTTTTTAATGATGGCCATTCTAACTGGTGTGAGATGGTATCTCACTGTGGTTTTGATTTGCATTTCTCTGATGGCCAGTGATGATGAGCATTTCTTCATGTGTTTTTTGGCTGCATAAATGTCTTCTTTTGAGAAGTGTCTGTTCATGTCCTCTGCCCACTTTTTGATGGGGTTTTTTGTTTTTTTCTTGTAAATTTGTTTGAGTTCATTGTAGATTCTGGATATTAGCCCTTTGTCAGATGAGTAGGTTGCAAAAATTTTCTCCCATTCTGTAGGTTGCCTGTTCACTCTGATGATAGTTTCTTTTGCTGTGCAGAAGCTCTTTACTTTAATGAGATCCCATTTGTCGATTTTGGCTTTTGTTGCCATTGCTTTTGGTGTTTTAGACATGAAGTCCTTGCCCACGCCTATGTCCTGAATGGTATTGCCTAGGTTTTCTTGTAGGATTTTAATGGTTTTAGGTCTAACATATAAGTCTTTAATCCATCTTGAATTAATTTTTTTATAAGGTGTAAGGAAGGGATCCAGTTGCAGCTTTTTACATATGGCTAGCCAGTTTTCCCAGCACCATTTATTAAATAGGGAATCCTTTCCCCATTTCTTGTTTTTGTCAGGTTTGTCAAAGATCAGATAGTTGTAGCTATGCGGCGTCATTTCTGAGGGCTCTGTTCTGTTCCATTGATCTATGTCTCTGTTGTGGTACCAGTACCATGCTGTTTTGGTTACTGTAGCCTTGTAGTATAGTTTAAAGTCAGGTAGCGTGATGCCTCCAGCTTTGTTCTTTTGGCTTAGGATTGACTTGGCGATGCGGGCTCTTTTTTGGTTCCATATGAGCTTTAAAGTAGTTTTTTCCAATTCTGTGAAGAAAGTCATTGGTAGCTTGATGGGGATGGCATTGAATCTATAAATTACCTAGGGCAGTATGGCCATTTTCACGATATTGATTCTTCCAACCCATGAGCATGGAATGTTCTTCCATTTGTTTGTATCCTCTTTTATTTCATTGAGCAGTGGTTTGTAGTTCTCCTTGAAGAGGTCCTTCACATCCCGTGTAAGTTGGATTCCTAGGTATTTTATTCTCTTTGAAGCAATTGTGAATGGGAGTTCACTCATGATTTGGCTCTCTGTTTGTCTCTGATTGGTGTTCTAAAGAAAAGCTAGCTAAATCAGTAACTGCTTTCAAAGCATAATTGTCTCACCAAATTTTATAGATTAAAGGTCACATTTAAACATAATGTGAAACATCGCTTATTTATTTATGAAATACTTTTTCTACTTCAAAATTACATTTTAAATAATTTTTAGACATGAAAATGTTAGACGGGAAACACCACCAATGATGGTAGTAGGGATATAATTTATAGTATTACTGGACTGCTCTATGCCCTTTGGGGAAAAAATGCCCTGGGATAAGGTTATGAGAGGGGAACATAGGTAATTTGTCCCAGTAAAACTTATCTTTCTCCTGTATTTGGGGGAAAACATTTAAAAACATATGTACTTGGAAAACACTGAATGTATGGAAAAAACCTAATGGTTGCATATTAGAGTTAAATGTATATAACATGTTGTACAAAAGAAACTGCATGTTGGAACATGTCTCTAAAACTCACATCACAGTGAAATCTTTCCCTTAATGGAAGAAAAGAAAAAATGGAGCCCCATAAAATCTTCCCTAGAATAAAGTAAAATACATCATGCCCTAAATTTTTGTATAGCCTCCTTGGATGTTCTGATGTTCAGAGTGTTTAATTTTATGTTCTTTAAGCTCAATCACTGAAATATGGAACACAGAATTATATTTTTCAGCCATTATTGAACTTTCAGTTCAGTTAATTCTTATACTTAGTCAAATAGGAATTATAACTAGAGAGGACTTTGATAAATCTGGTTTTGGATCTTAGAACTGAGGTTAGAGAGACAGATTATAATAAAGGACTATATTGAATTTATAGGGTTTTTTGGGGGTTTATTTGTCTAGGCAAATATTAATCTATTTTTATCATCAGAATGGAACTTGATGTTAATAAGCTAGGAGGGTAACAGAGTAAATAAGTACCAATTGTTTTGTTTCCTCTTGTGTCTTCCTTTTCTCCCTTGTACTTCACCTAGTACTTCACTTACTCACTACCCTGTTGCTGTCCTGTTGGAATGATTTTCTTACTGATCCTAGGAGACAACTCATTGTCTTTACAGAGAGAATTGCCCTATGACTGGGCATGCCATTTGGACATAGTTTTCCAAACTTGTCTTGCCTGTTACAGTGGTTCTGTGATATTGTGGTGTCGTATTTATCACTACTCTTTACTTTGTTTTTTCCTCTCCTCTTCCTTCCTCTCTTTTGAAAATATCACATTTTAGTAAAGAGCTCAAGGTCTCAATTCTGGAATAAAACTTCAGGAGTTAAAATTATAACCCCCACATTTACCAGTTGGGTGACTTTTAAGAAGTAGTTTAACCTCTTTATTTCTCAGTCTCCCCATCTATAAAATGACCCTATTAATTTTATTTACCATGTAGCAGTTTAAGATTATTAAATGAAAAAATACAGATATGTATTAAATGTATAGCTCATAAAAAGCACTCCAAAACGTTAGTTATTACTTATTAAAGTTTAGAGGTGATAGTTAGAAGCCAATAGTGACCTGAGAGAGACCTTGAGGCATATAAGTAATACATTTTTAACTCTATATTCCTTTTTTTTTTTTTTTTTTTTTTTTTTTTGTGAGACGGAGTCTCGCTCTGTCGCCCAGGCTGGAGTGCAGTGGCGCGATCTCGGCTCACTGCAAGCTCCACCTCCCGGGTTCACGCCATTCTCCTGCCTCAACCTCCCGAGTAGCTGGGACTACAGGCGCCCACCACCACGCCCGACTAATTTTTTGTATTTTTAGTAGAGACGGGGTTTCACCGTGTTAGCCAGGATGGTCTCGATCTCCTGACCTCGTGATCCGCCCGCCTCGGCCTCCCAAAGTGCTGGGATTACAGGCGTGAGCCACCGTGCCCGGCCTTTAACTCTGTATATTCTTTCTGCCATTTGGTTTGGTTTGGGTTTTTAAATGAAAATATGTAAGAATAGGTAAGCCATGAATAAAAGGGGAGAAAATAAGACTGGCATTCTTTCTCTCTGTCATTTACAAACTTATTGGGAGGAATTGAATGGTTTTGTATTTAACCTTTATCTACAGCAATCTGTATGGTGTATCTGATCTATATTTTTTTATTCCTAATCAATACCTGGAAGCATTCAGACGTCAGCAGACATTAACAACAAACCTCTTTGGGGGTTTGTGTTTGTAGCTTTCAGTAATCAGATCAGTCCACTCTAACTCCTTTAGTTTATTGTTTCATTAACTACAGAGATGATTAAAACTGAGTTATGTTCTTAACAATGCGGCTAAACATGCCTCCGTTGTTGTAATTAAATTTCCATTATATTCTGTGTGTTGGATTTGGAAATAAATGTGTTCTACTGTAACAGTTTATTGGGAAAAGTGTTATATTTCAGACTTGGATTAGTATTTTCTTTAATGTTTGGTTGTTGCCAATTTAACTTTGGCAACATTTATCAATAAATATAGCAAGTAGTAATATTAATGGCTTAAATATTGATTGTTCAAGGTTGGCCTTTGTTTTAATCAGTTAAGGAGCAATTATTGAACAACCTTCAGCTTAATCAATGCCTTGCTCACTGCCTTCATGTAGTCCCTCTTTCCCCGCTCTAGTAGCATCCATTTGTGTTTGTTTATTCTGTTTGAACTTTATGAGAAACTATTTCACAGTAGCTTATTGTTTTTATAATATTTAGTATATTGAAGTCAAAAAGAATATTTTTTTCTACAACCTATTCCATGCTTTTGCCCCTTTATATTGAACAATCTAGAAACTCCAGGATTATTTTCTTTGCTTCTTTGGGAAAGCTCCAAATTTCTGATTCAGTTACTTGGATCTCCATTTAGGCTTAAATGATTCACCAGCTAATTAACACAGCTGAGTAATGATAATATTAATCTTGAAAGGCCTTTTGGGGGCATTGTAAAAGTAAACTCCAGATTTTTACAGTAGCTGTATTGAGATAAGATTACAGATCTCTTATTTAACCTGTGTTGGAATGATTGTTAATGTTCTGCGCTGTTGATATGCTTATGATGTTGTATTTTACATAAATATATAATATTGTACATAAAAATAAACGAAACTGTAGAAACATAATTATCATCATATGTGTGTATAAGTTTCATTCTCTGTATATCTGTATCATGTACATTCATATTTTTAAAAATATTTTTTAAAATGAGGTATTTCTTGCATGAATTACAGCAAGGTGCCTGATTACTTCATTTTCCCATCTACATCTCTGAATGTCATCTAATATATCTGTTAAACAAAAAAAAGAGGGTTATTTAGAATATCAACTGCAGAATAACCATGTATGCTACCACCAGATGTTACCACATTTATGAAAGTAAAACGTTTAAGGAAAACAAAACATTGGTGAAAGTAAAACTTTTAAGGAAAACAAAACAAAACAAAACATTTTAGTGTTTACTTCCTTTATATTTCAACATTGTCCATTAAAATTCTTCTCAGGAAATGGAGATAGATAAAATGCAATACTTGTGTTTTTTTTTCTTTTTGGAAATAGAATAAATATGTGCCCTTAGGCACTCTTCTTCAAGTTTCTCACTTGGGCCATGATTATACAGATTCTATTTAAACAATGAAATGCTTGGATTACATACATTTAATAACCAGTAATCACACATAATATGTATGTGTATATATACATATATATGCACGTACATGTATGTATGTATGTGTATATATGTGTGTATGTATGTATATATGTGTACATATATACGTATATGTGTGTACATATATACGTATATGTGTGTACATATATACGTATATATGTATATATGTGTACATATATACATATATATGTATATATGTGTGTATATATGTATATATGTGTATATATATACGTATATATGTATATATGTATATATATGACATGATTTACGTCCGATTCACCTGTCTTTTGCCAACATCTAGTATTGAGACTAACACATAGTCGGTGCTAAATGTTTGTAGAATATTGTTAACTTTTACAATATGTGTAATGCAAAATAGCTATACAGATATACACAGTTAAGAATAAACTATATGTAATTTACAGCTACAGTTGTGTAAAGTATGCTGTACTTGGTTTTGGCACGTGAGAAATTTCTTTTGGCTATTCAAAACCTTTTGCAATTCTAAAATGCTTATCTTGAAAATTCTTACTGAACTAATGGGAACACTTGAATTTCTGATTAGTAGTGGGGAATTCAGCATAATTGTACTAGAGTTTAATTGTGATGTGTTCTTCAAACCATAATTGTTTTATATCACTCTAGTGCCTGGGAATAATCAGAACCATAGCCATTTTATAACAAAATACTGCAATGATATGCTAGAGCCAACTCATATTGGATTGCAAGAATGGGTGGCTAGTATCTCTTCTCAATTCCATGTTCATAGATTTCACATTGGTGGCTTCAAAAAAGCCATACTGGCAGTATTTCCTCAAGAAAATGGGCAAAAGCTACAAATCAGGGCTTTTTTTGTTCCCCAGAAAGCCAGCTTTTAAACCTTTGTTAGCTCATCACTGGAAATATCTAACAACTCAAAGATGCTCCATTTGTTTAGGCTTTTAAAAATGGATATTTTCATTTTTCTCATTTTACATAGTAAACATTGTCTTACACATTTTTTTTTCTGTAAGAATCTGTTGTGAAATTCAGGAAATATAAATAAGGAAAATATAAAAAGGGAATATAACTGAAATTTTAAAGAAAAGAGGATGACGTAGAAATATGACAGATACAGAGAAATGAAGTACTGGAAAGACATTTTTTAGAAGTGGATCTCATGTAGAGTAGTAAACTAACACATGAAACAGTGATGGATTGAGTAATGTGCCACTCATGAAATTATTCTTGTAAGTTTCTCTTGAAAGCTCTTTAGGCCCTTATATCTCCTTATGAGCTTCACTAAAGAAATGCTTTAAATAAATATTTGAAATCCCCTTTTCCCTTAAATCAAAAATGTCAGATTAATTTAAAGCAACTTACCTGTTAGTTTATGTTAGTTATATCTGTTAAGATATATCCATATTTTTGTAAGCTATTGAAGAGAACAATAAACATACACCTCATATTCCTGCACTTGACTGAAATATAAATGGAATTGTTTTTTTCATGTTGGTAATTAGCAAGAGTTACCTTTAGTAATAAGAATCCCCTTAGACTGTAATTTAATAAGGCAACCTTGCATCTACTGAATATTTCTTTGAATGGTTATTCTATGGATATTTCCCTGACACAGATGTGCTTTCAACAATGAAATGGTGATAATGATGGGGTAAAAAATATTTTGTAAAATATTATGACATTATGTTGCCCTTTGGACTTCAGAAATTATCTAGAAGTCTAAATAATTCTGTTTTACTTTTAATATTTACTTATTAATATAACTGTGGCAGCCTCTGAATATGCAACTGCATGGAATGATTATAAAATGAGGTTGAGCATGTAACTGCATGATATAGATGGCTTGTAAAGATGTTTAATTACTCATACTAACAGATATGTCCTGCATAATATTATTTAAGTTTGCAGGCAATGCATTGTGGGGGGGCCATTGAAAGTCTTGTTTTGACAGCAATTTTAATTTCCATTCCATTTGGATAATTAATATGTATCAACGGTCACATCTTATGGATATTAAATTTCCAGTATGTATGTAGAGCAAAAAATAAATAAATAAATAAAATAGGCTTCAGTTAAATGTCACACAGAATTTAAGTGTACAGAAAAATCATATGAAGTCCAGATTCAAAAGAGGGAGTTTTAATGTTAAAACTATATTTTAATTTTGAAAGAAGGTGCTTGTTTTGGAATTTATCTCAAGAGCTTGAGCAAATAAAATTTTGGGTATTATTGAATTAGAAATAGCTTAGTGTTCTTTAATAAATTTCATTTCCCATTGTAAATATTAAGCAAATTATTATTTTATATTTTCCTTTAGGGATATGTGAACTTCATATTGTAATTATGTGATATATCTGATAATTGACTTTAACTTTTACTAAATTTACACAAAGAATCTTTAAGTCTGTGAATCCTTAGCAAATCCTTTCTATTTAATGCTCAAAGTAATTTAAGAGTGATAATTGTATAAAGATGAGTAAGTTAGCTATGGGAAGTTTTTTTCTCTCTTTCTCAGAAGTTAAGCCAACTTCTGTGATTTTTCTTTCTTTCTTACTTATTTTACCCCAAATCTTACCATATTCATTTTTGATGTATACTTCCGTATTTACTTAGATATACCCATACATTCACCAGTATTTTTTCCCATTATTCATTCTTGAATTTTACGCATTCAATCTGGAAAGATTTATTTTGATTTAAATTTACTGTAGTGAGAAATGGTTGGTAGTAAACTCTGCTACTTTGTTCTCATTTTTAAAAGATATTTTTATTGGGTATAGAATTCCAGGTTGAGAATTGTCATCAATCAACACACTGAAAATATTATTCTATTGTCAATTGGTTTCCATTTTTGCTGACAAAATGATATTGATTGATTTAAATGACACATCTGAAGTTGATTTATCCTTTCTATTTTGTTACTTGTGATATCTCTTTGTTTTTGGCATTCAGCTTTTTTATTATAAAGTGCTAGGTATAGATCGTTGTATGTTTGTTTTTCCTGATAGAGATATTTTGGGCTTTCTTGGTGTGAGGTATTATATCTTCCAACAATTCTAGAAATATTTTTATACTGTATGTATGATAATTACTTCTATTCTTTTTGCTATCTCTTTCTAGAAATTCAAAGAGACATAATTTTTAATTTTCTCTTCATATTATTTTATTTTAAACTATTCATCTCCTCTCTGTAATGAATTTTTTCTCATTCATCTTCTAATTTATTCCGTTGTATCTATAGTGCAAATTCAACCCATTCTTCTAAGTTTCTAAAATTAATTTTTGTATTTTTTATTTCTAAAATATCTATTTGGTTGCTTTTCAAGTGTACTTTATTAATTTAATACTTTCTAGCTCCTTGCTCATATTTTAAGGGTTTTTTGGAAACATAATAACCAGTTTGGTTATTAATTTTTATATAAAAAGTCTATGTGAGTCTGATTTTTCTTCTATTTCTACTTTCATTCATACCAACTTGCTGCCTTATTTGTTTTGTAATTTTTCACTGCAGGGACATGTTTCTAGGAAACAGTTTACTGGGTAAATTATTTGAGGCTATATTGAAGTTGCATTTTCTCCAGTGAAAATTTGCCATTGATTTAATTCTTCTCATGATGCTTTTACGCTCAATAGGTAACATAAAAATGGAAACATACTGCAAAATTGCATGAATTCTTGTTATTAAAATTTTGTGGTTTCATTTTTTGTTTTAATTTTGAATTATTTAATATTTCTATTTAATGCTAAAATCAAGACAGATGAAGTTTTTTCCTGTAGCCTTGTGTTTCTCTTTAAACCTTTTACTGAGTTGCTATTCCTTAGGTTCTCAGATTTATACGATGTCTTCTAGTGTTTTCCATACCTGGGGTAAAACTTGGGCTTTTCCTTCTGTGTATTGCACCTTATATAAACAGATGCTGAAGGATATCAAGATTTCATTTAGAGAGGGTAACGCTGACTTTGGCATTTACTGAACTTCTACAATTTTCGCTTTATTCTTTGACCTCTGTGGACTTTTTGTCTTGCTAGCTCAGTGATGTATTTTAAAGGATACAGTTATTTGACTGTGTGTGTGTGTGTGTGTATATATATGTATTTACTTGGATATACCCATATATTCACCAGTATTTTTGCCCATCATTTTTTCTTGAAATTTAGACATTCAATTTGGAAGGATTTATTTTGATTTATATTTATTTTAGTGAAAAATGGTTGGTAGTAAACTCTATTACTTTGTTCTCATTTTTAAAAGATATTTTTACAGGGACACACACACGCATCCCTATAATATGTACAATTAATACATATTTAATTTTTCTTCATACAGTTTTTTGCATTGTGACAATCAAGTTATGAAAACAAAATTCTAGGAAACATTTTCATTATGTAAATGCTTAGGTCTCAGGCATGCTATATTTACTGAATCAGAGTATTCATATCTATGATAAGAATTTACATATGTCTTTCTTATAACAAACTCCAAAAGTAATTCTGGTATATCCTCCTGATTAAGAAAAATAGCTATGGGAAATGCAAATCAAAATCACTGAGATACTACCTTACTCCTGCAAGAATGGCCTTAATTAAAAAGTCAAAAAATAATAGATGTTGGCATGGATGTGGTGAAAAGGGAACACTTTTATACTGCTGGTGGGAATGTTACTCGTACAACTACTGTGGAAAACAGTGTGGAAATTCCCTAAAGAAATAAAAGTAGAACCACCGTTTGATCCAGCAATCTCACTACAGGGTATCTACCCAGAGGAAAAGAAGTCATTATACTAAAAAGATATTTGCACATGCAGGTTTATAGCAGCACAATTAGCAAGTGCAAAAATACAGAACCAGCCCAAATGCCCATCAATCAGAGTGGATAAAGAAATTGTGATACACACACACACACACACACACACACACACACACACCATAGCATACTACTCAGTCATAAAACAGAACAAAATAATGGCCTTTGCAGCATCTTGGATGGAGCTGGAAGCCATTGTTCTAAGCAAAGTAACTCAGAAATGGAAAACCAAATATCGTTCATTCTCACTTACAAGTGGGAGCTAAGATATGTGGACGCAAAGGCGTAAGAATGATATGACAGACTTTGGGGACTTGGGAGGAAGGATGGGTCGGAGTGAGGGATAAAAGACCACACATTGTATATGGTGTACACTGCTCAGATGACAAGTGCATCAATATCTCAGAAATCACCACTAAAGAGCTTATCCATGCAATCGGAAACCACTTGTACCCCCAAAACTATTGAAATTTAAAAAAAAAGAACAACTGCTGTAAGATATACTTGAGGTTATGTCTGAATACACATCCAAAAATCATTTAGTCATAAGTTTGTAGACAATGTGAATGAGCAAATGTGGGATCCCCCTGCTTACACACTATATGTTTGCAAGGACGAGGTTCCAGACAAAGGGTCTGATGGAGGACTCAAATGAACTAGTTACTTTTTCCTTCCCAGAGGCTGTACTCCATCAGGGCAGGTTCGTTATATTCTCTCAGTTTTCCAGGCCATTATTACTTGCTGTTAAACAGGTGACATCCAGGCAGCAATTAGAATTCACTACTGGTAGCTTAAAAATATATATATAGCAATTTGAATTTCTCACTGATTTATTGGGTTTGGAGGAGTGTACAAGATGGAGAATTGCCTTATTCACTAGGCAATCTGTTAATAATGTTTGAGATAATCTTACATTAATTAAAAAAAGATTGAATTGCTAAGGAGTAGTACACATCAGCACAACTCAAAATACAATAATTCCAAAATGGTAAGTTATTTTTCTCTCTGTGGTTGTTGTTCTGTTTTGTTTTTATTGTTTTTCTTTTAATCTCGTGAAGAAAGAATTCACTGTTCCGAAATTCTGGAGAAGAGACAGTTATTGCCAGCGGCAGTATAGAAGTAAAGATAATTTCAGACAACAGCAGGCTTTCTTGCACATTCTTTTCCATTTCATTAATAACATGGTCCATAAAGAGACATGCTTTGCGAAGCTGAAAGTGGAGATAGGAATTCCTCAGAAAGAGCAGACATCTGTGCAAATGACTAACATTTTTTAGATACAACATTCCCTTTTTTTCACTGGCTTCTTAGTAAGTTGCTGATGGAAGACAAGGCAACGATTAGCAACCTCATCCATTAGCCATCCTGCTTTTTAATCACAACCTATACCACAGTGTGTGTGCATGTGTGTGTTTTATCCCCCTGCTGAAAACAGTAAATTTCCTGGATTTCTTTGAACTACACCCAGAGTGTAGGCTGACCTGGTCTTAAAGGACTCCATTAAATATCATGCCCATGTAAGTAAAGCTGGCCTGTTTTCTTCCCTATTGTATGTGTAACTCTTAGAGCAGGGCATCCAGTGAATGCCTGTCAGTGTGTTTTCACACTGCAATGAAGAAATACACAAGACTGGGTTATTTATGAAGGAAAGAAGTTTAATTGACTCACAGTTCCACATGGCTGGGGAGGCCTCAGGAAACTTACAGTCATGGCAGAATTGGAAGCAGGCACCTTCTTCACAAGGCAGCAGGAGAGAGAGAGAATGAAATGGAAAGGAAGAACTTGCAAACACTTAGGAAAACATCAGATCTCATGAGAACTCATTATCTTGAAAACAGCATGGGGGAAATTGCCACCATGATCCAATGACCTCTCACCCTTGATACGTGAGGAATACAGGTCCCTCCCTCTTCTTGTGGGGACTAGAATTAGAGATGAGATTTGGGTGGGGACACATAGCCAAACTATATTGGAGTGTTCATTAAGTGCTTTTTGACTAAGTGTATAAATGTGATTTGATCATTTTTATTTTCGAAATTTTACAACTTCTTACTGCCTCCATTGTTACTACCCCGATTTAAATGCATGGGGCTCCTACCTGGTCTTCATACCCTTCCTTTCTTCTCCAAAACCTGTTTCTATCACAGCAGCAGAATGAACCCCTTCAAACACAAGTCAATTCGTGCTACTCCTCTGTTCAGAACCTTCAATAGTAGCCCGTTTCACCAAAAATAAAAGCTAATGCAGTCTGTAAGACTATGTGGCCTGTCTTCTGAGCATCTCCTTGATCTTTCATCACTCAGTCTTTTCTTTAATCTGGCCCAACAGCACTGACCTCTTTGCTGCTTTTTGAACATGCCAGACACATTTCTACCTTAGTGTCTTCAGACTCATCTTTCCCTTCCCTAGAACAGCCTTCTTCCATATTCCGCCTGTTTCACGTACTGAGGTACCCTAGCACCGCATAGCAATTGTAATCAAATGACACATGTTTTATTAAGGGAACATATAGAAGTAGAAGTCCCTTGAGAACTAAAATGTTTTCTTAACTTTTAATTTCAGGGGTACATGTGCAGGTTTCTCATACAGGTAAACATTTGTCATTGGGGCTTGTTGCATAGATTATTTCATCACCCAGGTATTAAACCCCGTACCCATTAGTTGTTTCTCCTGATCCTCTCCTTCCTCCCTCTCACCTTCTACCCTCCAGTAGGCCCCAGTGTCTGTTGTTCCCCTCTTTGTGTCCATGTGTTCTTATCATTTAACTTCCACATATAAGTGAGAATATGCAGTATTTAGTTTTCTTTTACTGTGTTAGTTTGCTAAGGATAATGGCCTCCAGCTCCATCCATGTGCCTGCAAAGGACATGATCTCATTTTTTATGGCTGTCTAATATTCCATGGGGTATATATATATCACATTTACTTATCCAGTCTATCATTGCTGGACATTTAGGTTGATTCCATGTCTTTGCTACTGTGAATAGTGATGCAATGAACATACATGTGCATGTGTCTTTATGATAGAATGATTAATATTCCTTTGGGTATATACTCAGTAATTGGATTGCTGGGTTAAATAGTAATTCTGACTTTAGGTCTTTGAGGAATCTCCACACTATTCTCCACAAATGGTTGAACGAAATTACACTTCCACCACCAGCGTATAGCGTTCCTTTGTCTCCACAGCCTTGCCAGCGTCTGTTATATTGACTTTTTATAATAGCCATTCTGACTGGTGTGAGATGTTATCTCATTGTGGTTTTGATTTGCATTTCTCTAATGGTCAGTGATACTGAGCTTTTTTTCATATGCTTGTTGGCCATGTGTATGTCTTCTTTTGAAAAGTGTCTGTTAATGTCCTTTGCCCAATTTTTAATGTGGTTCTTTTCCTTTTTATTGTAAATGTGTTTAAGTTCCTTATAGATGTGGGATACTAGACCCTTGTCAAATGCATAGTTTATGAACATTTACTCCCATGATGTAGGTAAGATGTCTGTAGATTGACCGTTCCTTTTGCTGTACAGAAGCTCTTTAGTTTAATTAGATCCCATTGGAGGTCATGGGTATTTAATCTATCGTGTTCCCTTTTGTGGCACCATTGACAATAACATTGACTAGGTGCTCAATAATGTGCCCTCAATAAATATCAATTGAAGAGACAGTGAACTGAATAAAGAAATAGAGTTCCAGGTGTGTGGAATGATTGGCCAAAGGCCACACTGATTCCTAATGTTAAAACCTCACAAAAGTCTTAGGAGGTGTGAAGCAGTTTGGATACAAGACCCAGCTTAGTCAGCATTCTTACAGTAGGATTTTCTTCCCTCACAGGTATATTAAGTAGATGGGTCACAATGGAACATAAGGTATCCTCTCTTCCTTGTTTTATCTGGGAAGAGACCTGTATTTAGGCCACTATTAAATCCTCAACACTTGGGAGGACATATGTGTAAGTTCCTTAGGAATTTGTGTTAACCTTAATATGATTGTAACTCTCAGGGAATTTCTTAAGTGTAGTCTTTCCTGAACTTTGACATTCTTGACATCATGTTCTGTTTTGTTTTGTTTGAGGGATCATCTCGGAGGTGCCATGTGCAAATATCAAACAAAATATTATCTGTCATTTCTTACCACACGGCTTTCATAAAATAATCTTTATCCAAAACAAATGAATTAAAAAATAGAACATAATTTAAAGTGGAGTTCTTTAAATTCAATCGAATTAACTTTATGGAAAAGCTTGCCTAAATTGTTTCACATTTCCTTTTGTCTAAACAATGTTCTGTACAACTGTGCTAAGGAATCATTTCTTACACATTTGAACTTGCATAAGCACAAGCATTCCTGACACCCAAAGTAATATTACCACTATACTTTTCTGCTGTCTATAAAGACCTCAAGCAATCTAAATGAAGCTGATATGGTTTGGCTGTGTCCCCACCCAAATCTCATCCTGAATTATAGTTCCCATAATCTCCACGTGTCAGGAGAGGGAATCATGGGAGGTAACTGAATCATGGGGGCATTTACCCCATGCCACTGTTCTCTTGATAGTGATTGAATTCTCATGAGATCTGATGATTTGATAAGAGGATTTTCCCCCTTTGCTTGGCACTTCTCCTTCCTGCTGCCATGTGAAGAAGGATGTGTTTGCTTCCCCTTCCACCATGATTGTAAGTTTCCTGAGGCCTTCCCAGCCATGCAGAACTATGAGTCAATTAAATCTCTTTCATTTATGAATTATCCAGTCCCGAGCAGTTCTTTATAGCAGTGTGAGAATGGACAGGTGCCAAGTGAAAATTGTTCTGTAAGGATTAACCAACCATGAGAAAGAAATGTAAAAAGGAATAACCACTTTTTCCAGATCTCAAGGAAACAGATCCATCAATGGCATGCATAACTGACTAGCTTTAATTTTTATTGTCCATTTCCAGGGATAAACATGGGACAGATAAAATAAGTATGGTAGGTAAGAGGCATGATCTCTTGGTTCTAGGATTGTCATAGAGACAGAGGTGAATAGGCTACAGTTTGACCTACCCATTTATTATCCAGAATAATCTCTAGTTTAAAACTTATACCAATGAGGATCCATCAACTAAACTTATGAAATATTACCAAGTGGAAAAACCTAACAAATTGTCATACCACATGCCAATTCATGTATTTGTGTGTTTGTTGCTCACCCATTTTTAAAAAATCTGATCAAGAAATAATTTAAAACAGTATTTGAAGATACACATAATAGAGCAAGAAAATTAGATTAAAATTGTTTGGTCAAATGGAACAAATGAAGGATACAGAAAATAGGTCAGAAACTAAGGTCAATTTGCATTTAACTTCCAAGTAGGCATGTATTCTTTAAATGATCAATCTAACAGTTGTATAGATCAAATATTTGTTTACATGGGGCATAATTTGCAGCTATCAAAAATTAAAATATAAAAATTACTAGAACTTGCCGTGCCATTTCTAAAAGCATATATTTTAAGGGCTTCTTAGAGTAGTATGAAGAAAGGGAAAAGGTTGTTCTTTTTATTACCTGTAACTCCTACCCCAGTCTAACTTGGGGTCAGAAAGTCTCCTTGGAAATAATAGAAAAGGGCCAAGAATATTGACTATCTCCTATACCTTAATTCCAAAATATTGTAATATCCATAAAAACATCTGTGTTTAGTAGAGCACCAGCAATCATTTGAATCAAGTTAATTCATTCTACCAATTTATAGAGCATCTGCTAACTCTAAAATGCCATGCTAGGCACAATATCACAGAACATAGTTCTAGTCCTTTGGATCTGAGAATTAAAGATGGGATCACATAGGAGAGATTATTGTTTGAAGGATTTATATAACTCAGATGAAAGCCTTACAAAAAATAGATATCAAAACTTTTCATATGTATCTGACACATTTTATCATTTTAATCCCTTTGAGGTCTCTGCCTTCTTTAAAATAAGAAACTAGAAGTCAAAGAAACTAAAGCATATTATCGAACCCTCCTATCAAATTAGTTGTTCAGAAAAAAAGGTAGATGCACAAAATCCAAAGAACATGTTAAGTGGTATGGTACACAGTATAAATCAACAGCAACGCCGCTGCACTCCAGCCTGGGTGACAGAGCGAGACTCCGTCTCAAAAAAAAAAAAAAAAAAAAAAAAAAAAAAAAATCAACAGCAAAACCTTCTACAAATTTAATAATTTCAAGTTTATTATGCAGTGTTTGGCCAAAGAGGATGACTTACTCAAGAAATAGTCCAATCCTATTTTTCCTTGACTCAGCTGTAATGAAGATAAAGTCCAACTGATTTTATTTTGCCACTATAGTTAGAAAAATTATCATTATGTACAGTAGACAAAAAAGTCCCTATAAATTCAAAAACATGAATGAATATAAGTGGATGTTCAGTCTTGCTTTCAAGTTTGTTCCAGTTATCCACTGCTGTGTAACAATACACTGTAAACTTAGCAGCTTAAAACATCATCTTAGGCCGGGCACGGTGGCTCTCGCCTGTAATCCCAGCACTTTGAGAGGCCGAGGCGGGCGGATCACGAGGTCAGGAGATCGAGACCACGGTGAAACCCCGTCTCTACTAAAAATACAAAAAATTAGCTGGGCACAGTGGCGGGTGCCTGTAGTCCCAGCTACTCGGGAGGCTAAGGCGGGAGAATGGTGTGAACCCAGGAGGCGGAGCTTGTAGTGAGCCGAGATTGCACCACTGCACTCCAGCCTGGGTGACAGAGCAAGGCTCTGTCTCAAAAAAAAAAAATCATCTTTTTTACTGATACTGAGGACCGGGACCTCCAGAGGGTCAGCTTGGCACTTCTATTCCATGGGTGCCAACTAGATCAGTTAGGAACTGGAGTGGACTAGAAGATACAGAATAGCTTCAGCGACCTGTCTGGTACCTTGGTGAGAACAGCTAGAGGGCTGGGTCAGCTGAGCTACCCCCTTCTCCATATGTTCTCACGGTTTCTCCAAGCGGTCTTTCTGACAAGTAATCAGACTTCTTACATAAAAACCCGGGGCTTGAAGAGGCCAGCCAAAGCTGCCAGTTTTCTCACACACATGCTTGGCCTTGATCTGGCAAAGTCAATCTTCTGTCACGTTGCGTTGGCCTAAACCATTACAAGACACTCTGGATTCAAAGAAACCAAAAACAGACTTTATCTTTCTCTGCAAGTAATATCAAAGAACTGTGACCATCCTTAATCCTCTACAAAAGAGTAGTTTCTGTTTAGTTTCTGAAGTGGTTTAATAATAGTATACATGTCATAATGCTAACTGGAAGTAGAGAACAGATTAGTTGACTCTTGGGATCCTGTCCATGCTTGTTATTTATTCATTTATGCCATATGAGTTTTCCAGGTATAGTTAGCTCATATCATGCTTTCATCATGTTTTAATAACAGTTGAAGATTTTTTTTAAAGAGGAATGGATATTAAGGACATAAAATGGCCCTATTTTTAAAATTCATCCTATATTGGGTTCAATTTTCTCCTGTGATGCAGGTTTTGTTGCATAATTCTACTTGTGGCACATTTTGGGGATTTATGTTTAAAGCCAGTTTAAGAAAGAATACTAATCACTAAGAAAAGCAAATACACACACACATATATATGTACGTGAATACATGTGGATATATATGTTTATACATGTGGATAAACATGTAAACATACGTGTTACATATATAGATAAAAATGTACAGATACACACCACAATGGCTCAAATAATCCTTTAGGAAATAACTATACCGAAAAGATTCCCTTTATTTCTTTATAGTCATGTTTAGGGTAAAACACTAAATAGAAACATTAAAACCACCACCAAAAGAAGACATTCCCAATATGGCCAGAGATCTGGTTTTTTGATCAATGGCAACATTCTCTGTTTCTGCAGCTTTTGATTTACAGCTTCAGAAAGACTTTGAAAATATAATAGAACATCTTTAATTAAATCCCCCAAACTCACATTCACAGATAAATAATAACCCATCAGCTATTTTATTCTCTAACTGTACCCCAGAGAACTTGACAATCTTAATCACTTCAGCCATTTATACCTTCATTTGGGCTTTATTTCAGTCAAGCCATTTAGTGGAGTTTATCTAAATTACAGTATCTGTTTTCTTATCACACGTTCAGAGCTGTAACACAGAAACTAATTTCAGGCGCAAAATAGAATATCTCAGAGGCCCAGACATCAGTACTACAGGCGCATTAGAATGAAAAGTTACCTGTCACTAATGGATATTTGTCTGTGTAATGAGCTCAGGTGAAAGCAACTGTGGCTATACTAAAATTAGGGGACACCAGTAGCATTACAGAATTCTAACTCTGAGAGAACGTACAGATTTTTGTTTTCAAGCTCTGGAAGTGAGAACATTTTGAATAAGATATATCTTGAAATACGTTCCATTACTTATTTTGGGAATAGATGAGTAGAATCCCAAGCAAAGGAAAGCAGCCCTGCTATTGCTCAAATACCATATCATGTAGGCGATGTTTCAGCAGAAGCAATTTTATCACTTATAACAATTGTCCTTAACATGACACCATTCTGCAAAGCTCGAGTGGTAATCAAATAGCACTGTACATAATGATATCATTTTAGCATAAATATTCAAAAGGGACATTAATGCCAAATTAATTCATTTTGGAAAAGTGGATTTTTTTTTTCTGTTTTAACTCTAAATTGTTCCAAAGTGGCCTCATTGATTCAGAATTTAGTGTAACATGTTATATTGATAGCCTTGCAGATATGTCTCCATGGAAACGGCAGCATGATAGTTCCTGAAATGAGTATCTCATTCAGAAACAGCAGAGAACAGATCATTTAGTTCATCACCTAGTTTCTCCCTTCATCATCACATTTTGGCTTTTGAAGCCTCTGCGTTCTATGCTCCAGCTGAACTCAAATGCTTTCCACCACCTCCATAGACAGCATTATCTTTCCATTAGAGAATTTCAGACATACTTTTTCTTTTGTCTAGCAGTTTATTTCTACCTTTTTACCTGTCTTCTTCCTATTCATCTTTCTAGTTCAAACTTAATTTTCTCTAAGAAGCCCTTATTCCCTAACTCATACCCTCCTGCACCTCACTGCCTTAGAAACTGGTGTGATGGACATAGTTATGCCTCCCACACCGCTTTGAGGATAGGCTTGTTGCTCAGCTGCCTGGAATCCTGTCATCAGGTAGCGCTCAGTCGATAGCACTTTGGTATCACTTAAGCTGTAGAGAGACACCTCGTTCAAGGTCACACTCTTTCCAAGGTAAGATGAACCATATTAAATTATTGGTTGAGATGATGATATAAAGACCTAGCCATTTTGGTCCAATGAGGGGAAGCCTCACAGGACATTTCAGCTCTGGAACTTCCTGTAGATTGACTAGGCTAACAGCAGGCCTGAAGATCAGCTTGACTTCACCCTCTGCCCGTCATACTTGCTTCATCCCCTTCAAATGCTGATCCCAGGGTAACCCCTGGTAAATATTCTGCATTCTAAACTCCAACTCAGAAAAGCCCATGTGCTAAACATAATCATGAGTCATTATACCTTGATCTTGCCATGCCATATTATTGCGATTCAGACAATTTTGTGATCATCTTTTTATCTCTGTTTAACACAAGAAGATAAGTAGATACTCAATAAATATGGAATAATTAATGGTTGGTTTAATGAACAAATAGATTTCTCGAAGACAGAATTTTGGGATAATATTGTTTTAAGGAAGAATGTCTACATCAGTAAATAGATACTGCTGAATCCAGTATCATTCCTTGGAGACTTTTAAAAATTCCATATGAAGTTATCAGTGAGAACTGTTACGGACCACACACTCTACCTAAGAGATACGTATTGAATAATGGCTTTGCTTTTCTGCAAATTCTATTGACTTTCCTAGACACACTCTTTGTACTGTTGTCTCTTTTTTCCCACCATGCAAATTAATTGCCCCTTTCTACCTTTTCACTTTCACATTTAGCAGTTTAATAGATGTAAATAAGCCTGAATTATGAAGAAGAAAACAAATACAAACCATGACAAAGCAAATGGACAAACCAAAGGAAAAATAAATTAAAAATAAAATACAGTAAATTTCTTGTGTGTATACAAATTTGATAAAGATTCCAAGCTGAATATTTACAAGTTAAAAGCTGAAGCTGGTAATAGTTTTAGGAATTTATGCAGTAACATTACTTCTACTCTCCATGACATTGGATTTCTGATTCTGATCGAATACTTTTTTATAATGATATTTTTATTGAACTGTATTAAAGTGCAGAATTCAATCAGATTAAGTTGAAGGCATTTTTATGGTTTCTAGACTGCATGACAACCTGACCTTTTGCTTTCATGAAGCTGGAGGTATAGACTTTGACTTGTAGTGACTTTACTATGTCATGATGATGGTCATAAATAGGCTGGGTTCTGGCATCAAGTTTGAATCCTGCTCTGCCACTTCCCAGCTGCAAGACATTGGAAAAATTATTTACTCACTACAGGACTTAGTTTCCTCATCTACAAAATGGGATAAAAATTGTACCAACTTCCTAGAATTACTGGGTTGATAAAATGAAATTATACAAATAAAGTGTCAATGTCTATGATTACCATTAATGCTCTTCATCTTCATGGTGATAGTCTTTGGGTAGTGAAGTTAAGAATCTTCATTGTTTTGCCAAATAGCCCTTTGCTGAACTTGATTTTATCTGACACCAAAGTAAGGGATCTGAAGAGCAGTTTGCTTTTCTTGGTTTTTAATGGAATACACCTCTAATCTGGGGAGCTGAAAGGGCTGATGAAGCAGTTTCCTATTGTGTTTGCTCACATGCTGTTGCTGAGCTTGTTGAAAATGATCTGTTTCCAGTAGTCTCCTTACAGTAGGTTGTTCAGAGTAAAATGAAAACAGAACCTGATACCCAATAGTTTGTCATATTCTTCCACCTTATCAGTTGTCCTACCTGATAAATTGTTAGGGATGTCTGTTAGCCTTGGAAATCAAAGTATCTTCATCAGAGTATGTTATTCATGAATGAACTTTCTAATAAGTGGGGTGCTCTACCCTAAGAAATGATTATATTTGGGGGGGAGTACTCACTAATTTCTTTCTTATGCTTCAAACTTTCATTGATTAAAAGTAATCTAATGTATTAACAGATCTTGTTTATTTTTAAACTGTTTTCTGCTCTGGAGTCATATAAGCCATATATATTTTAGTGCTACTTTATACTACTTTATGAGTTCTTATCTTTGAAAGAAAGAGGAGAATGAGATGAGGTTTATAAAATGATTATGGAACATTGCACAGAAATATTATTTGGCATTTTATTTGAGTGTATTATTTCATATAGGATATTGACTTAGTTCCATATTTAACACCACAGACTGATAATGACAAAGTTGAATTTAATTGCTGTCCTAGAGCATTCCAATTTTATATTTGATACATAGAAAAGTTTATATAAATTTACATTTATCCAAATGATACATTTATACTCAATTTAGAATATTACATTTATACTTTGAAAGAAATTAGTACTCACATACATTAATTATTTAACACTAGAATGTTGATGCTAATATTAGTGTATAATTTTCTTCTCAAATTGCAATTTTGGAAGAACTGTAAAGATAATGTATAACTTTTTAAATACTAATTCATGATATCCAGTAGTAGTCATAGTGAATAATTAGCAATCATGTTAATGAAGCTCGGCATCGTAGTCCAGAGACTTAGAGGGATAGATGCTTTGGTTGGCCCAGTACACAACTAACTGATGTATACAATTTGCTAACACATTTAGATTCCTTTGTGAACTGCCTGTACATAAATAAATTATTTTCATAACAGTAAAGTGGAGTCTATTATGACTTTCACACAATGCATATTTAGAAAGAAGTCAGAAGGAACTTTATTCCAGTTAATATTCTATAATAACAATGAAATTATTTATTTCTCAATTCCACAGAACATAGCTTCATGGTTGTGTCCCTTATCCCTAACATGATTCTTGGATACATTATTTTCAAATATTTGTTAAATGAATAGTAGTCTTTTGCTGTAGGCACTGTCTATAGGTTGATTTGTATCTTCCCAAAATTCATTATGTTGAAATCCTAACTTTTAGTACCTCATAACATGACGCTAAAGATTGGATCTTCATAGAGATTATCAAGTGAAAGTGAGTTTTTTAGGTTGAGCTCTACTCCAGTGTAACTGTGGCCTTATGAGAAGAGGACATTATGATACAGAGACAAGCACACAGAGGGAAAGCCATGGGAACATGAAGACAGCCATCTTCAGGCTAAGGAGAAAGGCCTAGAACAGACCCTCTTTTCACAGGCCTCACAAGGAACCAACTCTGCAGACACCTCAGTTTCAAAGTTCTGGTCTCCAGAACTGTGAGGCAATGAATTTTTGTTGAGTTAGCCTCCCACTAATACAGCACTGTAGGAAGCAGAAATACTTGAAATGAGTCAACAATTAGGCCTTTGTTGACTGACAGACTTTTGCCAAGCTCAGGGAGGGATCAGCATCTCCCCTCGGGTTAACTGTGAAATTTGAACCCAGAGCAGCAGATCTCAGTCCCATGTCAAATCACACTGCTCTGGATATACCACCATGGATGTACCACAAGTCATAAGAGATGCCACAATCTATTTATCTTTAATGTGATTCAGAAGTTGGTGAATAATTTACATCTTAAAAGAAGGTCAGCTGATCCTAAGAAGTGTGATAGTCTAATTCCCAAGATGGAAGAACACTCAAACAGGACTACTAAAACAGAAAAACCCGCCAGATAATAGAGAAAAGAGTGTAGTTATGAAAATTCAAAGTATATTAAAAATCGCAACAGTCTCAGACCCTTTGACATGGGGATAAAAAACCTGATACACCTCATTACTCTCAGGGGGCGTCATTGTGATTACAGCCATCTAGCCAATAGCTCCTGGTGACAGTGCAATAAAAAATTATAAGTTATATTCAGCTTATTTTGTGAAAGACATCAGTAAAATAAGTAATAATACATTTTGAAAAAATTTCCAAGACGAAGAGTTAAAAATAAAAATCTAGAATTTCAAAGAGCCATCTTTAGTTATATGATAAAATCCGTTATGTGGAAGAGCTCATTCTCTGATATTTCATTGTTTGTCTTTAACTTGTAACATCGCCCTCTCAGCCCTCTGCCAATAAAGGCAGAATGTGCACCGAATATAGTGTTCCAGTGAATTCGCTGCCCTAAAAATATTAGAGTTTATTACCTTGCTTTAAGGAAGCAAGACGGTATTTTCCAATGAAGGAAAAGATCCGCATTGTACTACATAACACAAGCAATGGATAGAAGGGTGAAGAAAGTAGTCAGAGAGGCTAGCAGCTTTCCTGACATTCTTTATTCATACTATTGCCATGGATTCAGGTATCGTAGACAGGCTTTTTTTTGCATTAGTAACTTTGGTGTATAAGCAAAAAGAGACAGATACACCAGGCTCAGGTCTGTAAGAACCAGTGTGGAAAATTCTGTGGTACAGATTTGCTTGACTGGAAATGTATGCCTATGTGCTGTGTAAAATTAATGACTCTGCTAAATATTTAAATGTTCATAAAATATTCCAACTTCTGCTTCCTTCATGTAGAGATATTTTTTTTTCAATTCCTGAAATTTGGCATTTTTGATTGAGGGAACAATGACACATATGCCTTTGTATAAGAGTACTCATAATTAACAGATTTTCATTAAGTATAAAATGTAATAAAATATTTACATTTTACCAATAAATTTAAATGAAATTATTTTAGGATGCTTCTATAAACTTCATCCAAAAATCAAGGGTGAAATTAGGGAGAGTTTAATTCTTGCCAGTATGTCGGTATCTAACCAGTGTTAACCATAAACCCTAATTAAAGGGTTCTATATATCCAGCATCTTAGTCTTTTCCCCTGAGAAGCAGAGCCTAAGAACGGCCTTATGTGCAGGTAGTCCTATTTTGGGTCTCAGGGAATAGGAGGGAACTAAAAGGAGTAAAAAAGAGAAAGAGTGAAAATCTATTGAAGGATGAGTTAAACAGGTGGTCACAGCTTAGAGCAACTAGAAGCTTATCATGCAGATACTTTTTTAAAGATGAAATACACCTCAGAATTGTTCACCCAAAGTATAGAAGAAGGAACTTTATTTGCCAACTACCATCCCCCATTGACCAAGGGTCGTCCTACAGAATATTTATTCCGTTGCATTTCTAGGTAATACATGGCTGGGTGTTGGAAGGATCAGGAAGTCAGAGCAGAAGTAGAGATGAGGTCAGGGTATGTACCTACAGGAAGCTGAGCAGGCAGAAATGGAGAAAAAGGTGAGCTAACTGAATGGGAAACAGGGCTAAAGAAGTTTTGAATACATACACTATTTACTTTTTGTGCCAGACATCTGATTTCCATGACTTTACTTTTCAACAATATTAAACCTTTTGCTGGTAATTAAAAATGGGTAAAAATATTACTTAAATGACAAGTTAGTTTATTATATCCCACAGGTTTCTAATAAGGATCCAAAGCTTACTAAGACATTACATGTAATAAGTATTGAAAACCAAATATTAATATTCAATTATTATAGTCATATTTTATCTCCAATGATATGTGCAATTGTTACTTACATGTGCTTGCTGGAAAATAATTATGAAAGACAGTTGAAAAATCTAATAAAAGAAATCTTTACCAAAGATGATGAAGTGTAATGAAACAAATCCTTAGCACTTAAAATCTGTTGACAAAAATAAATAAAAAGGCAGGGTCTTGCTCTGTCATCCAGGCTGGTGTGTGGTGGCACAGTCATAGCTCAGCTTACTGCAGCTTCTAACTCCTGGGTTCGAGGGATCCTCCTGAGTAGGTGGGTCTGCAGGCACATGCCACCATGCCTGGCTAATTTTTTAATTTTCTGTAGAGATGGGTGGGGTGGGGGTGGGGGTGGTTCTCACTATGTTGACTGGGCTTGTCTCAAACTCCTGGCTTCAAGCAATCCTCCCACCTCAGCTTCCCAAAGTGCCGAGATTACAGGTGTAAGCCACCGCAACCAGCCAGGTCTTGGCGTTTTAAAGTTTAAACTTTTTCCCACTTACTAGCAATTCTTGTTTGGGGGTGTCAGGGCCAAGATGATCAAAAAATAATGATAATAGTAATAAGAAAGTAAAGCAAGGTCTAAAATTTGCCTAAATTTTAGGAAATACATTAAAAGAGTTTAAATAATCTGGACCTAATTATCAGTTTACTCCATAACTTTATTCTTAAATACTCTTTGTCTTTAACATTTTATTCAATGGCAAGGAATTCTATGAAGAGACAGGTATTATTATCAAAGTCTAATGAAAACAGAGGATAGTTTAAATCAGAACTATCTGATAATATTATATAGTATATAACAATATATATTATAGATTATATATTATACTATATCACAATAATATATAATCTGGCTTTGAGTAACAACAATGAATGTCACTGAGACCAGAGTAACCTAACTAAAATGTCCATAAGTGACACATTGTAATTGTACATATTTATGGGGTAGAATTTGTCGTATATACATATATTTCTGGGCTCTCTGTTGTGTTCTGTTGGTCTATGTGTCTATTTTTATGCCAGTACCATGCTGTTTTAGTTTATCTATCTGTATAGTATATTTTGAAGTCAGGTAGTATGATTCCTCCAACTTTGTTCTTTTTGCTCAGGATTGCTTTGATTATTTGGGATTATTTGTGGTTCCATATAAACTTTAGAATCTTATTTTTCTATTTCTGAGAAGAAGTTGGTATTGTCATTGGCATATTGATAGGGATTGCATAAAATCTGTAGATCCCTTGGGGCAGCGTGGCCATTTTAATATTATCAATTCTTCCAATGCACGAACACAGGATACCCTACCATTTATTTATCTTTCCTTCAATTTCGTTTATCAATGTTTTATAGTTTTCAGTGTAGAGATGCTTCACCTCCCTGGTTAAGTGCATTAAATAAGCTATTTTAAATACAGAGAACCCTAAGGTGAAGATTGTTTTTATTCTCTAGTGAAGAAGCTCACAGAGATGTAGGCACTGTTTGTACAAACATTAATTTAGAATACTTAATCCTAGTTTTCGTTGATTCAATTTTTACTCTAGGACTCATATTACAATATGTAAAGCCATTTGTTGATCACATTCCAGAAAGTGTGATTTTAGTATATGCAAACCCACAGACTGACAGAATGTCTTCTGTAAAGCGATATGCTGGTGCCTCTGCAATGAGGATTGCCTTTGTGTAGTCAAATAATTTTAATGATTTTTCTGTTTAGCTGAATCATGTTAAAAAGAAAACTGCACTACGTTTTTGAGCTTATTAGAAAAAGTGGCCAAACCCTCGGCCACAAAGATTGTTACAAATGTTGCAGATCTGCCTCTATCAGATCCAACTTTGACATTAAAATTTTAAAGTAAATTATCCAATTTGGTGACTTGATGCTGTGGTCTTACATGCAATGGCCATTTTGGTACTAAAATTAAAATGGCATGCTGTTCTTTTGCATCTCGTAAATATGCAGTAATAATCAAGAAGATGATTTTTCAGAAATGTATCTGTGTAAAATCTATTTTGTGAAGTTCCATTGTGAATCTTGCTTCGTTGTGACTTACTGTGACTCTTATAATTTCCAATAAATTAGGAAAGAGTTTCTAATCAAAATTAAAATTTTCCTCATAATAAATTAATTTTCCACTTTTTACTTAATTAGTTTCTAAAGTCAAAACAAGAAAAACAAGCACTTAAAAAAAAAAAAAGAATCCTTGTTGATTCCTTTGAATAAGTGACCTATATGTATAAGCCTTCTTAATAAAGCCACTTTAAGTATAACCATTGTCCTGAAAAATGGTTTCTGCAATACTCATTATAAATCCTCGACATAGTTCTGACTCAACTTCATGTGTGTCAGTTCAGTCTGAAAAGGAAACTGACTTCCTACTGATCCCAGATCAGTAATTCAGTGAGCTTTAACTGTTCCCGATGACATACAAACTTGTTTTAAGTGTATAGACATCTCGTGTTCTTTAAAAAGCATGTTGGTAGGAGGGCTGGCAATGCAAAATCATCTCTGAGGATAAAGCATGTGTTTGCTTTGAAGGTTCTCCGTCACTTTCTTTACTTTTTCTTCTTCTCCGGTTGCCCCTTGTCTACCTTGTCCTATTTTTGTGCGCCCTTCCTAACTCACACACTCTTATACTCACGCTTGCATTCGGAAACACGCACATATTATACCCCTCTGATTGTACCACAGTGACTATTTCAGTGGCCTCTGAATCTGACGGACGCTCTTAGTGAATATTTGAAAGTAAAGCATTGTCTACAATTCTGGGAATTATAGCGATTTCCTGATCCCTCTAAAACTCCACTTTTTCTCCTCAATGTTGGCTGTAATCCTTTCTTTGTTATGCCACAGGAAATACAAGAAATCAAATTAAATTGATTCTTTGAAATGTTTGAGGGCTTATTCTTTTCTTAGGTATTAAAGTGGCTTCATTATTCATTAAAGGATACTTTAGAAATTCCATATGTATTGCTTACCATTGTGAAATACTAAATATCTAAATAGCTAATTTCTATTTGAACAAAGCATTTTCCCCTTAGGCAGAGGCATGGGTCTGCACTGTGGGGTTATTTTTCAATGTTATTCAAAAGAATAAAAGATCCTTAGAGCTGCGAAGTAAATTAAAAAACTCTTCAGTAAATCACAAAATTATGCTATTTCTTGTTGGATCAATATTGCCCTTTTTTAAACTGAGGTATTGGGATACAAATAATAATACATTCACACAAGTGTCTATAGAAGCATTTTAAAAATAATTATAAGTTTGTCTTTTAGTTCCTTTGGCTCACCATATTAACTAAGCATGCAAACTACATTTTAACCTTAAAGGAAAGTGGCCCAACAGTCTGCCAATTAAGACTGTATAAATTAGAAACTGACATGCTTCAGAAATAGATAAGCCAATGTCTGCTTCTGGAAGTCTCCCACTTTTAATACTAGATTGCCAGATTTTCAATCCCATTTACCTTCTACTTTTGATGTAGAACTAATTCTATAAACACTGCTTCATGATTAAAGTTTCTCCCACAAAGCATGATATAGATGTTGCATGCCCTTTCTTTGTTTCAGTGTTTCTTTTATTATTATTATTATAATTTAAGTTCTAGGGTACATGTGCACAACATGCAGGTTTATTACATATGTATACACGTGCCATGGTGGTATGCTGCATCCATTAAGTTGTCATTTACGTTAGGTATATCTCCTAATGCTATCCCTCCCCACTCTCCCCACCCCACAACAGGCCCCAGTGTGATGTTCCCCATCCTGTGTCCATGTGTTCTCATTGTTTAATTCCCACCTGTAAGTGAGAATATGCGGTATTTGGTTTTCTGTCCTTGCGATAGTTTGCTGAGAATGATAGTTTCCAGTTTCATCCACGTCCCTACAAACGACATGAACTCATCCTTTTTTATGGCTGCATGTTATTCTATGGTATATATGTGCCACATTTTCTTAATCCATTCTATCATTGTTAGACATTTGGGTTGCTTCCAAGTCTTTGCTATTGTGAATAGTGCCGCAATAAACATATGTGTGCATGTGTCTTTGTAGTAGCATGATTTATAATCCTTTGGGTATATACCCAGTAATGGGATGGCTGGGTCAAATGGTATTTCTAGTTCTAGATCCCTGAGGAATCGCCACACTGTCTTCCACAATGGTTGAACTAGTTTACAGTCCCACTAACAGTTTAAAAGTGTTCCTATCTCTCCACATCCTCTCCAGCACCTGTTGTTTCCTAACTTTTTAATGATGGCCATTCTAACTGGTGTGAGATGGTATCTCATTGTGGTTTTGATTTGAATTTCTCTGATGGCAAGTGATGATGAGCATTTTTTCATGTGTCTTTTGACTGCATAAATGTCTTCTTTTGAGAAGTGTCTGTTTATATCCTTCGCCCACTTTTTGATGGGGTTGTTTGATTTTTTCTTGTAAATTTATTTAAGTTCATTGTAGATTCTGGATATTAGCCCTTTGTCAGATGGGTAGATTGCAAAAATTTTCTCCCATTCTGTAGGTTGCCTGTTCACTCTGATGGTAGTTTCTTTTGCTGTGAAGAAGCTCTTTAGTTTAATGAGATCCCATTTGTCAATTTTGGCTTTTATTGACATTGCTTTTGGTGTTTTAGACATGAAGTCCTTGCCCATGCCTATGTCCTGAATGGTATTGCCTAGGTTTCCTTCTAGGGTTTTTATGGTTTTAGGTCTGACATGTATGTCTTTAATCCATCTTGAATTAATTTTTGTATAAGGTGTAAGGAAGGGATCCAGTTTCAGCTTTCTACATATGGCTAGCCAGGTTTCCCAGCACTGTTTATTAAATAGGGAATCCTTTCCCCATTTCTTGTTTTTGTCAGATTTGTCAAAGATCAGATGGTTGTAGATGTATGGTATTATTTCTGAGGGCTCTGTTCTGTTCCATTGGTCTGTATCTCTGTTTTGGTACCAGTACCATCCTGTTTTGGTTACTGTAGCCTTGTAGTATAGTTTGAAGTCAGGTAGCGTGATGCCTCCAGCTTTGTTCTTTTGCTTAGGATTGTCTTGGCAATGCAGGCTCTTCTGTGGTTCCATATGAACTTTAAAGTAGTTTTTTCCAAATCTGTGAAGAAAGTCATTGGTAGCTTGATGGGGATGGCATTGAATGTATAAATTACCTTGGGCAGTATGGCCATTTTCATGATACTGATTCATCCTATCCATGAGCATGGAATGTTCTTCCATTTGTTTGTGTCCTCTTTTATTTCGTTGAGCAGTGGTTTGTAATTCTCTTTGAAGAGGTCTTTCACATCCCTTGTAAGTGGGACTCCTAGGTATTTTATTCTCTTTGAAGCAATTGTGAATGGGAATTCACTCATGATTTGGCTCTCTGTTTGTCCGTTATTGGTGTATAGGAATGCTTGTGGTTTTTGCACATTGATTTTGTATCCTGAGACTTTGCTGAAGTTGCTTATCAGTTTAAGGAGATTTTGGGCTGAGACATGGGGTTTTCTAGATATAAAGTCATGTCATCTGCAAACAATGACAATTTGACTCCCTCTTTTCCTAAGTGAATGCCCTTTATCTCTTTCTCCTGCCTGACTGCCCTGGCCAGAACTTCCAAAATTATCCTGAATAGGAATGGTGAGACAGGGCATCCCTGTCTTGTGCCAGTTTTCAAAGGGAATGCTTCCAGGTTTTGCCCATTCACTATGATATTGGCTGTGGGTTTGTCATAAATAGCTCTTTTTATTTTGAGATACGTCCCATCAATACCTAATTTACTGAGAGTTTTTAGCCTGAAGGGCTGTTGAATTTTGTCAAAGGCCTTTTCTGCATCTATTGAGATAATCATGTGGTTTTTGTCTTTGGTTCTGTTTATATGATGGATTATGTTTATTGATTTGTGTATGTTGAAACAGCCTTGCATTCCAGAGATAAAGCCCGCTTGATCATGGTGGATAATCTTTTTGATGTGCTGCTGGATTCGGTTTGCTAGTATTTTACTGAGGATTTTTGCACTGATGTTCATCCGGGATATTGGTCTAAAATTCTCTTTTTTTGTTGTGTCTTTGTCAGGCTTTGGTATCAGGATGATGCTGGCCTCATAAAATGAGTAGGGGAGGATTCCCTCTTTTTCTATTGATTGGAATAATTTCAGAAGGAATGGTAATGGCTCCTCTTTGTACCTCTGGTAGAATTCGGCTGTGAATCCATCTGATCCTGGACTTTTTTTGTTGGTAGGCTCTTAATTACTGCGTCAATTTCAGAGCCTGTTATTGATCTATTCAGGGATTCAACTTCTTCCTCATTTAGCCTTAGGAGGGTGTATGTGTCCAGGAATGTATCCATTTCTTCTAGATTTTCTAGTTTATTTGAGTAGAGGTGTTTATAGTATTCTCTGATGGTAGTTTGTATCTCTGTGGGATTGGTGGTGATATCCCCTTTGTCATTTTTTAATGTTCTATTTGATTCTTCTCTCTTTTCTTCTTTATTAGTCTGCTAGCGGTCTAACAATTTTGTTGATCTTTTCCAAAAACCAACTCCTGGATTCATTGATTTTTTGAAGGGTTTTTTGTATCTCTATTTCCTTCAGTTCTGCTCTGATCTTAGTTATTTCTTGCCTCTGCTAGCTTTTGAATGTGTTTGCTCTTGCTTCTCTAGTTCTTTTAATTGTGATGTTAGGGTGTCAATTTTAGATCTTTCCTGCTTTCCCTTGTGGCCATTTAGTGCTATAAATTTCTCTCTACACACTGCTTTGAATGTGTCCCAGAGATTCCAGTACATTGTATCTTTGTTCTCGTTGGTTTCAAAGAACATCTTTATTTCTGCCTTCATTTGGTTATGTGCCCAGTAGTCGTTCAGGAGCAGGTTGTTCAATTTCCATGTAGTTGAGCGGTTTTGAGTGAGTTTCTTAATCCTGAGTTCTAGTTTGATTGCACTGTGGTCTGAGAGGCATTTCGTTATAATTTCTGTTCTTTTACATTTGCTGAGGAGTGCTTTACTTCCAACTATGTGGTCAGTTTTGGAATAAGTGTGACGTGGTGCTGAGAAGAATGTATATTCTATTTATTTGGAGTGGAGAGTTCTGTAGTTGTCTATTAGGTCCACTTGGTGCAGAGCTGAGTTCAATTCCTGGATCCTTCTTAACTTTCTGTCTCGTGGATCTGTCTAATGTTGACAGTGGGCTGTTAAAGTCTCTCATTATTGTTGTGTGGGAGTCTAAGTCTCTGTGTAGGTCTCTAAGGACTTGCTTTACAAATGTGGATGCTCCTGTATTGGGTGCATATATATTTAGGATAGTTAGCTCTTCTTGTTGAATTGATCCCTTTACCATTATGTAATGGCCTTCTTTGTCTCTTCTGATGTTTCTTGGTTAAAATCTGTTTTATCAGAGACTAGGATTGCAATCCCTGCTTTTTTTTGTTTTCCATTTGTATGGTAGATCTTCCTCCATCCCTTTATTCTGATCCTGCATGTCTCTGCACATTAGATGGATCTCCTGAATACAGCACACTGATGGGTCTTGACTCTTTATCCAATTTGCCAGTCTGTGTTTTTTAATTGGAGCATTTAGCCGATTTACATTTAAAGTTAATATTGTTATTTGTGAATTTGATCCTGTCATTATGATGTTAGCTGGTTATTTTGCTCATCAGTTGATGCAGTTTCTTCCTAGCCTCGATGGTCTTTACAATTTGGCATGTTTTTACAGTGGCTGGTACCGGTTGTTCCTTTCCATGTTTAGTGCTTCCTTCAGGAGCTCTTGTAGGGCAGGCCTGGTGGTGACAAAATCTCTCAGCATTTGTTTGTCTGTAAAGGATTTTATTTCTCCTTCACTTAAGAAGCTTAGTTTGGCTGGGTATGAAATTCTGGGTTGAAAAGTCTTTTCTTTAAGAATGTTGAATATTGGCCCCCACTCTCTTCTGGTTCATAGAGTTTCTGCCAAGAGATCAGCTGTTAGTCTGATGGGCTTCCCTTTGTAGGTAACCTGACCTTTCTCTCTGGCTGCCCTTAACATTTTTTCCTTCATTTCAACTTTGGTGAATCTGACAATTATGTGTCTTGGAGTTGCACTTCTCAAGGAGTATCTTTGTGGCATTCTCTGTATTTCCTGAATTTGAATGTTGGCCTGCCTTGCTAGGTTGGGGAAGTTATCCTGGATAATATCCTGAAGAGTGTTTTCCAACTTGGTTCCACTCTCCCTGTCACTTTCAGGTACACCAATCAGACGTAGATTTGGTCTTCTCATATAGTCCTATGTTTCTTGGAGGCTTTGTCAATTTCTTTTTCCTCTTTTTTCTCAAAACTTCTCTTCTCGCTTCATTTCATTCATTTGATCTTCAATCACTGATACCCTTTCTTCCAGTTGATCGAATCGGCTACTGAAGCTTGTGCATTTGTCACATAGTTCTTGTGCCATGGTTTTCAGCTCCATCAGGTCATTTAAGGTCTTCTCTACACTGGTTAGTCTAGTTAGCCATTTGTCTAATCTTTTTTCAAGGTTTTTAGCTTCTTTGCGATGGGTTTGAACATCCTTCTTTAGCTCAGAGAAGTTTGTTATTACCAGTCGTCTGAAGCCTTCTTCTCTCAACTTGTCAGTCATTCTCCGTCCAGCTTTTTTCTGTTGCTGGCGAGGAGCTACATTCCTTTGGAGGAGAAGAGATTTTCTGATTTTTAGAATTTACAGCTTTTCTGCTCTGGTTTCTCCCCATCTTTGTGGTTTTATCTGCCATTGGTCTTTGATGATGGTGACGTACAGATGGGGTTTTGGTGTGGATGTCCTTTCTGTTTGTTAGTTTTCCCTCTAACAGTCAAGACCCTCAGCTGCAGGTCTGTCGGAGTTTGGTGGAGGTCCGTTCCAGTCCCTGTTTGCCTGGGTATCACCAGCAGAGGCTGCAGAACAGCGAATATTGCAGAATGGCAAATGTTGCTGCCTGATCATTCTTCTGGAAGTCTCGTCTCAGAGGGGCACCCAGCCATATGAGGTGTCAGTTGGTGCCTACTGGGATGTGCCTCCCAGTTAGGCTACTTGGGGGTCAGGGACTCACTTGAGAAGGCAGTCTGTCCGTTCTCAGATCTCAGACTTTTGGAAAAGTGCAGTATTCGGGTGGGAGTGACTCAATTTTCCAGGTGCTGTCTGTCGCAGCTTCCCTTGGCTAGGAAAGGGAATTCTCCAACCCCTTGCACTTCCCGGGTGAGGCGATGCCTTGCCCTGCTTCAGCTCACAGTCAGTGGGCTGCATCCACTGTCTTGCACCCAGTGTCAGGCAAGCCCCAGTGAGATGAAGCTCGTACCTCAGTTGGAAATGCAGAAATCACCCATCTTCTCTGTCGCTCACGGTGGGAGCTGTAGACTGGAGCTGCTCCTATTCGGCCATCTTGGAACCTCCCCCAGTGTTTCTTTCTGATTTCATTCTTTTTGATTGTTGCATTCATTTTTTCTTTGCATTATTATTATACAAAAATCAAGTCAACACTATTTTTATCTCCTCTTCTTAAATTAGTGATAAAGAAATTCCAGTTTTGTTACTAGTTCAAGATAATGATTTTCCTAACCAAATGTAATTGAATCTGTATGCAGACATATCTTAAGAAGCTTTCTTTGCTCAAAACTATATCTACATCATTGTTAAATGTGATTTCAAGTATAAAATTTAGTAATGTAAGTTCATGCAGTGGTTTACTCTTTTCTCTGTACCTGTGATGTTACAGTGCTTTCTACATTGTGTCAGCCTGTGAATTCTCTATTCTGGTGTATATATTAGGTGGCTGAAAAAGTAATTGTGGTTTTTGCCATTACTTTTATGGCAAAACCTGCAATTACTTTTGCACCAAACTTATATATATATATAATTATAATATATTATAAATTATATAACATATAGGGTATTATAATATTATAATATGCACATGTAATATTGCTGCATTACAAACCACCATCAAAATTTGTTAGGTTTATTGCTCATGATTCTGAAGGTCATGGGATTGGGCCAGGCTCAGCATATTTGGTATGTCTCTCCTGATGCCAGCTGCCATGGTTCTTCTGGGAGCCAAGCATCACCTCAATAAAGTGGATTTACTGGCTGTTGTCTGGGATGCATTGATTTTCCTCTAAATGGCCTCTTGCTCTCTTCATATGGTCTTTCATGATTAGACAGTCTAGCCCAAGTTCTATGTTTGGTAGCTTACTTTCAAAAATGAATACAGCAGTGCAAGACCTTGGTAAGCTTAAACTAAGAACTGATATAATGACACATCTGCTATATTCTGCTGGTCAAAGGAAGTCACAGACCCAGTCCAGATTTAAGTAGAAGGTAAAAATAACCTATTTCTTGATTGTTAGAGTGATATAGGTATACAGGATGAAGAAATTGTTGGTGACCTTCTTTGCAGCCGATCCATCATAGTATATATGCATATATTAAATTGTCATTTTCTAAATGATTTCTTTTTGCTGGTCTGTAGAAATACAATTTTAAAATATTGACTTTGTATCTAGTGACCTTCCTAAATTTATTAATTCTAACAGTTGTCAGTAGATTCTTCAGGCTAGATAGACAATTATATTTCTGTATATACTGTGAAAGAAAGCCTCTTTTGTTTTTAATTAATTTTGATTTTAGTTAGTCACCCTTAGCCTTTCACTGTTTTTCTCCATTGCATAATTGGCATTTGTCAAAAGCCTTCTGATTCTATTATCTTTGTAATTAGTAGTGTCCCTAAATTCTCAAAAACCTGAGAGAATGTACAAGCAACAGCATTTTCTTCTACTGTCATCCTACCCCACTTCACCACAGTGAACTATGGAATTTCTACAGTATGCTGTGGGCTATTCAGCACTTTACCTTCAACCAGTGACTGTTGGCAGCCAGCTGGTAGGTTGACAGATTCCAAAATCCCATTTTAGTGTTTGCTTCTTTTAAACTTTACTGGCACCAACTGTCTTAGTTTCCCAGGAAATAGTCTCTGAGATGAGAATTTGCGGTGTACCCTCAGCATTAGTATTTATATAAGGAGTAAAGAAGTCTGAATGGGCAGAGAGAGAAGTAAGATTGTGATGAAGTGGCAGCAAATTTTTCAGCCATTCCATGGGCAGCTCTGGAGCTAGGATGTCCCTTCAAATGGTCCAGATCTTCATGTCATTGCATCAACTAGTCATTGGATGTCGAAAGCCTTCGAAGAGGGAATGCTGCCTTGAGCAAAGTATATATCTTTGGCTAAGGAAAATTCCTGGAGTAGGATTTGGCCAAGGGGCTTGAGTTGCCAATACTTCCAGCACTTGGGAGAATGACTGCCTTAGTCTTGGAGTGGTGCATTATAGGATCCACTCTACTTGGATTCCAGCTAAAATTATGTTAGACCTTTTCATTGTTTCTCGTAAGTTTTGTATTTTTTCTGCATTATTTATTTTTTTCTTCTCTGTATATCAACGAGAATATTTTGCACTGCTTCATGTTTCAAATCACCAATTCCCTCTTCAATTCTTTCTAATATGGAATTTAACTTATTCATTGGGTTCTTAATTATAGTTACTGTAGTTTTTTTTTTGCATTTTAGAATTTTCATTTGATTATTTTTCATAGATTCAATTTCTCTGATGCAGTTATCTCTGTTGTCATCCTGACTATTTTAACACATTTACTTTCAGTGCGTATCTGGAAATTCTAATACTTATATCACTTATGAGTGTGTTTCTTTTGTCTCTTATTCTCACGGCATTTTTTTATATGCCTGGTGATATTGCATTTAATTCTCTACCCTAGGTTTCATACAAAATATCATTAACTGGGTAGCTTTAACAACAGGAATTTATTCCTCAAAGTCCTTGAGGCTGAGAAGTTCAAGATCAAGAGGCTGGCTAATTCAGTTTCCTGGTGTGAGATCCCTTCTTGGATTGCAGAAGGTTGCCTTTTGGCTCTGTACTTGCGTAGTGGAGAGAAAGAGAACCCTGGTCTCTCGTCGTGTGATTATAAGGATACTAACCTTATCTAAACCTAATTACCTTCCAAAGCCCCATCTCCAAATACCATCATATTGGGGGTTAAGACTTCATTTCCAGGAGGACACAAACCTTCGTTTCATATACTGGACATTGTGTGAAAAACTGTAGAAGCTACAGAGAAGATTCACTCTATCTTCTAGCAGGCAGATGGAGTAGAATCAGAATACATCCCTCCAAACAAGAAATTCATGGAGAAGAGGATGAGCTTTAGAATTTTCAAAGTTTAGACTCAGCTTAGTTCTGGTTTCCCCGAACTTTGTTATACCCCAAGAGTGCCCCAGCTGAGGGCCTGACATGTTTATCAGGGACTCTCCTTCCTTATGGGCTCTCAAATCTAATTTTTGTCTCTGTAACAACTTAAAGCTGCCAGCAGCTCCAGTCAGCTTTTCATCTCCTTTTTTGTTTAGGTTCATAGTCTTTTACCTTCTAAGTCTTAAGAACTGCAAAGGTCTCAAAGAAAATTGTCTCAAAGTGCTGGGCTAACTCCTGTGTTCCTCTCTTCTCTTGTCAGGATCTCAATCCCTCAATTCATAGCCATCTTAATAGATATACACCCTAACTTTTTGTCTCTCTAGCTATTTGACAGTGTAGAAAGCTCTACCAGCTTCTGTTGGTGACAGCATCTATCTGACATCACTGTCTCTACCTGGTAACTGCATAAGAAAATAGCTAATGTCCCAAGGAGAGAAATGGACCGCATATATGTATGTCTTACCTCCAACGAATTTACCGTCCTTCCAGGATCTTTGTCCTAATATCCTAACAAGCTCAAAGCTCTCCAGTGCTTTAAAAAAATGCTTCTTTGTCTGTGTATATTTTAATATAGATTTTTTAGTAGCTCTAAGCAGGAGATTGGTCTATTACAAGCTACTCCATCATAGCTAGAAATGAAAATAATGCAACTCATATTTTGATTGTCACTTCACACCCTCTTCTTTATGATAGTATAATGGCTAAGAACCAAGAATTAAATCCTACAGAACTGGGACCTTAGCTGTGTGACCTGGAGCAAGCTACTTAACCTCTTTGTGCCCTTTGTGTCTCAGCTTTCTCATCTGTAAAATAAAGATAATAATTGTACTTATCTCACATATTTGTGAATAGTGAACAAAGCGATGCATGCAAAGCTCTTAGTACAGTACCAATCACATAGTACATACTCAAAAAATGTTTACAGATATTCTCAAATATGTGACTTAAATACCTGTCCATAGATGTCAAAAGCTTTCGTTACTCCTTCATATTCTTTACTGTTTTTTGTTTGTTTGTTTTTTTCAATACTGGTGTCACCTACAGTTTTTGTTTGTGTTATTGTTGTTTGTTTGTTTTTTATTCTCCATTCTTTCCCATCAATCTGGATCAGACTTTTATTTCCCATCAATATATTATCTCTGAGCATCATTTCATCATCAGGAAGAAGAAAGAATTCTTGAGTGCACACCATGTGCCAAGAATGTGCCAGGACTGCTGAGACGCCAGTGTCAAATCCTATTAGCTACAATACCAAATGAGCGTTTTAATAAGAGTACAGCTGACTGTATTGTATGAATATTTTCTTTTGGTTAGTATCATTTTCACCTTTGGCCAGTTCAGTGTTCATTATAAAATGATGTGACAAACCCGTATGAAAAAGAACATTAAATCCCACGTGGTGTATTGCTGAGCCAGAGGCATGGGGTGTATTTCTAAATTCAGATTATCTTCTGCCCAGAACAAAGAATAAGAAAACACTTTTGTTGTATTTGAAATTGGCAGTACCACAGGTGAGGCACACAAGACATTTCAAGCAATTCAAATCTTAACAACTCGTTTTCAGAAATATTTTATGGTTTACTCAGTCTTAGAGTCTTTCTCGTGATTCCTAGGAAATAGGGAGAGAGAAATAATTTGGAATTATATATTTAACGTTTTATTATTTTAACATGTGCATATTTCCTGTTTATATTGTATGTAACACTGGTATAAATTTTTTTTTCACAAAGACAGTACTATTACTTGCTACTTAGGGACTTTTTAGAATTAAAGTGTTTTTATTTTAGAAATAATATTTAGTGTTTGTTAAAGGCAATATATAAAGGCAGGGCCATTGTTTATGGCTGTGGAGGTTATGGATGGGACAACTCTAAGTAGCATCATCAACTGTTAGACCTCATAAATTGTATATTTACAAATATGTAATTGACCATTAAACTTGACAGTTTTCTGATAGATGGAAGTAAAGTGCTTGCAGACGCTGTGTATTTTTCTATTATGGACAAGGCATGCACAACCAAATGGAAGCCTTATGAAGGCATAAAATATTGAAGAGATATCACAAAAATTATACCACCGAGAAAAAAGACCCCTGTTAAGGACTGGTCAAATATTTTAACAAAGTATCTGCATTTATGAAAAGATGTGTTTTCTTTACAAATATATAGATACATAAATGAAATCACTGCTATTTGGTTACTTGATATACTGTTTTTTAATAATTTAATCGATCATGGGCATCTTTCCATGTCATAAATATTGAGCTACATAATTATTTTGGTTGTTATGTTGCATGTCATCATATACATGCAGAGGTGAGTACTTTATTTGCTCAGTGTCATCAATGGATATTTGTTGTTTCCAACTTTCACTAATACAAAGAAGCTTGCATTAAACATTCAGTGCACACACTTATTTGTATAACTGTCTGACTGTTTTCAAACCAAATTGTTAGACCCAAAGTTATTCACATTTGTAAAATTTTGATGTATATTCCCCAATTACAGCATAGGTATTTTAAAATATAATGGCAGTAGTCTAGAAGTACTACTTTAAGAACTATCACCAATATGGGCTAGAACGTATCATGATAACCAACAGGGGAGGCAGCACCAGCTAGTTGAACACACATAGAAATCCTTTACTACCTATTTTCAACAATGAAGAAATATGCTTCATATTTTAAAAGTTTACTAAGTATTTGCTGTTCGTTAGATAAAGCTAATCTTGTGAAAACTAAAATAGTTTACATTTCAGATCCACTACAGAATATCAGTTGATATTTTGTTTGTGGCAATTAAAATTATAGTTATTTTCTAAAACATTAAGCTTTATAGTGATTAATCTGTTGATAATTTTGGCTAAACTTTAACAAGGAGAAATTTTATAAATCTTTATTATAGTGTCTGGTAGTCATTATACTATGTGCATTTTAAAAGATCAGTTTAACCTAGTTACAAATTTTAAAAATATATTTTTTTTTTCTGTAACGTGGCAGTAACTACCTTTCCTTACCATCAAAATTTAGATATTACATAGGAAAATCTTATATCAGTGCTGGATCAAAGATAATTAAAAGTATTTTGATGTTATACTTTATTCAGTTGTTGATAAATAAAGCAAAATGCTTTATATATCTATAAAACATTTTTCTTAAATGCATATGATATTAAGTGTTTAATATTTTTAAATACGAAAGTCTAATAATTACATTTTGTTTTCCTTGCAGTCATCTTTATAATGAATTTCTTGCTGTTAATTAACACAGTAATGAAGGCAAATTGTAATTTTGCCATCTGTGTTAATGTAGGTCTAGCCATGAAAAATTCTTGACAAATTCTAATAACTAATAAACTGGGTTTTATATTTCTTATAATATCAAAAACATGAGCAAAGAAAGGATGATATACTGCTTCTGTTAAAGTTTATAAACAATATACATATTGGGGCTTTTCTTAAACTGTTTACTTCTAAGCAGAATTATAGGTTTCCCAAACCTTCCCAACATCATGGACCTGATTTTACATTGTTAATTAATTCTGAAAGAGCTAATATTACTTTCACTTATCAAGTAACTAAAATAAAACTGTTGAAAAGTCATTAGTATAACCCTACAATATTTCTATTAAATATGACTAGACAAATAAATCATAAGCTATTTTAAAACCAGCTACTCCCATTTTATTGTTTAGAAATAGCTTGATTAAATCTGATAGAATTTTTAATTATCTGAATATATTATTCTTTCTTACAATGAGACCATCTTCATTTTCCAGGTGTATTTCATTATGTTACAGATAAATGATACAGACAATATTTAGCTTTTTATATATATCGTGTGCGTGTGTGTGTGTGTGTGTATAATAAGGGGCCTATCTTTAGAATTCATAAAACTAAGCTTACCCAGTTGTACAATAGAATACTCTTGTAGTATCTTCATATGTGTGTTCTCATTCAATTTTTGCACAAAATGTTCTGCAAAATTAAGCCCTGATGATCATTTATTGCTTATCTAGAAAGCCATTTCCTTCTCCACTACACTCTTTCTGCTTATTAAAACAAGCTTGCTTATCAACTAAAAGCCCAAGTCAAATAGCCTTTCATTCTATCCCATATCCTTTTGAAGTTCCATGCAAAATTAATCATTTCTTCTCTTGTGCTCTTAAACCAGTCTGGTTCAAACACAGTGATATTACTACTGATCAAATTTTAGATCTGATCTCACTTTCAATGCTCAAGAGCGAAGACTATGTTTAATCCATATTTGTATAGACAGTAAATGGATAAATGAATGAGTTGCTCAGGTATCTTATGATATAGACATTAAGAATTGGATATTTTATCAACAGAAAAGAGCAATGAAGGATTTATTTGCCTTTTCCAGTATGAATGATCTCACATTATATTTGATTAGCATATGTATGTTCAAAGTGCTTTCACAATATTTTATTTAATCCTGACACAAAGTCTGAAAAATTGGCAAGTTGATCTCATTTTATAGATGACAAAACTGGAGTTTTGAAGAGGTTGAATCACTTTCTAAATGCAATTTGAAAAATAGACTAGCATTTCCCATGTCACTACAAATACTTCTACTTCCAGATAATTTCTTGTGCTTTTAATCAAGTTTTGTTGTGACTATAATTTTTTAACTCAGCTTCCCTCAGGATTCTTTCAATTTTTTTTAAGACCCTGAGTTCAAACTAAATATGATGGCTAATTAGAAAGAATGAACTGGAGTTTTTTAGAATTGGAGGCATCAAAGCAAAATTGTCCCCTCCTTAGCAAGGAGAACATGCAGCTGTTCCAAATGTTTTTGGATTTGCAGAGACCCAAAATAAGTATGCTTGTGGTAGAACACAAACCTCTAAGGTTTTTACTTGAATCTGTTGTTTGCATGTAAAATTAGAATTGATTTTAACATAATGGAAAATTATTGATGTTTGTGGAATGAATCTGTATCAATCTGAATTTATTTTACCTTAGACTTTAAGATTAAAACTCTAATTTTACCAAGCAGATTAACATTCCATTTAAATTTTTATCTGTGACAGCTTTCCCTAAATGCCTTAAAAATAACAGTCTGCTTCTGTGGCACCCATTTTATAGCTGAAGCAAGTGAAACTTAACAATGGCTGCCTTATGTGTCCGCCAAAGAATGGGATAACAGTTTCATTAACCCCGAAATTGAAGATAATGCTTGGAAGGGGAAGCAGTATATCCAGGTTTTTGTTCCTTGGTTTATTTTGTTCACTGATCTCACCTGGTATACATAAGCTGTTAGTAGAAACGCAGATTAACTATGAGTGCAGCAGACACAATTTATATTGTGAAAGTACTTGTATTGAGGAAAAAAAACAAATATTTTCCCAGTGAACATCTGAAAATTGTGAAACAGTAGGTCTTACAGGAAATGAGAACAGGATTTGAACCAACCCAAGCTGGTTTAGGGCTTTATTCTGCTAGTCACCATACGACTTCGAAAAAGTCATCTGGCCAACTGGTGTCTGAGTATTCCTGCCTGTCAAATGGGTAGAACAACAATAGATTGAGTGAATAATACAAATACGTCATGGAAGACAGATATTCTTAGGAGAAAGCAGAGCATGTTAAAGTCCTGAGGAAACGGGAGAGCACGTCCTTGAGCATATTGTGGAAGTGGAGAATAAGGCAAGGAATAACATTAGAGAGGAAACCAGAAACCAGCTAAGTTAGAGCCTTAAAAGCCACACAAAGGAATTGGACGTTGTTCTGACAGCAATAACATTCACCGAGCACGCTCTGTTCACAAGGCAGTGTTATCAATTTATATACATTATTTAATTATCATAAACTCCCCATGAGGAAACCGAGGATGAGAGAGGACATGAGGCTCATTAAAGAGCACAGCTATTAAGTGGGAGAGCTGGGACTCAAATAACATTCTGTCTTATTTCAAAATCAAGACTTACCCACTCATAACACTGTATGGAAAGATTTCAAACCCAACCATGAGACGATCAGATTTTCATTTTAGAATGAGTTCTCTAATTTCAGACAAGAGAACCGATTTGGGGAAGAGGCCTAATTGAAGACAGATGAGCTGGGAAGTTGATTCAGCCATCTAGAAATGACAGGATGGCAGCTGGAAGTAGGACAGAAGCAGTGCCCTCAAGAGATATTTAGAAGACAGAATCAACTGGACTTGGCAATTTATTAGGTAAAGGTGAGAAGAGAAAAGCAGGAGATGAGAATGCACCCAGTTGTTTGTTTTTTAAAAACATTTCCTACATCTATCCTATCCTGTAAATAAACTTAGACATTACTCACTGTTACTCAAAAGCACTCTGCTTTTTTTCCTTCTGGGACTTCAGTGATGCTCTGTCCTCCCTGGAAAATAAGTGCTTCCTACCCCATCCTACCCGACTAACCGGGACAACGAAATCAACCTTTCCTGCTTTTAAAGGCTTTTCTTGCTCTTCCAAACACTTGTATCTTTCACTTCCACATTGAAATCCTCATACCTCTCAGTGTCTCTATTAAAGAACATATTGAGAACTACCTGAGTACTTTTTTTCACCTTGAATTTACTGGGTCAAAAATTTTGTCCTATTACTAATCCCTACAGGGTAATCTTATGGCTTCTTGTACAGGTTAGGTGTTAAATCAGTGTCTGTTGAATTTATATTCAGTTGCTTGTAAGGGAATGAAGGGAGATACACTAATTTAGCAAATATTTTAATTCTTGGCTCATAAATCTCATTAGAGAGAGTTTTTTACAATTTTTTATTTTATTTATCTATTTTATGTTTGAGACAGGGTCTTGCTCTGTCATCCAGGCTGGAATGCAGTGGCGCAATCTCGGCTCACTGCAACCTCTGCTTCTAGGGGTCAGGTAATTCTCGTGCCTCAGCCTCCCAAGTAGCTGGGATTACAGACACGTGCCACTACACCTGGCTAATTTTTGTATTTTCAGTAGAGACGGAGTTTTGCCATGTTAGCCAGTCTGCTCTCAAACTCCTGGCTTCAAGAGATCTGCCTGCCTTGGTCTCCCAAAGTGCTGGGATTACAGGAAGAGAGGTCTTTTTTATACCGTCAGAAGGAACTCTTTGACTCATAACCCCTGTTTTTCTCTATATCATTTCTGTGTTTTACTTCCTTCATAGCAGTTATTGCTATCTGAGCAAGACTGACTGCATAATTACACAATACTTAATAAACAAATACGTAATTAGGTCCAGTTCAAAATGCAATGAAAATGCAGTCCTCTTGTTAAAAGTTATAAAGAGTTTCAGGAAGGCAAAAACAAAGCATTAAGCCAAGTGTGTGGCCCTTCTAAAGTCAGGGCCCTGTGTGATCATATAGGTCATATGCCCATGATGTTGGCTAGCAGGTAATTATCTTTTAAATTGTATATGTTTCTATTTCTTTCATGTCACTCCCTCTTTCCATTCAACTCCATGGAAAAAGGGAGCATGGCTCTTATTCTCAGTGCCTCATGGGAAATAAAAGATTGGGAGATGATAGCTACCTGGTAAGTATTTGTTGATTAAAGAATTATTTTAGGTTTGAGTCTCACATTCTGAAACTCTTGAGGGTAAATTGTCCTGTCAAAACTCTTTCTTCCATGTAATTTGATATGATGGTTCTAATCTTGCAACACAGTGTATCTAAGAGATGATGAAGATGGGTTGGTTTGTTTGTTTTTAATTAAAAACCAACACTCACCATGTTGAATAGAGCTGATTATTATCCCTAGGATATATCCCTGGACTAAATGTACCAGGAAGACTCAATTACCACCACCCCCTTAAGGCAGTCCTTCCCTAAATGTATTTGATATTCTTTAGCCAATAATTTTAAGGATATTGCTACTCATTCTACTCAGTACCTATTTTTTGACGTAAAGACCTTAATTCTCCATCCTTGCCAATCTTGGCTCTTTCAAAAGCATTGAATCAACTTTTATGAAGGAAAAGAAAGAACCTGACTGAACACAGTGAGAGGTTAATTTAAGCTATTGTTTCTGTGACATGGTACTATTCCACTAAGTGTAATATCTTCATCAGATGGAATTCAAAACTTTAAGGGAAAAGAATTATTGCCTTTCAGGCACTCAAAATACCTTTTGAGATGTATGTGAAAAAGATAATTGAAGAGTTTGGATTGTCCTTTGAGAAGATGTCGGGAGAGAGTTTGAATCCAATCAAACATTGTTTTAAATAATAAGAGGTGAATTCTCAATAGAGCTATGCAATATTCATTTCTAAAGGAAAAAGAAAAAAGCTGTTGCCCAGGAAAATTCTACTCTTTCCCTGAAAATTCTACTCTTTCCCTGAAAATTCTCTCAGTTTTATAAATGTGGATTCATTCCCTAAAGTCCAAAATTGAACTGGTATCAGTGATTATGTATTGCACGTAAAGGGCAAACTCACTGTGAAATATAATACAACCTGTCATTTATTAAGTGACTGTCATGTGGCAGGTAGTGTGATTACTACTTTAAAAATGTTATCTAATTTTATCTTAACAATCCTCAGAGACAGCTATCCCTCCCCTGTGCTTTACAAGTAAGGAAATCAGAGCTTAAAGAAACTTCATGTATTGACTAAGTTCACAAAGTTTAAAAAGGACAGAACCAAGATTGCCACCAATGTTCAGTTGATAAACAAATAGGTGATATGGGCTCATAGACTTTTTCAAAACAGAGAGTTTATATAATTTCTAGTTTGGTTTTCTTTGTTTTCTTCAGATAATGATGAATAAGCCTTTAATAATAAAATTCTGACAGCATAGTCCATTGTAAGGTTCCATTTAATTGTATTTGTGCAAATGATTTCTTGCTTATTACTAACCAGTTAAATGTAGAAACATGATTTAAAATAAGATGCTGCAACATATTTTATAACTTGTTTGCCCAAAATGACTGTCCTCATCACAAATAGCTGCATGGAATAACAACCCTATATCAAGATGAAGTATCTGATGCATTGCAGTATAATATGAGGTGGACTGCTAAGTTCCGTTGCCAAAACTATATCCCTACACTGATCTTTCCTCTGAAATATCCTTAGTGAGATTTATTCATCTGTTTTAAGACACTGTGTTCAGAAGTTCTTGAGAGAGTACAAAAAGTGCCCCAGAAATTGCTAACATATTGGTTCACCAGAGCCCATAATTTATTAGACTGTCTTATGAAAAATGTGAAATTTTGTGCTAAAAGAGAGCTACTCTTTTGGGGGATGGCACATGAGAACACAGAAGTCCGTAAGGTGCTCTGAGAAAAACAGATACAAGTAAAAATAAATGTAATAGAGTGAAGACAGGTGTGGATGAAGGCAAATTAGGGATGAAAGTTGGAGTTGGTGGAGTGAGAGTCTAAACCCCTTCGCGTAGTGACTGGGATGAGATGAGGACCTTGAGGAGAGTGGCCTGGGGCTGGGAAAGCAACTGTAGGAAATGCGAAAGGGAGATTACTAAAGAAGAGAACAGACTGAGATTATAATGGTCTTGGGGGATGAGAGTCTGTATCTGTGCCCAGACCCGTAGGGGCCGCATGCTGGGAAGGCAACCACAGTGGCTGCAGTGCTGGCAGTGTAAAGTCAAGTGACGGGAAGCTACATACATAGAAAATTAGGCAACAATTTCAGTAGGCCCGGGTGTTTGACATGCAGTGTGGTATCATATTACACTTGTCATTTGCCACAAATACCAAATTTACAAAAAGCGAATTCGTTGTCATTTGAAATAAGGCATAATTATTAAAATATAAAAGTGGGTCATTTGGCTGTTTGTAAAACAGACATTGACTCTAGGTAATTCTGGCCAAAAAAAGGAAAGAAAAGAAAATGCTATATATGATTTGGGATAAAATTGAGTTTTATCTAAAATTTGGCTGTATAATCACTTTTTTCTACTCTGCTGGCTCCGACATCTAGGCATAGCAGAAAGATCCTGTGAATGTGGTCGTAAGACATGGATTCACTATGTGGCCCTGGCATACTTCAGTGGCCTTTTCCTGGTCTCAGTTTCTTCACTTGCAAAATGAAAGGATTGGTCTAAGTGACTCCACAGGTCCCTCTTGCTTGCAGGGTTATAGGGGTCACTATGCATTTAGCATTTCATTTCCCTACACAGAAAACCTTTTCAAAAACATACATTTAATTCCCTAGGGATCTTTTTTGTGTGTGCATAGTGCTGAAATTATCTGTGTTGTGAATTCTTTGGTTAACTTAAAACATTAAGAGAAATGCTGTCAGTTAACATGTAGGCACTCTCGCCGTTTGCCTGTGGTGGTAATGGAAGTTGCCTGTTTATGTCCTTTCTTCAGGTGTCAGACAGCAAATACCTCCTTTCAACTTTGCAACATACAACAATTTAGCTCTCGTTTCAGAAACGTTAGCAAAAGGCTATTTCCACTTCATGTTTAATGATTTCAATGATGCCTAGTAGTAAGTGGCGTTGTATTACATCCAACCATATTTTAGAGTAAAAGAGTAATCTGCTGCTTTTGTTGAGACAGTTCTGGATATTGATGGTGATCTTCATAGGCACTATTTCCACACGAACCCACAGAAAATGCTTACAGCTGAGAAGAAAATAACGTAGTTTGCTAGCTTATGATTTATTTTATATTTGGATGGTAATCTTAGAAGGCACAATTTTATGAGACAAAAGTCTTTGTTTTCACCCTTGCCTTAATTATCGTAAAAAAAAAAAAAAAGACACAATGCTATGTATCCTCAGGAATTTATTGCAAACGCTAATATATTATTGGGAATTGAATAGGAACACAAGCTATGTCCCAATGTGGAGTTTACTATGTAATCTATTTTATGTCTATTTTGATGGAAACCCACCTTGTGGTTCATTTCTTTTTCAGGTTAATGGCATATTTATTTTTATAGTCAAACACACACACACATACACACTCACAGAGAGGTTTTGCAGCTGTGGTGGAATAAAAAAGCAAACACGTATATTTGGCCTACTTTTCATTTGATGAAGGCATGCATGCACCCACACTTTTTCTAAGCCCCAATTTAGGTCACTGAACATCACCCGGTCAGTTTATCACAGCAGCTTCTGCTTGTAGCACAGCTGTGGTTGCAGAGTTCTGCTGCATGTGTTTCTTGTTTGCATGTGTATGCAGGAAAGCATGTTGGGAAGCCAATGACATGTGGCAATAATAGTTTTAATATACAGTAGTAAAATGTTGTCATTATTCAACTCCTAGAGCAAGTGTGTATAAATAACAAAACTAAAATACATTTTCAACGAACCAGCATCATGGTTGCTTTATGGTGTGTTTTTCTAATTCTAATCCCTGAAACTTCCCTTTTCAAAGCCTCTTTTCCCTCCACCAGCAAAAGCCACATGCCCCTCTCTTCCCAGCAAGGAGTTCATAGTCAGGTTCTGGCTACTCTGGTTTTTGCTCTTCTTATATTTTTTAATAAGGATCACATGTGTGAATTTCTTCCCAACAGGGAATGCTTGTGTATTTCTGTGTGGGGAAAGGGAGACATGGAAAGGATCCAATGTAAGCTGGACATAGGAAACAAAAAGATGAAATATGAATGGCAATGACACAAATCATTTTTCTTTTGATGTGTATGTCTAAAAGTATTTTATTTTTGGTGTACATTTCCATTGATTTCTGAGTTCAAATCACAGAACGAACTTTCTTTTAATATAATTTCTGTCTGTGATTTATAGCAAAGCTGTGTACTGAATTTCAAGCACCCATTACTGAAATACCATATGGACTGAATGCATATTTCATGGTATTGATTTGTGCCAGTAACCTCTGGTCAGGAAGCCTACTTCATTTATCTAAGCAACTGATGCTCTCTTTAAAGAAATCTAGCATTTACTGATTTGTATAAGGCTGCTTAGTGAACCTTACTATAATATTCATTGTGCCATATTACCTTACAAATGTGTTTGATAAAACATTTATCAAAAATGTGTTTCATATTTTCTTCTCGCAGGTAGTAAAAGATGGTAGTCAGGCCAACATATTATAATTTCATTCATTCACATGCTTTTAAATAAAATATTTAGATTCAGTGTTAGACCAAAGATTTTTATCTTTATCTGTATTGTATATGCTGAAAAAATATTAGAAACCTCGGACATTTTTCATCTAAAATATGAGTTTCTATATGGATTAAAATCATTGAGATACTGACACCCAGCAAATTTGAAAATCAACTGCTCCCGTGGTACTCTACTGGGATTTGAAAGTAACCGGTCCGGGGCTTTTCTATGATTCCTTGGGAAGTAAATTTTTCAGCTTGTAGTTACTGATTCTCCCTTATGGTGGGTTCCTTTGCTTTTGTGGCTTGTACTTTTTATATTATGAGTTCATCTTTAGTGACTTGTTGTTTTTCAGTAGAAATTTTAAGTGCTCTCAGTTCCAGCAGTCTTCTTTAATTTCTTTTTTGAATTTACTTCTGTTTACTCACCAGCTATGTTACTGGTCTTGAATTAGTTTAATTTTTATGGCTTTTAAAAATTATATTTAATTTAATACTGCATATTTGAAGTGGTAAATGATTTCCATGTCAGGTTACTGGACCATGTTACTAGGAGTGGCCCAAGCACACAGTTCCAGATTTGGAGAAGCTCAAGGTAAAATAAAATATTCATATGCATAAAAAATTACCTAATTCCAATGTAATACATTCAATTATAAAGATATATTAAACGTTGCTATTGGATATTGTTTTAGATTATATATGCGAGAGGAGTGGCAGGTGCATAAAACATTATCATAGAATAAACCTGACTTTATAAAAATATTGTAGGAATAATATACTGAGATAAGCTCAGCATACATATATTTGTCTTTATATTAAAATAAAAAAGCATAATATGAGAATATTACTCATCTATCTTTGTCAGATAAGAATATTCTAAAGACACATTTCAGAAAAGTTACACTTCAATTATTGTGTCTAAATTTTGATGAAAGAAAGTTCATTCTCTTATATTCTTGATAAATACTGATCTTTTAAAAGGCCTTAACATATTGTGCAATACATTGCATGATGTAAAAAGTCTCTAACACACCAGACTAGTACCAATATTGGGAAATTAATATTACTTAGAAGGAAATAATTAAAAAATAGAATGACAGGAAAAAGAAAATATTATTACTGAGAACCCACTTTGTGCCAGACAGTGTGAGGAATGTTTTATGTTCATTATCTTATTTAATCTTCACAATCGTTATTTTTGAAAGATGAGAAAAACAGCCCAAAATCTAAAACTAGTAAATGGCAGTATTGATTTTCAAACAATGTTCTGTCTGAAACCCCAGATCCCTCTTCTTTCCTTAATATAATGCCTCTTAATATAACGTCAGGTTGCTTAAAATATATTTTATCACAGCATTTACTAAGAAGTAAGTGGAAGCTGATGAAAATTATTCTTTTGTTTTCCTTTCTTAATTGAAATGAATCTGCTAATTGAGGGTGAGAGTTTCAATTTAATTATAATGTTTTAGGGCTCTGATCAAACAAGTAATGCAGGTATGAGTCTCAATAAGGACACATTTGTAAACAAGGCACATACATTTTAGAATCATTTCTATTTGAGCTGTATGAGTTGGGAAAAATGCTTGTCGTACATATGATTTTCTTAAACGCTTTCTCGTAAATGGTGCTTTATTTGTTTTAGATTTTGCTGGTTCAGTTGAGTGCAGTTTGCAGCTGATTCAAAAGTTTAAGAAGTGATACCCAATTTGCACATATAATAATTTCCTTTGCTGTCAGAATGTTTAAGAAAACAATGAAAAACAAAAAATTGTGAGAAGCATCAATAATGATTCAATCAGTATACTGATAAAGCAAATTTCCTGTATTTTTTCTCTCTACTGCCAATGTTACTTTAATAGTTTTTGTTCATGCATTTTCAGAATCCCGTCTCTTAAAATTAACCAGTTTAGCTGTACTTCTAGGTAACTTACCCCACAGGCAGATTGCCTCCCTGTTCTTATAATGTCAATAAAAATTAAAAGTCTTCCAGTTTCCAAGTATTTGGGTTTTTAAAAAATTACTGCACTATGTTTTTTCTTATATCTAATCGAAATTTTACAAGATAATTATGTGAGAGGCAAGGAAACAAAGTTCTTTTATCATAAATATAGTAATACAATTGCAACTAGCATTTATGGAATGATTAGTGTGTGCAAGGAACTGAAATGAGCTTATGTGTGTTAGATAATTTATTGCTTGCAAAAATCATGTGAGGGAGATACTCCGATTCTAAATTTCACAGAGGAACAAGTAAAGAAACTGAGTCTTAGCAGTGTGAAGGCTACAGAGGGAATAAACAGTGGCACTAAAAGTGAAATTTGGCTTTTTGACCCTATATTCTAAATCACTATGGTATAACAATTTCAAAAAAAATAGATTTTGTGTTGATTGTAGAAAATTTAGGATAGGACAAAAATTTCTTTATATCCTATTATTCAGGGTTATCCACTTTTATTTTGATAAATCTGGTATACTGGATGTAGATACCCTATCTGTGTATATTTTCAACGAACTTTTACCTGTGTCACAATTAAACATGTACAAATATTTTTATAGAACCGTTATTTATAATCATGTTAGGTGGAAGCAACGTAAATGTCATTAATAGTAAATTGGATGAATTCGCCATTGTATATTCATATACTAGAATTCTACACAGCAATGAAAATGAGTAAACAACGATCATATATGACGTCATCATGGCTGATGCTCAGAAATGGAGTCAAAAAAGCCAGACACCAAAAACAGACACGCTTTTATGTGATTTGCTTAAATTACAGATATCGATAAGCCAATCTACAGTATTATAAGTCAGGTAATGAGGGCTTGAACTTAAATGGTGGTGGTAAGCCTATCTAATCTATCTAAAAACAGTATTTTATGAAATAAGTACTATTACTATTCCTATTTACTTACGAGAAAACTGAAGTTCAGAGAGGGTAAGTAATTTACTAATTTTCACAATGCTAATGGAAAACTCCTAATTCAAATCTAATCTGTTGAGCTCCAGAGCTCCAGTGCTCAGCATTATAATAGACAAGAAGCAGAAAAAAATGCCTTTTCCATGGAAGACACATTCATCTCAAAAAAAAAAAAAGAAAGAAGAAAGAGTTCATATTGGATATTTTTTCAAGCCTACTGTTCCTTAAACCTATTCTTTATCTCCACTATAAAATTGCTCATTAATATTCTCCTTCCCCACAGACTCTTCCCTCAAACATCCAACTTTGTCAGTCTCTCTTATCCCAAATCACTCTTTCAATCCTGCACCCTGCTCTCAAAGCTCTAATCCTCTTGCTTTTGGGAATGGTATTGAAAACTCAAGAACATATCAAATATATCAAAATTCTCTCTCTTATCAGTTTGGAATTGTGAAGAAAGAAAGAGGCTCATCTATGCTGGAAAAATGAGTGAATATTGTGAATGTGAGATGTCTTGATTTCAGTGAAAAGGTAGAAGTTTTAGAAAAGATGGAGGATGCTTTTCTTAATATTTCTTGAAGGCTCACATTTTTCAACCATGTAGTATTCTTCTATCTCTTACTTCCTTTATTCTTTCCGTTTATTTACTTCATGGAATAGAACTTCAGCTTAGTGTTTACTTCAAGTTTAATGTTCTAAGCCTTCTAATTGAGAGTGAAAGAGACAAAAGAAGGCAGATTTTGAAAGTCCCTAAGCTGAAATCAAAGTAATGGCCTAAACAATGATTGGCCCTTACCATCTTTTTGACAGCATTTTTCAGGTGATAATTTTAATGTGTTTCAAAAACATTTATCTTCTTAGGTATGTAAACATTCTCCTTAAAATCCTATTTTAGCTATTCAATTTTCTTGGTATATTTTATTCCTTTAAATAGAGTGCAAAGGTAAATTTTAACGTTAGCCCTTCATATTCCAAACCAAAGTTATCCAAATAATACATTTTTAATATACAGGGAAAATAATAGCAAAATTAAATGGCAAACTTGCAATTTTTTTAGCAGAAACAGATTAGTAAACATGCAGAAAATGTGCAAAGCTCTAGTGTTTACAATGTTTTAGCAAATTACAAATTATCTCAAGAAAGAGAAAAGCCAAAGGACAAACATCAATACACATTCCAAGGCTACATAAAAATGATTTCAGTTATGGAAAAAATTATTAGATGGAAACATTGGTGATAATGGGGGGAAATACATTTTGTTAAACTGTCTCCCCCAAGGTACAGGATAAAAATTCAATTTTGCAGCAACCACAATAATGTCTTCTAGAGAGCATGCTTTCTTCACAGCTTTATTTTGTTTTAAAAAAGAATAATCTAACAGAGCGCAAACCCAAACTATAACTTAGCTAAAGCACAAGTCCTGAATTTACAATTTTATTAATCGAAACTGAAGCAGATTTACCCAGGCTAACGTTATAAAGCATGCCCCGGAGCAGAATGTTTCCCATGAAATGTGTTACTAGTGATGTCTATCTACATATTTCTGTTTAATTTAGGATTAAAAGGATTCTAATGATTTTCTTTATTTTCACCTGATTTCTTCTACTGGAGTTAGACGGACATTGTTGCTTTGCCTACAATTTCTATGGTGATTGGTAACCCTTGAGGAACCTGAGAATCCACCACCTTAATCAAGAAGCCATTGCAATTTTCCATGTTCGGTTATAACTTGCAAAAATAGGATCAAATAAAGAGAAAAATATTAAGCTGCAACTACATTGTAAATTTGTTGTATCTCCTTTTACCTAAATGCATAGCAGAGAAAATCGGTATCATAATGTTATTTATTCCTACTGAAGAAATTGTTGAGTTTTAGATTTTGAAAGGAATCGGGAGAAAATGAAGGAGAGTGTTTCCTATAAGAAATGCTTAGTGTCTGGAATAATAAAGAGCTGGTTAAAATTGACGAATCATTAGGGTGCCTCTGGGATGTTATCCTGAATCCAGAAATGATGGGGAAATAAGCATGATTTTATGGAATCTAAACCACAAACCAGTTGATTTTGTTCATTGGGGCACAAAGCACAGAACGTGGCATAAAGTAGGGACTTGGAAAAGACTAGATTAAACCATCCCATCTAGCACAGGGCCACATAATTTTGTTGCAACATGTCTTCAGTTCCCACTCTTAATATCAGGACTTCTTGGGGCTCTGGCCTAAACTCTTTAATGTGCTACCTATGTCCTGTCCAATTCCCTTGTCTTCATATATGATCTCTGTGATAATGATTCTCAATGTTTATCTCTAGTCCTAGACTCTCCACTGAACTACAGTTTTCCACATCCAACTTCCTACTTGACACTTGTACTCGTGTATCTAATATATGTCACACCTAAAATGGCTAAAATGTGGGTTGATTCTAATCAGCGCAGCTGATACAGATATAGTAAACATGTATTTTTCCTATTCCAGTCTTGCTCATCTCAGTAAATACCACTAATATCCACTTAGTCACCAATATTCCAAACCAGCAATAATCCTTAATACCTTTTTTTTCACTCATTTCTCTCTAATCCATTGGCAAGTCTTGTTCCACCTTCAGAATATATTCCAGATCTATACCAACCTCTCCAGTTTTCTCCATCTCCAGCTACACTTTAGTCTAAACCACTACCAGCTCTTGCCTGGAAAGGTTCAAACCTGATCTCCCGGTTTTTGCTCCTTCCTTGGCTTTCAGTTTTCTACAGAGCAGCCAGAGGCATGTTTAAGACAAAACCGTAATGTCATTCAACTTCTTAAAACCCTCCAATGACTTTGCATTGCCCTTGGAATATAAACCCAAATTTCTTGGCACTGGCCTACTTGCATTCCTTAATCTGGCCACCTACCTCTCTAAATGTATTTTTTACCACTCTATTCTGCTTACTAAATTCTAGTCACATTGGCCTTCTTTCTGTTGCTTGAATGTAAGTGCACACAAGTCCTTGTGTACTAACTATTCCTTTACATAAACATTCTATCTTCTTACCTTGCATGGCTGGATTGTTCTCTGTTGCTCTGGCCTGCCCATCCAATCTAAATATTCCTCCTTTGAGCTATATGACATGTTTTATTTTCTCCATTTCACTAATTATCTGAAATTATCTTATTCCTTTATTTGTTTAGCTGTGTATGGTCTTTCTCTTTCCTCTCCATGCCACAATAATGTAAGTAGGAAACATGTCCACATGGTTACCACTATATCCCCGATGCCTAAAATAGAATACAGAACATAATAGGTGTTAAAAATATTTGTTTCATAAACAGACATTTAAAATTTTGTTTAATTAATAAACAAATTAATAAACAAATTATCTCTTACTCATTTTATCCCACTGTATTTACTTACTGATTTGTTTGACATTACACCACTGTTTATTCACTGGACTTATCACATGGTTAAAATATTTTTTACAATGTAAGAGAACAGGGAGAAATGAAATAGAGTCATTTTTTATAGAAGTGCATGGAGGTGTGGAGAGTGATTATGCAGTGCTTTCAAAATCTAAGAAGTGCATCTTACTTGAGATATGGTTCGCTTCCTGGAGAGAGAGAGAGAGAAAGAGAGAGAGAAAATATATCAATATTTAGAAATGTATCATAACTTATACATGTGATATCACAATTCTTGAACATTATTCGTACATTTTCTTTTTTAAGATTAGTTCTGGTGTTTGTTTTTTTTTTTTTTTTTTTTTTTTGAGACAGAGTCTTCCTCTATCGCCTAGACTGGAGTACGGTGGTACAATCTCAGCTTGCTGAAACCTCTGCCTCCTGACTGCAAGCAATTCTCCTGCCTCAGCCACCCAAGTATCTGGGATTACAGCCTTGTGCCACCACACCCAGCTAATTTTTTGTATTTTTAGTAGAGGTGGGGTTTTACCATGTTGGCCAGGCTGTTCTTGAACTCCTAACCTCAAGTGATCCACTCGCCTTCGGCTCCCAAAGTGCTGGGATTCCAGGCACGAGACACCGTGCCTGGCACCTCATTTTTATTTTGTTTTTTTTTTTTTTGCTCCCTATTAGACAAATGTTGAACCATCTCACCGTAATTTTCAGATCCCATATGCCCTCTCACTACATTATTTTTCATTGCTTCTCTGAGCATCATTATGGATAATTTCTTCAGCTCTGCTTGCCCATTAATTCTTCCTTTAGTTGTGTTTAATATATTGGTTTATTTACTTAATTTTAATTATTTCGTTTTTCTGAAAATTGGTACCCATTGAAAATTGTCTTATTCTTTTGATATGTCTTTCACATATTTGCTCAGACATCTTTTATTTTTAATAATTGTAAATACTCATTTCATAATCTATGTTTGGAATTGCATTATCTCAATGTTTTGGTATTTCTAATCTTGATCTTTGTACTGACATTCACTCATGATTTCCTCATGTGTTTTATAGCTATGGATTTGAGCTTTTACTTAATAGGACTTCATATTTATAAATCCTAAGTGTCCTTTGTTGAGAATGTACCCTTCCAGAGAAATTTGGTGATTAAATGTATGAGGTAACAACACAGGAATACTTTTTTTGTTAAATCTCCCTTTAGGATTTCTTTGTCCTTGTGGGCGGTATAAATTCAAACCTGAAACATTTGTGACAGATTTTTAGAAGAGACTTTTTATCACTTCTCCTAGAGATCCCAAGGCTCTTCTTTAAGAGTGACAAATGTTGCAGGGAACATCCAAATATCACTGACTGCATATTAACCATTTCCACCTTTTTCTTCAGTTTTGGCCACTCGATATTTCTATACTATATTTTTTTCAAGGATGCACTACAGTATTTGTCACATTTTATTCCAGTATTTCAAATATGTTTTGCATTAAGATTGTTTACTGTCAGTTTACAATATCTGACACATCTTTTTGGCAAAAATGAATCAACTTTCATTTGTGTTTTTATGTTTGCCCTGTAATAAACATAAAGAACTCACAATTATGACTGCATTAGTCCATTCTCACACTGTTATAATGAACTGCCTGAGACTAGGTAACTTATAAAGGAAAGAGGTTTAATTGACTCACAGTTCTGCATGGCTGGGGAGGCCTCAGGAAACTTACAATCATGGCGGAAGGAGAAGCAAGCATGTTCTTCTTCACATGATGGCAGAAAGAATTGCCAAGCCAAGAGGGAAAAATCCCTTATTAAACTACCAGATCTCGTGAGAACTCACTATCAGGAGAACAGCAGCATAGAGGTAACTACCCGCATGATTCAATTGCCTCCCACTGGGTCCCTCCCAGGACACATAGGGATTATGGGAACTACAATTCAAGACACGATTCCGGTGGGTACGTAGAAAAACCGTAACAATGACTGGAGGAAGAGTTATCTGTATTTCAGGGAAAAAAAAATAAGACATAACATTTGGACTTCTCGTTTTACAGAGAAAGGCTGGTCTGTATTTTTGGCTCAGGCTGTTTAAACAATATATATAGTAAGGTCAGTCATACCAAATTACCCTTCATACCCAGTTCCTTTCCCCGTTACTATTCACCTTCTGCCACTTCAGTCCAAGTCCTGGACTTAGTACTGACGGATATGAGAAATAAGGACTGGAGTTTTGGTATGAGAAAAAGGAAATGCCAAAGGAAAGAGAAATCTGATGTAATTAGAAAAGAGGAGGATTCCTCTGATTACTTGTGTATATATATCTGTATATATGTGTGCGTATGTGTATGTATGTGTGATAGAGACAGATTATATGTATTATGTATGCATGTAGGTATTTCAGTGATATTACTGAAACTCATAAGAATTTCATTGCAAAAATAATTTTCTATGCCCAGAATGGGTACCTATTTGCATTTATTTTTATAATTATTTCTATAATTGGTTCTACAAGTCAATACTGAAATAGCTGGCTTATTCCTACCACCTGCCTAGTACAGATATACAGAGAAGGTAATAATACATATTTAGTTTTTTCTTCACTGTATTTTCCAGCAAATCATATGATCACAATATTGGGACAATATCCAACTTAGTATTCTGTTCCGGCATTCAAATGCCAGGATTCTTTTATAGAAAATAGACACCCTTTATAAGAATTAAATGATCGAATATGGAGAAGTGGATGGGTAATTCTAAAGGTTATTTGAATAAATTTGCATCTGAAAGGTTCTCAGGAAACTTCTTTTAAGAGAAGCTTTCTGTAGGTGCATATGCTATCCATAAATCACTTGATTTGGTTCCACTCCATTTCCTCACTCTTACCAGCATCACTAGAGTCAAAGCAAAAGCTCCAAAATTGTTTACAGTATCTTCCTTCTTCTCTCAATCAATAGTTATACATTTAGTAATTATCTGTTTTAACTGGAAGGATTTCTATATTTTCCAGATGCCACTCTCAGGAGCTAATCAAAATTCTGTAGGGGGTGGGGAGATGTGGTGGAAATGAATGGAAAAGATAATTGACCTGAAAAAAAATTTTTTTTGGTTAGATAAAGGAAGTGAATTATACATCATTGAACATATGTTGTAGTATTAGAAGGACGGATTTTGATTGGTCCTATTATCTGGTGTTTTCAATCATGTGAAAGAAAATCTCCTTTTAAATGTCCTCACAACAGATACTGGGGACATTTAAATATTCCCTGCTTTACATTTCTCTCTGGGGAGAGTATCTTAGTTAAATTTTGGTTACCTTTTGAGTAAAACAGACGACTGCCATTGAGTCATTATTTGTAGGAAGCCATAGATCTCTGCCGTTCCTTACCCAACTATATTACCTCTGGCACGGAAGTGCAAGGCAGCAATAAATCAATGGGTATTTAGAACTCATATTTTTCTATTTACTCATCTACCAGTGCCAGTCCAAAAAAAAAAAATCAGTAGGTAAAGCTAGGTCCACACTCTATTTTTTTAAGAAAGTCAGAATAATATAGATGATAGGTATTAATAATTATAACAAAAATTCCGTTCACTTTTATTAATATTTCCAAAGGTACTTCCATGATTACTGATTATTCTATTTAGAGCATGTATTAGTCTGTTCACATGCTGCTAATAAAGGACATACCCAAGACTGGGTAATTTAGTAAAGGAAAGCTGTTAACTGGGTAATTTAGCAAAGGAAAGATGTTTAATTGATTCACAGTTCCACGTGGCTGGGGAGGATTCACAATCATGGCGGAAGGTGAATGAGGAGCAAAGTCATGTCTTGCATGGCAGCAAGCAAGGGAGCGTGTGCAGGGGAACTCCCCTTTACAAAACCATCAGATCTCATGAGACCTCTTCACTATCATGAGAACCACGTGGGAAAGACCCGCCCACATGATTCAATCACCTCTCACTGGGTCTCTACCACAATATGTGGGAGTTATGGGAGCTACAATTTAAGATGAATTTTAGGTAGGGTCACAGCCAAGCCATATCAGAACACTTTGAAAACTTTGACCTTTGGAGGGGAAAAATGTCCACTAATAATCTAGACGTGGACTCAGACTACCAGCACATTTTAAATTACTGAGTAGCATTCTACTCTAGGGGTGTCTTGAAATCACAAATACTTTAGAGAAAAATTGTAATTGTGTGTTAGGTCATGTTCCTCCTATGATGAGAAGTAGAGGGGATTGGAATGAAAAGCACAAAATCTGAGAAGCTGAATGTTGAACTATCACATTCTATGCTTAGGTAAAAAGAACCTAATAAAGTCCTCCCTCTTACCAAATTAAGAAACCAGTGCTTTTATTTTAAATACTTATGCTAAAGTTTTTATTTCTGTTGTTTAAAATTTTATTATTCAATAATACCTTCTCTTGATAGGTAATATATTGCATGAAACAGTAAGAAAAGTTCTTAATGAAATGGCAGAATAGTGGATTTATAATTATTTTAGGCAAACAACACAGAAAACCTTAATACGAGTAACTACACAGAATTGTTTGCCAACATTTTGAAGTCTAAAGTGATTGTGAGCCCAGAAGAATAGTGAAGTATGAGACATTGTGGGTATGTAACACACATGTATGCTTCATATAGGCAGAGTCTGATCTGGCATAATTGGCTAGGAGTATAAAATTAGCAACAAGGCAATGTTATTATTTCATTTTCCATAAGAAGATAAGTTCTCTTTTCTAAGATTATGCCAGTAACTTCCATCTTGGTGCTGGAGTGGCTACGTTCATAGGTCAAAGCAAATCTATCACTGTTCCTCAAAACACTAACTTTTCATACAAAATTTAACCCTGTGGGGGAAAAAAGCCATGTTTTTTAAATCTAAAAAATATAAAAAGAAAATGTGTTCCTATGTGATTGAAAAAGTCTTAAAGAATTTTTCTAAAAATCATTTATCAATAAAGGACATTCTTCACCCTCAATTTCTTTATTTTTTGTTAAACTAAGAAGTTTTATTCATAGGGTATATTACTATGACTTTAACAGTCAAGTTTGATTAGCAGAAACTGCAATGGAGATTGCACTTTTCACTTAAAAAATGATTGACAAAATATAGAAAATGTGCACCATATGCTATCTATACACTAAATAAATTGTTTCCTTTAGCTCAATTAGCATCTTCTGGACATCTCCTATTTCAGAGGCATAGCAGGAAGTCTTCTGGGTAGGGAACAATGGACAGGGTTAAGGCATAAACACCAATATGGGCTAAACACACAAAATAGGATCTGATAAATACTGTAACAAACATATAAAATATGGTGGGAACATCTAGAAAGAGAATAATTTCTTCTCTAGGTGACAAGACAAGCTCTATTGAAGAAATGTTAATTGAGCTGGCCATAAGGAATGGCTAGAAAAAAATATTGAGGCAGAGCAAATGGAGTAAACCGAAGTATGGAAGGAAGGAAGGAAGAAAGAGAAGCAGGGAGGGCGGGAGGGAGGAAGGGAAGTTGGGCTTACGGTTCGAGACTAGTGTACAAGGGAAAATAGTGGCAGATAAACTTGAAAGGTAGCACGAATATGCATTGGCGAATTATGGAAAAGAATCATAAAAAGTTAGAATAGGAGCAACCTACTAAAGCTCCTGAATGCTATGCTAAACACCTCAGTTTGTTTTAGACAGGCAACAAAGAGAATTTTTGAGCTCAGGAAGGTGGTGTATATGGCACTGTCAGAGCTGAGAATTAGGACAGGTAATTCAAGATTGTGTTTGTGCCAGGACCAAGATTGTATTAAAGAGATGACTCTGTATTTTTGCCTGCCTTTTAAACATATATATCAGAAGAAAATATTGATGTAATACGTATATATGCCAGGTATGCCTATAAAAAAAGATTTTTTAATAAACAACTAATAATCTGTTTTAGTCCTTAAATGGTGGTGATGAAATACTTTCATCTGAAATAAATAATTGAGATCTGATCATGTATCTTCACTGCTTACTTAATTTTATTTTGCTTCTATAGATATGTCCATAACATGTGTTTGAAGACAATTTGAAAGGTTTTGGTAGTTTTTATGATCACAATATCAAATACATTTTTGTTGTTTCAGATGATGGTGCCTGTCCATTAACTGAACAACTGTGGTGAGTTTATTTTGCTCATCTTATGTCTGCACGGAATACTTTTCTTTTTGATATTCTAAAGGATTTATTTTACCTATAAAACTTTGGTTAAAATTCTTTGAATGAGTTTCCTTCTGACAATCCATTAGGCATTTTAGGATGTTTCATTTCTTCTTTTCAATTAAAACTAAGACTTTAGTTTTCAACCAGATTTTCTCAACAGAGATGTTTATTTTCACAAATGCTTCACTTACTCAAACTTTAACAATCTCTCAATCAACTAGAAAAGTAATATCCTGTTGTTAGTTACTCTTTTAGTAGTTACAAGAAATACTTTATAGTTTTTAGATTGATAGCAGAATACCCAGTGGATACTGACACAAAAATTATTTTTTGTTTTCTCTATTATCCTTACAATAAGAGAAAGAAGAAAAAGAAATTACATTCCTTAGCTTACATAATTGCCTTATATTGCTATGATTATTCATTGGAAACTAAGATGAGTGGATATGACTTGGAACAATATAGTTAATCTCTGGAGAAGTTGCTACCCATTTATGTCTCTCTTGGAAGAATAAACACAACATATTTGTGTGCTTTCACAGTACTGGTAAACTGGTATTTTCAAGGATTCTCTGCACATTGCCAGACTTAGAAAAAGAAGACTCTACATAAAATTGTTACTCATTTTACTTCTTGAGAGTTTACCAGTTTATAGCAGATTGAGAGAAAGTGTTGCATTTTTTGTTCTTATTCAATTACGATAAGGAAAATGTTATGAAAGAGTGTCTTTGTATAGCATCCTCCCCCTTCCCTCAGACTAGACTGCTTGGTAAAATAAGAAATGGCCAGAGTGGGAGCTGGTTGGCAGGAGGATAACAATTTTGAAGGTGTAAAAAAAAATTTACATAGGTTTTGGATAAGAAATAATAGAGGAACTGTATGGGGTGCTGTATGTGGTGTGACTTAAGAAAAAGCAAATGTTGGAGAAAAAATTAAAAGCCTTATTGTATATTACATTGGTGCTTCTCAAACCTTAATATGTCTATGAGTAATGTGGGCTATCTTTTCAAAATGCAGATTCTGATTTAGAATTTGAGCTGAAGTAGGGCCCAATAATGTGCATTTCTACTAGCTCCTAGGTGATACAAAGCTGCTGGTTTAAACACCACACTGTCAATAGTAAGGTAGTATATAAATAACTCTGTTCCTTTGACTGCTCCCCAAGGGACTTCAGTCAAGACATTAATTTTTCAAACGTTTGATTTGGGTTTGACTTTTAGTGCTCTTGATTCACTGTTTGAAAGGTTATCTTAAGATTACAGCGAAAATGCTGTTTTGTTGAGTCACATACAAAAAGAACTGGGTCTTGACTAGCTTCTGTGTCTGTTTTCCCTCTTACTACCTAATTATTCCAGGGTAAACTGTAAAGGATTAAAGAAAGTCAATCTCTTTCAGTCAAGTAATTTGTGAGTGAACAAAATACAAGATTTTACAAAAATATAAATATATTATTCTAATACTGCAATCTATTCAAAGGCAATCATATCACTTTGCAATAGTCCAATTACAAAAAGCAACAACAATGGTTGTGGGGTAGATAGTCCTAACCATAATACAAGTAGACATTATCATCATTATTATGCTTGAAAGTACTTGAGTTTTGCTTGAAAATGTGATAAAATGCTTTTGGTTTCGTACCGCATGCCTACTGACATTATGAATGTTTTCTAGTCTGTGTTCAGCTAGTTCAGATCTCAAGATTACTGAGAAAACGGGGTAGATGCCAAAGTTGGCAGATTTGGTTAGTAACCATGAATAATGGGGCCAAGAGGAAATTGGTACAAGGAAATCTGCCACTGGTCTACTGGTAGAAGGAAATCTGAAGAATTTTCTGAAACCCAGAGTCTTGTAGGCGCTTGAAGAAGGCCATGGAAGTAGAAGTTTCAAAATCAATTGAAGTTTTCTGCTAAAACTCTCCTTTCTTAAACCAGGTTGCATATCAGAATCAACTGTGAAGTCGAAACGGCTAGTTAGACCTGGGTACTACCCAAACCAATTAATCAGAGTCTCTCAAGGTAAATGAAGCTTAACATCTAAACTTTGATGCTTCAGCTCCCTGGTGATTATATCAGGAAATTGAGTTGAAAATCCCTTACATTAGGGCCTGAAATTTTACATTTTCAACAAGTTCTCAAATGATGTTTATGTTGCTGCTTTGTGGACCACACTTTAAGTAGCAAGGACCAGTTAGACCCCAGACTTTTTTTTTTTCATGTTCCTGGGAGGGTTAGCATCAACTGGGAGTAGTCATCTTCTCTCTATGGATGAGGGGAGGAAGGGAAAGGAAGAAAGGAGAGAGGAGACATCCAAATGGCACATGGTGGAGACAAGGTAGAATGCGCAACTCCCCACAGGATTGAATTTATAGGTCAATGAAAAAACCCCTGTACCAAAATAGCTTCTCTAATTAAATCATATAGTACCTGAACATGCATTATTAAAATTCATTTGATTTCACTGCATTCCAAAGCTGACTATGCAAACATGATCTTTGGTGCAATTGCTACAAATATAGAGCATGGAAGGAGGAGTAGAGTGGGCAGGGATCTGGAGTTTAATAATCATCCCAGATGACTTTAATCAAAAATGGAGCTTGGAAGCCATTGTTTTAGACCACACAACAACATCTTTTTTGACTTTGTTTCAATATGCATACATATTCCCGTTCTTTAAATCAATAATTTATATATACTATTCTATGCATCAATAGAGCTCAATATAACAAGATAATAATAATAACAAAAGCTACATGGTGATGACTATTTGCCAGGCACTGTTCAGAGTTTCATATTTATAAGGACAATCCTAGATAATATGTGCTATTATTATCATCTTTACATATAAGAAAACTGGGGCACAAAAATATTAAATTGCTAAAATTTACATAACTGGTAAGTGTTAGAACTGAGATTCAAACTCAGATATTCTGGCTTCACAATACATGTTCTGTAAACTTCCAATCAGTTGTGAATTGATCCGTGTATTCAACAAACACTTCTGGAGGAGCTTTTATATACTAGGCAATTTTTAAGGTACTAGGAATAGAGCACTAAAGGCAGTAAAATATCTTCCCCTATGGAGATGTCCTTCTAGTGAGAGATACAAGCTCTTATTTTTAGAACAACCAGAATTTTTTAAATGGTCTCAGCATTAATGACATGAAGACATAGAATTCAAATATAGCCATTCCATTTGCTTTCTGAATGATTTTGTCAAATCTCTTTACCTGTTTAGTAATCTGATTAAATGATGTAAAGGGACATGTGAATAACTTATTTTTATTACTTTACATCATCTTTTAGCATAATAAAAGTTTTGTGTGTATGTATGGTTTAAAAATGTCTTAATGAAAAAGGTTGATTTTCCCCATGGCAGTAGACACTAAGGGCATCGTGAAAGCACTAGTTATCAGGAAAGTATTGGTGGCAATGTTGCGGTGTTCATGTTGGCATGGGTGCTAGCAGTTACGATATTTGCGATAATGGTGATGTTGACTGAAATGATGAAACTGATGGTAATTACTACCACTTATTAAGCACTTACTATAGCTCAGGCCTTGTGCTAAATTATTTATATTCAGTATTTAATCCATTCCACAGCCTTGTGGAAATAACAATGTATTTTAGAGCTCAAGAATTTGAGGATTAGAAAGCTTAAACTACTCACCAAGTCACATAGCTCAGCAAATAATGGAGGCTGAATTTAACCCAACTATATCAATTATCTATTGCTATGGAAGAAACCACCCTAAATCTCAGTGCCTTAAAAGAAAACTTTGTTATTCCTCATGATACTGAGAGTGGATTGACTATGCAGTTATTCCACTCCAATAAGTGTCAATAGGGATCTCATGCAACTATATTCAGCTAAGAGATTAACTGGAGGTCTCAGTTCTTTTCCATTGGCCCCTCTTTCTATATGGTGAGTCATCTTCCAATGGCTGTCCATATATCCTTTCTATATAGCAGACTAGCATGGTTTCTCACATAGCATGCAGCTCAGCTCCAAGGAGTTTTGCAAAGGAGAATCCCCACTGCAAGTGCCTCTCCTGGTATCAAGCTTGCTAATGTCCCATTGGTCAAAATAAGTTACATGAACTAGCCCAGAGTTAATGAGGAAGATGACAAGTATAAGCACACCTGGAGGCATGGTTCAGTCTATTACACCAAATATTGCTGCAGGGCTTTCTCTTCAGTTCATCTAAAACCAGGTTCTTGTCACACAGCCAGGAAAGATTAGGTTCGTGGACACATAGAAGGGTGAGAAAAACAATTTATTGGGTAAAAAAGGAAAAAGAGAAAAACTTTCAGCTGAGCAAGAGGGAAGCGGATTAACCAGCTCCTGCCCCATCACACAGGAACTTAAGAGACCAGGTTCCTCCCCTCTGCAAATGACCGGAATTTCCACGGCTCCACCCCATTCTCCCAGCGTGCAGGTTGGTCACAGGTTCTCCGGGAAGCCCTTTTTGCTTGGCTGTGTCAATGTGGCTGACTCTAATTACTGTAATATAGTTTCATTACTATAGTATATTCCCTCCCTGAGGAGATTGAAAGTGAACACTGGAAGAAAGCAGACTACAAAATATTGTTGAAGAGACACCATAGACAAATTTGACCTGGGCTTGTTCCAATAACAGTGGGTCATCTATGTAGCCAAGAAGAAATGCATTATAGAAAATTCAGTGTTAGGTAAAAGCCAGGTTCAAAGTTCGAAATTTCAGAGACTTTGAAAGGATCTCTGATTATCAAACTAGCCTAGAGTCACAGCAAAGGTAGCAAAACTGAAAATTTACAAACTAGAATTCTACTCTTGGCCTAACGTAGGATCCCATTCTTGCGAGGATGCATCTGCAGGCAGTTAGACAACAGAAGGACCGTGGTAATTTTGGATCTACTGACATGAGACAATTTTATCTCAGTTGAATCCTCAAGACCAAACCCAAAGATGCAGAAAAGATCTTGATTTGAATAATTCAAAAGCTAAGACTTCTGCTGTTACCAATGACCTATCTGTAATGTACAGAAGTCTCATTTTGAGGTTGTGAATAGCTTTGCATTGTAAGCAGGTTTATGACCCAGTGGGCCTGTCAGGGTGACTTAACTACAAAACAAACATCCCACTTACTAAGAGATTTATCACTGTGGTCATCAACGTGCCCAGATTACTGTATGTAGCACACTGCTCTCGCTGAGGGCCAAGGGGAGTCTCAGTTGTCCAGCAAGACCATAATGAAATAATGAGTTTTGCCTCACTGCTTTTCCGGCTATTTCTTTTCTCAAGAACTCTACAGAGAATGTTTGTCTCCAGGACTATAAATTTGGTACTTTTCACCAGCTCTGAATTTTCTCTGTTGCTTAAGAGTAGTAAGGATCAACACCCTACTCTCATCATGTACAGACTAACAATGTGGAAAATTGAGTGAACTCAATATGATTGCCACTCAAGGGTTCTCTCTGTGAACCAAAGTCTTCTTTAAATTTTGAGATGCATTCCAAATAAGAAGGCAGAAAGGAACAAACCGTGTGTGTAAGAAACTTTTTGCTTTTTCTTAACACAGAATGGAAATATAGTGGCATTTCCCTCTATTATGACTAGAGGCAGGGCTCACTTCCCATGTTTTTCCAGGGAATTTGGTTTTACTACTTAATAAAAACTGAAAACATATTACTATAAATGGAAGAGAAATAATGCCCTAATATATCAAGTAGAGATTTCTAAGTTGCACCAACAAAATAATTTGGTGCATATACAAATGAAGACTCACATTTATGGAATTCAGATTTTGTGTATGCAAAACAGATAATGGTACAATCAAAGAAGTGCCTTGATTAAAATCATTGTATATGCAAATTCATCACTTGCTAGAGCAGTTATATTTTGGCACATGCATACATAATTAGTGATTTCTAATTTAAGGTAGTTCCATGGTAGAAATAGTCTTACCTAGTGGCGTTCATGTTTTACCCATTAGTCAAATCAAGTCTTAAATTTTTTATTTTTTTATTTCGATAATCACATTAGTCATTTAAAAAATGAAATGTCTCCTTGTTTAGCAGTATCATTTAAAAATCAGAGTAGTTTATAGCCTCTAGTTTTGAAAATGGCTACACAAATTATTCCTCGGAAAATACTGATGTGTCAAATGTTGACTCACTTTCAATTTAGGGGCTTATTTTAAATGATAAAGCAGTAAATGTGTAGCATATATAGAATATCCCTGATCATAAACCCTCCATTTATTTCACGTTTTTATTCATATTTGACATTTCTGAAAATTAAATAGATTTAAAAGTCAATTAGTGCACTTAATGCAGTCTCTTATCCTTAAAGCAACCCTCAACTTAATAATGCATCTTACAATAAAAACTATCTTATCAAGATATCTTGATAAACACCATCTTGCAATCAACACCATCTTCTTAGAAATCCAATCTTGTTATCAATGACAACAAACACTTGCCTGTAATTACTGTGTGCCAGGCCACTATCCCTCACAACCAGCATGTAAGGTGGATTGACTGAATTTCACAGAGGAGGAAACAAACACAAGTTACTTATGTATTAATGACTCTTTCAAAGTCACACAGCAGCTGCTTGACAAAGTGAGGAAATTCAGAACTTGATAAGACTGTACCTGCTGTCCTCCTTAAAAGCAACACTAAGTCTGCTTCAGTTGCTCATGTAAAGCATCTGTGACTGTACTAAAAGTTGTAATGAGATCTACTTGTCCAAGAATTACCTCCTCGATCTCTTACCTCTTTTACCTGTCCTAAGGCGATAATAATAATAAAAATACGTTTTTAAATTTTTAAAATTATTTTCTTCTTTTTTCTTACTCTCTTATCTTTTGTTGTTTCTATGGATATTTTAGGACATTAGAAAACTGTTCAGAGAGCCTGGAGAACCCCAAGACAGAATCTACCACTGACTGATAGAGTGGACGAGTATTTCATGGAGCCCAAGAATTTGTTTTCCCATTTCTCTTAATAAGTATATTATAAGTACTTCTGTATTCTAATTCACATAATCTTTGCTCAAAACTCTCCAATGGATCCTTAATCTTACTCAGAATGAAAGCCAAAGTCTTTATAATGGCCTTCAAAGTTGCCCATCCCCTAGCCTCCTGTCTGACCTGGTTTCCCACCTCCATCTTCCTCTTTCACTTGCTTAAGCTAATCCGGCTTCCCCGCTGTCCCAGGAATCCCCAACCAATGTCAGGCTGGAGGACTTTGGCCTCTGCTCTCTGTACCTGGAGTGTTTTCTCACATAACAGCATGTGACTTCCCCTAGCAACCTTCAAGTCTCTGCTGAAATGTCACCCTACCACAATGCTTTTCTCCCACCTCTGTCTCTTTTTATCCCACTTAATGCTCTTAATTTACTTTCCATTGCCTCCAGAGCACTTACCTACCTTGCCTTTGATAAATCTATTTATTTGTCCAGCCTTTAATACTAGAATCTATAGAAGCTAGGGAAGCCATAAGAAAGGAGTGACTTTGTTTAGAATATTCCCTTCTGTATCCCCAGCCTCTGGCACAGAGTGTATGTTCAATAACTATTTGTTGCACAAATGGATAGTCAAATTATAGAAATAAACAGGTAAATGAATATTCTAGGACTCTATTCAAGGATTCCCTACTTCGCTGTTGCTAGAATGACTGCCTGTTAGGTATAGTATAAAATGGTTTTCTTTACAGCATAATACACATGAATATATATTCAAGGGTTGTCAATGGTTGGTGTATCTCATTTTAGGAGGCAAGTAAAAAGGGTGAAACTTAAAGTTATTGCAATTACAGATAAATTACTGGAACATAATTAACGTTTTATTATTATTATTTATTATTATTTTTTGAGATGGAGTTTCACTCTTATGGCCCAAGCTGGAGTGCAATGGCACTATCTCAGCTCACCACAACCTCCGCCTCCCGGGTTCAAGCAATTCTCCTACCTCAGCCTCCCGAGTAGCTGGGATTACAGGCATGAGCCACCAGGCCCGGCTAATTTTGTATTTTTAGTAGAGACGGGGTTTCACCATGTTGGTCAGGCTGGTCTCGAACTCCCAATCTCAGGTGATCCACCTGCCTCGGCCTCCCAAAGTGCTGGGATTACAGGCATGAGCCACTGCGCCCAGCTGCGTTTTACTATTTTTGAGAACATAATAAAAGCAATCGCTAAGCAGTATGCTGCTAGCTATATATTATCCCTATTTTATATGTTTTACATATATTATCAGATTTAATCCTCACCACAACCTTATAATGTAGGCACTATTATTATATCAATTTCATAAATGAGAAAAATGAGGCACAGAAAAGGTTTACTTACTTGTGCAAAGTCAGAGACAATCCCATAGACTCCTATCACAAACTGAAATATATGCATGTATATTTTTCTCCCACACTGACTTATTGTTCGGCACCAACTCTCCGTAATGATCCTGGTTAAAATACCCACTGTGAAAGATTTTTTTTTTTCAGAAGAGTGGCAATATTATTGCATTCCCTTATACTCATTATCTCAGAAGGCCTGTTTTATTATTTATTCTTTCTGAGTGTTTGAGAAATTATCTTGGAGAAATTAACAAAATGCATTAGTATACACATGCTACTTACTTTCCTTAGAGTAATACCTATAATTACTGGAATAAAAGATTTTTATTTAAATTTTTTTTGATGGCAGTTTTCAGCTCGTATATTTAAAACTTTCCTGTTACAATCTGGTTTTTTAAATTATGTTTCTTTATACACTTGTATATGAGAACAAGCCTGCGATTGAATGACGCCTCGGAATCATTCACCATTGCTTTCTCTTTAGTACCTGACTGATGCTTAAAACTAAGGTGACCATACATCTTACTTACTTGGACAGTCCTAGTTCATGTCTTTTCTCCCAGTGCAATTATTAGCATGCTATACATGTAGATATATGGGTACGTTAGTGCTGGGAAGGGAAGAGAGTGGTCCCTTTAAATGATACAGAAGAGGGGAAGGGAAGTGCTGAGTAGAGGAATGTGTGGTCCCTGGCTAAAGCTCCATCCCCACGGACCTAGGTGAGGACAGGCACTTCTGCCTTCGTGCCCAAATATTGCATTTTCAAAGACCACCCTGGCCTGCCACAACCCCCATCCTGGGCCTATAAAAACCCAAGACCCTAGCAAGGTAAGGACAGAAGTTGCTGGACAGCAAGAGGAACATGTCAATGGAAGAAGACAGAAGCGGCTGGTCGTGGGGAAAACCAATCTCCCTTCTGGCTCCCCCATCTGCTGAGAGCTATTTCTACTCAATAAAACCTTGCAGTAATTTCCCAAGCCCACGTGTGATCCGATTCTTCCAGTACACCAAGGCAAGAAACTCCGAGATACCGAAATCCCCGTGTCCTTGTGATAAGGAAGGGGGGTCTAATTGAGCTGTTTAACATAAGCCCCCTATAGGTGGGAAACTAAAAGAGCACCCTGTAACACATGCCCACTGGGGCATCAGCTGTAAACATTTACCCTAGACATTGCCATGGGGTCGGAGCCCCACAGCCTGCCCATCTGTATGCTCCCCTAGAGGTTTGAGCAGTGGGGCGCTGAAGAAGTGAGCCATGCCACCATCCCATAGACCCTGAGAGGGGGACAAAGGAACCCTTCCTGTTTCAATATGACAAATAACAGCATGTACTATCACTTTCAAAAGTGCCTCTGAAGTGTCCATAATGGACAATAAATTTTCTGCTCACTTATTTAAAGCAGATATGTGATATTTATAGAAAGTATTAAAAAATGCAGAGGAGGGAATTTTTTCAGCCAAGAATCCTATATCCAGTGAAACCACCCTTCAAAAATAAGGTTGAAATAAAAACTTCTTCTCTTTAAAAAGAAAAAAGTCTATACTCTAGGTATAAAAGGGGAAATGAATAAATGTCCTCAATAACTTTATTTTAATTTCAAAAGAAATCACTTAGTTAAAATCTAAACAAAAAAAAATTACATTCACCAAAATGAGACACTCTAGGCCTAAACTATGCTTCCACTTGCTTAATAGAAATTCTCTCAACAAATCTGAAAAACCAACTTGTATTATTAGAATAGTCTTTGCCAGGAAGGATAAAACATTTATTTTATTTCTCTAGGTCTTTACTAGATTTCACGTAAGCACACACTGAAAACATTAGAGATGCCCTAGCTGAAGTACTGTGTTCCATCTACTGTTCCAGAAAATTCATTCCAATGTAAGCCTTTGTAAATGTAGGTCTTTGGCCATTCTGGCTAGGACAAAGGAAAGAACAAATAATCAACCTTAGCACCTGCACTCACATCAAAGTCCCTCTGAGCATTAAATAAGTTATGTTATTTCTCATCTGAGCTGTTAGGACACAAATTCCTGGAATTCTCAGTCTGTAGATTTTGCCTAAAGGGTTGTTTCATTTCTCCCTTTAGATGAGGGAAAATGCCTCTGTGTTGGGGCTCAGGAGCCTGAGATGGACCTTCAGTTCCCTTTTATTTCATAAAATACCAGAGTACATCCAACTGTCCATAAAGCCTCAGACCTATAAACTATAACCTACTCCTTGCCTTTCTTTTCTTTTTTTTTTCCATCCAGAGGGTTAATTTAAAAATAAACACAGAAATATTAATCATAATATTTGTGTGATTTTATGTACATGTGAAGGTTTTAATTTTTAGAAAATTAGGAAATATTTTAATTTTTCCTCATATTTTGCTGTTTAAAATGCATTTTGCTACAACTCTCTCACCTCTTCCTCTGCAAATTTATATAATAACCATTGCTATAAAATGCATATTAGTCTTCAAAATGATTGAGTGCTTTCCTGGACGACTTAATCATCACCAAGAGTCTCACCACTGCCCTGCTGAAGCCTCCAGAAAGGCTAATGCAACCACCATTCGTTTGACCGGGATCTACCTCACTCTTCATTCTCTTATTTGCTGGAGTCTTCTCTGCTAAAATATGTTGCTTAACATACCAGAGACATTTGAAGTTGTTTTCTCAGTGCCATACCTCACTGGTTCAAGGTGAGGCATTTTAGCAGGTCAGCAACACTGGGTAATGAATCCCCATGTGGTTCATGAGTCTATAGACTCGGGCCTGCCAGGGGCTCACATACTTCATTCCAGCCACATAGGATTAAGGGAAATCTGGAAGACGCATGGCATTGGAAACATATATTGGAAGCTGTCAGTGTAACTAAGCCTACAGACTAGGACTCAGGTAATACAATTTCACCTAAGCTTGGGGTAAACAAATAGTTGCCTCTTTTTGTAGTGGAAAGTCTAAAATTTTCCCTTACGTAAGTATTTTCTTATAAGATGCAGGCCTTATTGGGCTTCTGAAATCTCCCAACACAGCTATTCCAGAAACAAATAGATACGCATACAAAGGAGGCTCCTGGTGAGTGTTCATAATTGTTTTATGATATAGCATATTTTAAAAGAACCTAAGACTGGAGTCATAGTTAGGCTTAAATAACACCTCTAACATTTACCTTCTATGTGTCTTTGGACTGTTCACTTTAATTACGGTATTATTTCTTCAAATGGAAAGCAGAATTTAAAGGTGATATTCACCCCAAAGTTGTGTCGATTAAATCAGTTAATGTATATTAAATACATAGAAAATTACATGGTTTGATGGATGTTCCCTTACCCAGCATACTGAGAATGATCATTCTTCTTGCCTGTATTCACTTTCACTAAGGTCTGTCCAGTCTGGGCATCCACACAGGCATGCACATAGCCATGCCACAGAGTAGCTAGAAGGCTTCTGGATGAACTATTTGCTCACTGAAAGGACTGGTAATTTTATTTCACACACTTTCCTGAAAATATATATGAAAGGATTGGTTTCCCGTGATTACTGACCCAGGTTAGGCTTAAAGCAAATGTAGAATCTGTAAGCATTTTGAGCTCCTTGTGAAAGATTGTCTAGTACTTCGCTTTCCTCTCATTTATCTCACTTTCCTCATGTTTATCTTACTCTCTGGGACCACGTTTGAAGACTGTTGATCATACGAGGAAAAATAGTCTATATCCTGGAGGAAAACTGTGACAAATAAATGTTTGACTAAAATTTCTGGCTGTCTTCATAGTGCTTGAAAGTCCAAATGAATGTAGGTGAAAATGCCAAATTACTTTAAAGGCTTTCAGACAAGTGGATACTTGGTAAATGAAGACAGAACATGTGGATTCATTATTCTTTTTTTCTGTTGATATTATGTCTGCATCCTGGCATTATGTTGGAAGACCTGTGTTTGTTCAACCTATGAAATAGTTTCAGTCAGGAAATAAGATTCCTATTGCCCGAATAGCACCTGATAGAAAAAATATAAATACTTCAAAGTTTGAAACACCATGTTCAGAGAAAATGATATATTGAACATATGTATGCTCAATCAATTATGAGGGATACTATGAACAACTTTTTAAAGTGTTTGAGAGTTTCAGAATGCACAGTTGTTTCAGAGGCACTTTCTTCTCTAATGTCTCATCCCATAGGGGTGTTTTCTCCAAAAGTCACCAAATAGAAATATCACTAAAAATCTGAAAACAAATAGTGAAGCGTGAAAAAAGCAGCAATGAGAAAATTCATCATAATAGAAAGTCTCTGTAATAATATTTAGTGATCAAGGAGCTCATTTTATTAGTATTGGCAAACATAATAAAAAATTAAAAGTGGGTGAAAGATTTTAAGAGATACATCAGCAAAGAAGATACACAGATGGCAATTAAACATATGAAAAGGTGATTCACAGTATATGTCATTAGCGAAATGTGAATTCAAACAACAATGATATACAACTACACATCTATTAGAATGTAAACACCCAGAACACTGACAAAACGAAATGCTAGCTAGGATATGGGACAAGAGGAATTCTCCTTCATTACTAGTAGACATATAAAATGGCAGAGCTACTTAGGAAGAAAGTTTGGCAGTTTCTTACAAAACTACACATACTCTTACCATATGATGCAGCAATCTCCATAGTATTTATGCAAATGAGTTGAAAACATGTTCACAGAAAAACCTGCACACAGATGTTTATAACGGCATTATTCATAATTGCCAAAATTTGGAAGCAATCAAGTTGTCTTTCACTAGGTGAATGGATAAACTGTGGTATATCCAGACAATGGAATATTCAGTGCTAAAAAGAAATATCTGTCAAGCTACAAAAATACATGGAGAACCTTAAATGTGTATTCTTAAGTGAAAAAAAGCCCATCTGAAAAAGATATATACTGTATTATCGACTATGTGACTTTCTGGAAAAGTCAAAATTATGGAGATATTTAACGATCGGTGGTTGCCAGAGGTTGCAGTGTGGATTAGGTCGGGCATAGAGGATTTTGGGGTGGTGAAACTACTCTGTAATATACATCCATAAAATGTATAACACCAAGAGCAAACACTAATGTGAAGTATGGTCTTTGGATCACGATGTTTTAATGGAGGTTCATCATCCATAACAAATGTATCCGTCTGGTGAGAAATACTGATGATGGGAGAGGTTGTGCATGTGTGTGAGAGGGAGTATACGTGAAATCTCTGTATTTTCCTCTCAATGTTGCTGTAAACCTAAAACTACTCTTTAAAAAAAACAATAGTCTTAAGAAACAACAACAAAACAAAAATCTTCTAGAAGAGGTGCTTTCTTCTTGAGAGTTAAAATATTATTTTAAAAAGTATGCCTAATACATATGACCCTGCCGTGACTCAACTGTGGTACTTCTCTCACTTCCTGTAGTTACTTTTACCACCCCCTGATCCCCCACCACCCACCTTGTTTCATCTGTGCCAACATTTTTCCACTTAACTGGGCCACTGTTAAGCCGTTTGGAGGCGATGTCTGAAGGGATTTTGCATAGTCATCCATTCCAGAAGCTTTAGTTTTATATAAAGCTGGGGGTTGGATTATGGCTTTGCTGGCCATGCGGCCTTTAACAAATATCCAAATAAAGCCTCTTTTTCACTGATAATAGGATCAATAATAGTGCCAAACTTATAGAGTTGTATATATGGATGAGATGGTGTATATAAAGGACTTAGCACATAATAAGTTCTCAACAAAATAATATTATTATTTTTCTATGAGCCTCACTTGCTGACAAATATTAATATTTTAATTTAAGATACTTGATGAAAATTGTTGATAATCACAGGAAAACATCTTATTTGTGGCATTCTATACCAGGAAAAATTAGCACAAGAAGTACTTTTTGTCCAGGGAGGCCTACTGTTTTGTTCCTTATACAGTTATAGTAATTTCAACGTCTACACTAAATGCACAAAGATATTGTGTTCATATATATCTATGTATGAATATGTATTTGCATACATGATTAGTTTATGCAAAAAACCTTATAACTGGATGTTTTTATATGTTTTATTTTAAAATTGTTTTAACTCCTTTTGAAATTAAAAAAAAAATATGTTGCCATAGCCAACATCAATTCTCCAGCCAAATTCTTCCTTTAGCTTAATGATGCTTTAAAAAAGTTTCCACATTCCCTGCAGACAAGAGACTTAAGATTTTCAGTTTTTATATTGAGTGCTCCCTAGCATATAGATCTGAAATTTGGTCTCCTAGCCCAAATTTTTTGGAATTTTCTTAGTGTCTATTAAGATGGGATTACTGAGAAAGTTACTGAATACTAAAGGACATATATTTTCCACATTATGTTCTATGTATAACTTGGTGTTTCATTGGATCCTGCCTTTCTTTTTTCATCCTGAGACTGTGAACAAAATGTTATACTACTTTATAATAAGAGACCCGAGGGGTTCTATTTCAGTCTTGCAGTCCTATTAAAAGCTTTTGAACATGACTCTATTAATGTTTTTTTTTTCCTTTTAAGACTAGATTCATTTTCAAGACATATACTGTTTCATTTCGTATCTTAAAGCTCTTTAGTGTTTAGGAAATGTTTCACTTTATTAAATGTCAATTTCTGTAGGATATCAGTAATTAAATACATATCACCAAATTTCTTTTAAGTGAAGTTAATGGGCTTGGGCTCAAAGGTGAAATTTAATTCCTAGTCCTAAACACTATGTAGGTCAATACATTTCATGAAATAATTGCATGCATATTGTAATTTAAAGGATAATTTGACTAATGGAGGAAGGTTTGGTTTTTAGTAATCACAGATGAAGTTGTCTATAGCCAAAGTCAAATTTTACAGCAGGGTGAAACTGAGGCAGCTCAACCTGGAGCAAACAGTCTTGCAATAGTGGTCATCCAGGCATTCGTTTGCCAGAGAGAAAACAATTTTACCTATCATATACATATAGATTATAGTAGAAAGATGATTTTGAATGAAGACGCTTTTCAAGCCCATAAACTGAATACAAATTATTCAATGGTTTTTAACACTGAAATATGTAACATAATCAAAAGGAATCATGGTATAGTAGAATGTTAAGATCTACTAAATAATAATGATAAGGTCTTCCTTGAGCAAGTTCTCCTTTTCTTGCACTTTGTATTATGAAAATGACTTAACACCACCTTCTTTACAAGGCGAATGGCCTTTAAATCCTGACAGACATTTTATTTTATTTTTATTGTGGTAAAATATATGTAACATAAAAGTTACCATTTTACCAGTTTTTAAGTGTGCCATTCAGTAGCATTAAGTATTTTAACATTGTGCAACCATCATCATTATCCATTCCTTGACTTTTCCGTCATCCCAAACTGAATTTTCATACCTGTTAAACAATAACCCCTCCTCCCTGCCATTGATAACCATCACCCTACTTTATGACTCTATGAATTCAGCTATTCTAGATACCTCATGTAAGTGGAGTCATACCATATTTATTATTTGTTATCTGACTTATTTCACATAGCAAAATATTTTGAAGGTTTACCTATGTTATAGCATGCATCATATTTTCATTCTTTTTTGTTTTTTTGTTTGTTTTTTGAGACGGAGTCTTGCTCTGTCGCCCAGGCTGGAGTGCAGTGGCGCAATCCTGGCTCACTGCAGCCTCCGCCTCCTGGGTTCAAGTGATTATTCTGCCTCAGCCTCCTGAGCAGCTGGGATTACAGGCACATGCCACCAAGCCTGGCTAGTATTTATATTTTTAGTAGAGATGGGATTTCACCATATTAGTCAGGCTGGTTTCGAACTCCTGACCTCGTGATCTGCCTGACTTGGCCTCCCAAAGTTCTGTGATTATAGGCATGAGCCACTGCGCCCCACCATTTTCATTCTTTTTTAAGGCGGAATCATATTTTTTTGGATACCTGCACAACATTTTGTTCACTTATTCATTGGTGGATATATCCACATTTGGCTACTGTGAATAATGCGGCTATGAACATTGGTGTAACAGAAATTGTCTTTCAGCATGATGTAGAGAATTTATGATATTAACAAAAATGTTTCAAGTTTTGTTTGAAACATATGTGCCAACACACACACACACCACACACACACACAAACCCACAGAGTTTGGTTATAGACCTATGTTTAATCTGTTCTCTTTTGTAAAAAAAAGTTCTAGTAATTGAGAGCATGACTGAATCTCTATATTTTTGCTCGTGATATCCAATTCTTTAAAAGATCTTTTATATCAAGCCAAATTCAAATTTCTTTGTCCCTTCTATTATTTTTATTGATAAGCAGGTAGGATATTCATAACAATAATTTCTTTCATGATTGGTCTTAAGACCATGAGAGCATTTAGGAGACTTGAAAGAGGAAAATGGTGATGTGTCAGACCTTGCCCCATGTAAGACAAAGATGGCCCTGGGGCACTCTCAGGCTGGTGCCTTGTTCTTTGCATATGCATTGTTTTACAAGAGCTTAGGTAAACTTGGCAATACTCTGAACAGTCGAAGTTTGTCCATTTGTTACAACGTATTGAGGGTTTTAGCCTGGGAGAAATAAATGTAAACTGTCTTACATTAAGGCCTTCTAAGTTTTAACTCAGTTGAAGCATTTCATCATTATTTCCCTTTACGTTACCTTACTTTGTTACCCTCATTCAGCTTCATCCTATTAAATTTCACTACTTTCTGGAATTTGCTTTTACTTTATGTTGTTGTTAAAACTGCTTTTATTTTCTCAAATGTTGCCCCTTTCAATTTTCCCAGAAATAAGTAATTATCTTCTTCTTCTTCTGAAATTCTATAGCACCTTAAATATAATTTTGTTTTGACTTTAATATTACTGTTTTAAAAATTTAATTATAGAAATTACATATAACTATATTCCTTATTAAAATTTTTAAATAGAACTAATATAGATTAAAAAGTAACAATTTATTTTACCTCCTATTCCTGTCTCCCTTGGCAGCTATCTAGAATTTTGCAGTCTATCATTTTATATATATGATGGAATACTTTACATAAAATCTGTCTTTTTCATCACTTAATATTTCTGGAATATTTTTAGGTTAATATTTAGATGCACATTTTTATGGTTGCATACAATTCTGTAATATGGATGTACCATTTTTCTTAATTTATTTCCGTCTAGTAGATGTGTTAATTGTAATAAATGATAAGCTCATTAAAATGCCTGTATTATGAAAGCTACCATAAGCCAAATTAAAAGACACATTAAGAGAAAATATTTGCATTATATATAATTGATAAAATATAATGTCCATTATATATAAAAAATTAACAAATAGATAAAAATAATGCAAGTATTCAAATATAAAATGTAAAAGAGCACTGTGCTGGGCTGAATAAAGTCCCCAGAGATTTCCAAGTCCTAAACAATGGCATCTGTGGATTTCACCCTGGATAATCAAATCTTTGCAAAAGCAATTAAAGATTCCCAGATGAAGACATCCTGATAGGCTCTAATGTAATCACAAATTTCCTTATAAGAGAGAAGGAAATGGAGATTTCATTAGAGAAGAGCAGAAGGCAATGTGCTGGCAGAATCAGAAATTAGAGTGATGTGACCATAAGCCAAGGAATGCTGACAGTCAGAAGTTAGATGAGACAAGAAATTAATTCTCCCTGGGAGACTCCAGAAGGAACCAGTCCTGAATACCCTTGGAGTTTAGACCCATAAGACTCATTTCAGAATTCTGGCCTCTAGAATTGTAATTTCAATTGCTTTAAGCCACTAATTATGTAGTATGTGATTCGTTACAGCAGCACTAAGAAACTAATACAAATACTAATAACAAGCATTTCTATAAGATTTCTAGGTATTAGGTACTCTTCTATGCGTATAAATTATATAAAGTCACTTAAATTCACTTATTTCTCACACCAACTTTAGCAGGATTCTGAGGCACTGGGAGTTTAAGTAGCTTGTCCATGATGACACACTTAATAAGTGGTAGAGCAGGTATTTGAACTGAGAAAGTCCAGGTCTTTAGTCCATGTCTTTAACCTTTGTACTGTACAGCCTCTCTGAAAACTAGTTGTTCCAAAAATACAATTTGATGGCTAAGGAACATAAACTGTCAGATTGAGCATGGCATCAGAGATAGTGGCAATTAAAGATATGTAACATTGAGTGTTGGCAGAGATGTAGAAGAAGAAAGTCTTCATATTTTGTGAGATTGTAAACTGGTATTTTTTGTGGGATAATATTAAAAGGTTTCTCAAAATGGACAGTGTGCATTACTCTTTGACCGTGTGATTCCACGTAAAAAGATATCCAGCCAAACTAAGCTTCCTAAGTGAAGGAGAAATAAAATACTTTACAGACAAGCAACTGCTGAGAGATTGTGTCACCACCAAGCCTGCCCTAAAAGAGCTCCTGAAGGAAGCACTAAACATGGAAAGGAACAACCGGTAGCAGCCACTGGAAAAACATGCCAAATTGTAAAGACCATCGAGGCTAGGAAGAAACTTCATCAACTAACGAGCAAAATAACCAGCTAACATCATAATGACAGGGTCAAATTCACACATAACAATATTAACCTTCAATATAAATGGGCTAAATGCTCCAATTAAAAGACACAGACTGGCAAATTGGATAAAGAGTCAAGACCCATCAGTGTGCTGTATTCAGGAAACCCATCTCACGTGCAGAGACACACATAGGCTCAAAATAAAAGGATGGAGGAAGATCTACCAAGCAAATGGAAAGCGAAAAAAGGCAGGGGTTGCAATCCTAGTCTCTGATAAAACAGACTTTAAACCAACAAAGATCAAAAGAGTCAACGAAGGCCATTACATAATGGTAAAGGGATCAATTCAACAAGAAGATCTAACTCTCCTAAATATATATGCACCCAACACAGGAGCACCCAGATACATAAAGAAGGACGTTAATGACCTACAAAGAGACATAGACTCCCACACAATAAAACTGGGAGACTTTAACACCCCACTGTCAACATTAGACAGATCAGTGAGACAGGAAGTTAAGAAGGATATCCAGGAATTGAACTCAGCTCTGCACCAAGTGGACCTAATAGACATCTACCGAACTCTCCACCCCAAATCAGCAGAATATACATTTTTTTCAGCACTACACCACACGTATTCCAAAATTGACCACATAGTTGGAAGTAAAGCTCTCCTCAGCAAATGTAAAAGAACAGAAATTATAACAGACTGTCTCTCAGACCACAGTGCAATCAAACTAGAACTCAGGATTAAGAAACTCACTCAAAAGCACTCAACTACATGGAAACTGATCAACCTGCTCCTGAATGACTACTGGGTACGTAACAAAATGAAGGCAGAAATAAAGATGTTCTTTGAAACCAACGAGAACAAAGACACAACATACCAGAATCTCTGGGACACATTCAAAGCAGTGTGTAGAGGGAAATTTATAGCGCTAAATGCCCACAAGAGAAAGCAGGAAAGATCTAAAACTGACACCCTAACATCGCAATTAAAAGAACTAGAGAAGCAAGAGCAAACACATTCAAAAGCTAGCAGAAGACAAGAAATAACTAAGATCAGAGCAGAAATGAAGGACATAGAGACACAAAAAACCCTTCAAAAAATCAATGAATCCAGGAGCTGGTTTTTGGAAAAGATCAACAAAATTGATAGACCGCTAGCAAGACTAATAAAGAAAAGAGAGAAGAATCAAATAGACTCAATAAAAAATGACAAAGGGGATATCACCACCGATCCCACAGAAATACAAACTACCATCAGAGAATACTATAAACACCTTTGTGCAAATAAACTAGAAAATCTAGAAGAAATGGATAAATTCTTCAACACATACATCCTCCCAAGACTAAACCAGGAAGAAGTTGAATCTCTGAATAGACCAATAACAGGCTCTGAAATTGAGGCAATAATTAATAACCTACCAACCAACAAAAGTCCAGGACCAGATGGATTCACAGCTGAATTCTACCAGACGTACAGGAGGAGCTGGTACCATTCCTTCTGAAACTATTCCAATCAATAGAAAAAGAGGGAATCCTCCCTAACTCATTTTATGAGGCCAGCATCATCCTGATACCAAAGCCTGGCAAACACACAACCAAAAAAGAGAATTTTAGACCAATATCCTTGATGAACATTGACGCAACAATCCTCAATAAAATTCTGGCAAAACGAATCCAACAGCACATCAAAAAGCTTATCCACCATGATCGAGTGGGCTTCACCCCTGGGATGCAAGGCTGGTTCAACATATGAAAATCAATAAACGTAATCCAGCATATTAACAGAACCAAAGATAAAAACCACATGATTATCTCAATAGATGCAGAAAAGGCCTTTGACAAAATTCAACAATCCTTCATGCTAAAAACTCTCAATAAGTTAGGTATTGATGGGACATATCTCAAAATAATAAGAGCTATCTATGACAAACCCACAGCCAATATCATACTGAATGGCCAAAACTGGAAGCATTCCCTTTGAAAGCTGGCACAAGACAGGGATGCCTTCTCTCACCACTCCTATTCAATGTAGTACTGGAAGTTCTGGCCAGGCCAATCAGGCAGGAGAAGGAAATAAAGGGTATTCAATTAGGAAAAGAGGAAGTCAAATTGTCCCTGTTTGCAGATGACATGATTGTATATCTAGAAAACCCTATTGTCTCAGCCCCAAATCTCCTTAAGCTGATAAGCAACTTCAGCAAAGTCTCAGGATACAAAATCAATGTGCAAAAATCACAAGCATTCTTATATACCAATAACAGACAAACAGCCAAATCATGAGTGAACTCCCATTCACAATTGTTTCAAAGAGAATAAAATACCTAGGAATCCAATTTACGAGGGATGTGAAGGACCTCTTCAAGGAGAACTACAAACCAGTGCTCAGTGAATTAAAAGAGGATACAAACAAATGGAAGAACATTTCATGCTCATGGGTAGGAAGAATCAATATCATGAAAATGGCCATACTGCCCAAGGTAATTTATAAATTCAGTGCCATCCCCATCAAGCTACCATGACTTTCTTCACAGAATTGGAAAAAACTACTTTAAAGTTCATATGGAACCAAAAAAAAGCCCGCATTGCCAAGTCAATCCTAAGCCAAAAGAACAAAGCCGGAGGCATCACGCTACCTGACTTCAAACTATTCTACAAGGCTACAGTAACCAAAACAGCATGGTACTGGTACTACAACAGAGACTTAGATCAATGGAACAGAACAGAGCCCTCAGAAATAATGCCGCATATCTACAACTATCTGATCTTTGACAAACCTGACAAAAACAAGCAACGGGGAAAGGATTCCCTATTTAATAAATGGTGCTGGGAAAACTGGCTAGTCATATGTAGAAAGCTGAAACTGGATCCCTTCCTTATACCTTATACAAAACTTAATTCAAGATGAATTAAAGACTTACATGTTAGACCTATAACTATAAAAACCCTAGAAGAAAACCCAGGCAATACCATTCAGGACATAGGCATGGGCAAGGACTTCATGTCTAAAACACCAAAAGCAATGGCAACAAAAGCCAAAATTGACAAATAGGATCTAATTAAACTAAAGAGCTTCTGCACAGCAAAAGAAACTACCATCAGAGTGAACAGGCAACCTACAGAATGGGAGAAAATTTTTGCAAACTACTCATCTGACAAAGGGCTAATATCCAGAATCTACAATGAACTCAAACAAATTTACAAGAAAAAAAACAAACAACCCCATCAAAAAGTGAGCAAAGGATATGAACAGACACTTCTCAAAAGAAGACATTTATGCAGCCAAAAAACACATGAAGAAATGCTCATGATCGGCCGGGCGCGGTGGCTCACGCTTGTAATCCCAGCACTTTGGGAGGCCGAGGCCGGCGGATCACGAGGTCAGGAGATCGAGACCACGGTGAAACCCCGTCTCTACCAAAAATACAAAAAATTAGCCGGGCGTGGTGGCGGGCGCCTGTAGTCC